>NC_057825.1:18555202-18858232 GCF_910594005.1 Cervus elaphus
AAGCTGAAACTCCAATACTTTGGCCACCTGATTCGAAGAACTGACTCATTTGAAAAGACCCTGATGCTGGGAAAGACTGGAGGCAGGAGGAGAAGGGGACGACAGAGGATGAGATGGTTGGATGGCATCACTGACTCAATGGACATGAGTTTGAATAAACTCTGGGAGTTGGTGATGGACAGGGAGGCCTGGTATGCTGCGGTCCATGAGGTCAAAAAGAGTCGGACATGGCTGAGCGACTGAAATGAACTGTAAATGCTGCTGGTGAAACAGGCCCAGAGACGCCAAATAACTTGCAGGGTCATTCGATAAGGAGTGGCAAGTGCCTAAATCAGAGATGCCCACGTGCTGCCTGCCACCTGTGGCTGAACATGGGCAGGTGAGCACAGGTTTAGAGAGAGCCAAGGGGCATCTGTCTAGCCAGGCCAGGTCCGGGTGCCCTGTGGTGAAGGCGCTGGGTGCCCGGGAGTGTGTGGGACATCCTCTCACCCATTTGCCTCAGGTGTCTTCACGTTGAGGACAAGGGACAGAGCTCAGATGTTGGAGTTGCCTCTAAGAAGAGAGCTGCTCCTGGCCTGACCCTCCACTCCTTGTGAATCATGGTAGTGAAATCGGAACGTGCCAGGCTCCGTGGGCAGAGGCAGTAGGAAGAGTGTCAGGGCCAACACCCAGCACGCCCGGCCGTCACAGAGCCGTCCACCTCTGCATGTGAGTGATGGCGACGCGCTCTGACAAATAGTGTTTATGTTTGGAATCCAGCTGTTGAGAGAGAGAACAACCGGGATCAGGCGCTTTAGGCACCTCTAAGACATGTTTTCAGATTTCAGAAAACCACGTGAACCGCGCTGTTTCAAATTCTTCCCCGTGGAAGTTGCAGACTGAAGCTTCTTTGTTCCTGCCGAATGACTCATGGATGCCCTTTAAAAGAGGACGAAGCAGACGTGTTCTGGTGAGGAAAATACATAAAGAATGCAGTGCATTTTCCCAAACAGCCGTCAGACCATCTAGTTTAGGCCAATAAGAGCAAAGCCCCCGAAGCTCTCAGGCTGACCTCCCACGTGAGGGCCTCGTCCTGAGCCTGGGCCCCCAGGGACAGACTGACCAGGATTGGAGAGGGAAGACCGGCTTCCCCAGGGTTATTAGTGTTTCCGGGGTTCTATTTGAAGGGATACTGCCTGTTCTTCTGAAACGTTGTTTTTCTTGGTGGTCATTCTCAGTAGCAAGGAGATAATAATAATTATCTCCCTTTTATTATAATAGTAATTATTATTACACAATAATTATTATATTAATAATTAATTATATATAATCATACATAAATATAATATATTATGTAAAATATAAATAAGATATATAAAAATATAATAATTATTATATTACCTCCTAATTATTGTAATTGTAAGAAGCTAAGGACACACTTTTACAGCTCTCCCTGTGTGATAAACATGCTCTATGTACAACAATTCCTTTAATTCTCATAGCCTTCCAGATGAAGAGCTCAGGCTCAGAGACAGTAAATCACTTGCCCAAGGTCACACAGTGAGTAAGTGACATGTACTGTGCGTGCTGAGTCGTGTCTGACTCTTTATGACCCCGTGGACTGTTTGTTGCCTTCCAGGCTTCTCTGTCCACGGAATTCTCCAGGCAAGAATACTGGAGTGGGTTGCCATTTCCTACTCCAGGGGATCTTCCCGACCCAGTGATCGAACTCACACCTCTTATGTCTCCTTTATTGGCAGGAGGATTCTTTACCACTGAGCCACTTAAGTAAATGGCACAGCTGGGCACCAACAGGTGGTCTGACCCCTTCCAGCATCTCTGCGTCTCCAGCCTTGGTACCCACCTTAAACATCTGGCCTCAGGCACCCTGGGCTGCAACAGCCTCCTCTGAACCTGCTGGCTCAATTGATTTCAACCTTGGTATATTTAGGCCTTCTAGTTGTACAAGCCGATAAATTCTCTCCTGTATGTTTATGTTCTTTAGAATGGGATTTTAACTCTCTCAAACATAAAGAGCCCTAATATAGAAATATCCTATAAAGTGTGTAGAATGCCAGACTCAGCAGCTTGATCACTGACTTGTTGGCAGTAGGAGCCTCTGGAGGTTTTGAGTCAACAAGCTCCTCCTTTGGTTTACGCTAATGCTCAGAACACATTTGAGCACCACCAGGGTACCCTGGGCTGGATCATCCACTGATAAATACAGGTGATTCCCACCCTGAGAAAAACACTGTTAAATTCTCCCTTAAGTGATGCTTGACAATGTCTTGCATTGTGTAAGTGCTTGTTGACCTAATACACTTGGCTCACAATGGTGGAAAATGGTGCTATTGGAAGGATGAATGGTCCATGTACGAGCAGTAAAGGTCTGGGTGGACTGGACATGGTGGGGATACTGTCGGGGGCTGCTGTTGGGGGGATGCGTTCCTGAGCAGAGACGAGAGCACAGGAAAGGAGGGGCAGCCTGGAAACCATCCGACTGGACAGGAAGATTGAGGACAAGCTGAGCAACTGGATGTGGAAGCAGAGGAAAGAACAAGGAGACGGGCTGAGGAGAACGGGATGCTGTGACTAGCAGGGCATCGGGAGGAGAAGCTGGTTTGAGAGGGTGGCGAGGAAGACTGAGTTGGAGTGTGAACACCTGTTCCAAAGCAGTGGGAAAGACAACCCTGTGCCCTCCAGGGGGAGGGGGAGGAGTGGTGGAGTTCTGGAGCAGGTCAGACCCACAAGACCTGAATTTGGGTCCCAACTCTGTGCTCTCTTTGCTCCGTGACCCCAAGAGCATCACTTGACCTTTCTAAATTTCAGAGAGGATAATGGTGCCCTCCTCACTCCGCCTGTGCATGGGCAGACTGAGTGAAATGATGTCAACGGTGTCACGCCAAGGAAAGGGTGGTTATGAACGTCATTCCAAAACCTGATAGGGGAGTTCCCTGGTGGCTCGGTGGCAAAGAATCCGCCTGCTAATGCAGAGGACACACGTTTGATCCTTGGTCCGTGATGATCCCACATGCAGTGGGATGTGGGATGTGGGATGTGGGAGTGACTGAGCCCATACTAAGCCATGCTCTAGACTCCAGGTACCACAACCGCTGAAGCCCCTGTGCCTGGAGCCAGTGCTCCACAACAAGAAAAGTCACTGCAAGGAGAAGCCTGTGCACTGCAACTAAAGAGTAGCCCCGACACGGCAACAAAAACCCAGCAAAGCTAAAAATAAAAAAAAAATTAAAAAAACTTTTAAATTAAAGAAAAATTGATAGGAGAGTTCCTTGATGGTCCAGTGGTTAGGATTCGGGGCTTTCACTGCCATGGTTCAATCCCTGGCTGGGGAACTGCTGCTGCTAAGTCGCTTCAGTCGGGTCTGACTCTGTGTGACTCCATAGACGGCAGCCCACCAGGCTCCGCTGTCCCTGGGATTCTCCAGGCAAGAGTACTGGAGTGGGTTGCCATTGCCTTCTCCGGTTGGGGAACAAAGATCCCATAAATAAAATCGATAAACTGTGAAAAAGCATTAAAAACTGTGTGCCAGTGTAAACAGTTATCAACTCTTTGGATTAGAAGTTCGAGATCATCAAATCCTCCCTGAATAACTGTAAAGACAGAGACAGTAGGGATTTGGGGCCTAAATGGTGGAAATAATGACTTTGGGTCTCAGTGTGACCCCCGCACTGGGATAAAAGCTTGAATATGCACTTTCTCTCACCCACTGAACTGCCATCCCAAGCAGAGCCTGTCACTAATGAAAGAGACGGGCATGGACTCCGGGGTTTCAAAACTTCATCTGGAACAATGAACAGAAGTCAATTATCTAGCACCAGAAATCGCTTCCCGGATGATTGATGGAGCTATTAGCAGGTCCTTGGCAGGCTCTGCTGCTGCCTTCGGGCTGTGCGGTCCAACAGCAGCGGCCTGACCCTCCCTGGAGCCCCCTGTCTGGGACCAGTTCACCCCTCAGAGCTTCCCAAGGTCAAGTGGGCCCTGAGTGGCTCTGCCATGAGCCCACGAGCCACCTCTGTGCCCATGCCAGGCTGTGTTCTCCAGTCTGACTTGCTCGGTAATCTGGGCTCAGCACAGAACAGTTAAAACAAGAACTTCCACAGCATGGGGAAGCAAAAAGGGTATCTGTCCCTGGGGCCTTCCCTGATGGCTCAGCAGCAAAGAACCCACCTGCCAATGCAGGAGACGCAGGTTCGATTCCTGCATTGGGAAGAAGGAAACAGCAACCCACTCCAGTATTCTTGCCTGGGAAATCCCATGCACAGAGGAGCCTGGCGGGCTACAGTCTGTGGGGTCGCAGAGTGTTGGACAAGACTTAGTGACTAAACCACCATTATCTGTCCCTGGCACCAGCTAAGAGCAGCTTCTCAGCCAGCTCCTTGGAATAGACGTGACATCTAAGCGGCAGAACAGGCATGCCAGGTCCACCATAGGTCAGACTGTTCTGAAAAGCAGCCATTTGATACTTCAACACTCTCTGACTGACCTTCAACCTTCCACAAAGATGCCCAGTGGGACTAGAAATTCTTGAGGAGACAGAGGAAGGCTGGGTTGATGAGTGGCCCCTGCTCACATGCGCCTTTCCCAGGAGGAGGCAAAGTTCCGCAAGCCGTGGTGGGTGAACTCAGAAGTGCCTCCCTCCCGGGTATGCACCCTAGGCATAGGTGGTGCTGGTGGTGAAGAACCTGCCTGCCAATGCAGGAGACCTAAGAGACACAGGTAAGATTCCTGGGTCGGGAAGATCCCCTGAAGGTGGGCATGGCAACTCACTCCAGTATTCTTGCCGGGAGAATCCCATGGACAGAGGAGCCTGGTAGGCTGCAGTCCATGGGGTCACGGAGAGTTGGACATGACTGAGCGACTTCACTTTCACTTTTCACTTTCATGCATTGGAGAAGGAAATGGCAACCCACTCCAGTGTTCTTGCCTGGAGAATCCTAGGGACAGGGGAGCCTGGTGGGCTGCCATCTATGGGGTCGGTCGCACAGAGTCGGACACGACTGAAGCGACTTAGCAGCAGCAGCAGCAGCAACCTGTGTAAAGTAAATGGCAAATGAGAAGGCCCCACAAAGATGCTCCATGATTATGTTGAGTGACGGAATAAAGGACTGAATGAGTGAATACATGTCTGTTTTCACCAATGAGTTTTCACTTGCAGCCTCAGCAGAGGTGTTTACTGCTTGAAAGTCTCTGGAGTCCCGGGCCCCACCAAGTGGCAGGTGATGCAAATTAAAGAGTTCTACTCAACTCCTGTTAAGACCCTTTCAAAAAAGCCAGCCGTCTCCTTACATCAATCAATCCTAACTAAAAACTCCTAGAAGCTACTTGCAAATAATCAAGTCATCAACCAAATCAAGTTTCTAAGCTCTTCACTGAGGACCTACTCCTGGGACTTCCATGGTGATATAGCGTTCAAGGCTCTTCACTCTCAGTGCAGGGGGCCTGGGTTTGATCCCTATCAGGGAATTAGATCCCACTTGCCCAGCTGAGTGTTCCAATGCTGCAACTAAATATCCTGCAGGCCACAATTAAAACAAACAAACAAAAGAGCCCACGTGGCACAACTAAAACTTAGAGCACACAAGTCAATAATATAACTATTAATAATCATAAAGACACACGCCTTCTAGTTTATCAAGCCCACACAGAGCCATTCAGTGCCTGGTTGGGAAAGGGACCCCTTCAGAGACACTGCTGCCTCCAGGACTCCGCCCTCAGAGTCTAATACCTTCGCAGCATGGTGGTGACCGACAGGAAGGGCCCCGAGCTCCGTTCTGCACAACCAGCCCTGGGCCCCTTCAATGAAGACGATTTTAAATTCGACTATCTGACCAGGCCTCTGTCCAAACTTAGGTACAAAGTCGAGGGTTTCCACATCATAGAAGACTGGAGTAGGCTGTAGAGACCACGTTCCTTCAGGAGCATTTGCTAAAATGCGCTGCGTGGGAAAGAAAAAATGGACGGGCAAATCTGTGAGGTTTCTGGGTCTGGAATGACAGAGACTTCCGGTGGGGAGGGAAGGGCTTGATGTGGAGGGAGTCATGGAGGTCTTGAATCTCAACTTTCCTGTTTTTTTTTTTTTTTGCCTCTGGTGTAAATTCACACATTCAAAGTATACTTAACACATTTAAGGCCACTACTAAATGCTGGGTCTCGGGGATATAAAGCTGAAAGGAAAACAGACTGAATTCCCTTTATAAACACACAGTCTAGTAATGGGGACTGACATGATGTTTTTTCAGTAGTCAGTGACAGATGTTAGAGTTGAACCATAAAGAAGGCTGAGCGCCGAAGAATGGATGCTTTTGAACTCTGGTGCTGGAGAAGACTCTTGAGAGTCCCTTGGACAGCAAGGAGATCAAACCAATCAATCCTAAAGGAAATCAACCCTGAGTATTCATTGGGAGGATTGATACTGAAGCTCCAATACTTGGGCCACCTGATGTGAAGAGCCAATTCATTGGAAAAGACCCTGTTGCTGGGAAAAATTAAGGGCAGGAGGAGAAGGAGACAACAGAGGATGAGGTGGTTGGATGGCATCATTGACTCAATGGACACAAGTCTGAGCAAACTCCAGGAGATAGTGAAGGACAGGGAAAGTTGGTCTGGTGCAATCGATGGGGTCGAAAAGAGTCAGACTGAGTGACTGAACAACAACAAAAAAGGAACCACATGCTATAGCAGCAAAGATGGAGATATGCCCAACTCTACCTGGACAGAGGGAAGGGGTGGGCTGTGAATTTTAAGGATTATGAGCTGAGCTATGAAAGATGGAAGGGACTCACTAAGTAGACGAGAGCCATGGGGCATCCCAGAGACATGAAAAGGCTTGTGCTAAGACCCAACTGTGCAGAAATGTACAGCACCTTGGGGCGCTATCAGTGGTTTGTCCCATTTCCTAAACTCAGCCAGAGAGGTCTTTCAAAAATCAAGTCTGCTCTAAATGGTTCTGTGGCTCTCTATTCCTCTAGGTAACGTCACAAAGTCCTTAATATGGAATCTTCCGAGCTCTTCCATGACCAGAAAGATCCACGGGCCTCTCCAGCTTTCTCTCTCATCACTGATAGGCCACACTTTCCTTCAGTTACTTGAAAACACTCAGATCTCTCATCTGTGACCCTTTGCACACACAGGCTTTCACCACCAACTTCCAACTCACATTCATCATTTCTCACTCATTCCTTTGGATCAGAGGGATCCCTGCCTTCGAGGTCATGAGATGTCCATCTGCTGTGCTCTAGCTAAGCACCTGTTGAACTCAATGAAGTATATACCTTCATGTCCAAAGTCTGTCCTCTGCCTTCGATTGCCAGCTCTAGGGGATCAGGGACAGTGGGTGCCTTGCTTGCATCACTGGATTATCGGAATCCAGCACAGGATCTGATACACGACAGGAACTCGAATGAAGGAATGAGTCAAGTGTGATTGCATCTCTTGATGTATGTGAGGCTTGATGAGAGATTAGGCTGAACAGTTACATAGTCTAGACCGTGAAGGACCCTATACAGTACACCAAGGAATCTGGGTTTTATTCGCAGACAGTGGGAAGCCATTACTAGACTGGCATTTTTAAAAGGTCATTTTCGGAAAGATAACCCTGGTTTCCATGTAAACAGGAGGGATTGGAGGAGGACTTTTCAATCCCTGGGTCAGGAAGATCCCCTGGTGGAGGAAATGGAAACTCGCTCCAGTATTCTTGCCTGGAGAATCCCATGGACAGAGGAGTCTGACTCTGGGGTCGCAAAGAGTTGGACATGACTTAGCGACTAAGCATGAATGCATGCAAGCACCCTGGGCCGGAGATAGGAGGACTTGTCATAAAGCCCGTTCTTCATGCACGGACAGAATGAGGATCTGAATCAGTGAAGGATGAGGGGGGAACTGAGGGGACACCCATGTGGATATTAAACAGGTGGAAGCACCAGCATTGGGTGACTGACTGAATGTGTGGTAGGAAGGAGAAGGATTTAGGATGACTCCACAGTTTCTGTTTGGGCAACTAGATGAAGAAGAGCAAGTTAAATGAACAGAACCATGAAGTGAATTGTCTTTTTGCTTTGGGTTAGCATTCACTGGGGCCCCAATCAAAGAAAGCCATCTTTCCTCTGGTTTGGGGTTAGCTTTTCTGAGCAAGGAGGTGAGGAGGTCTGGCTTTTTGCATTGCAAGAGACTTACACTCAAGAAGTGTGAAGACTACTTATTCAGCCTGCAAACCAGGGGTCTCTGAAGCCCTCCTCAAACCATGTGAGTCCGTCCTACCCTGTTTCAGCATCCCTATCTTTGGTATCTGATTCAGGTCTGTAAGCTTTTGCTTCTGAGAGCTCCAGGCTGGATTGCAGTGTCAATTTATGGAGCAGGGCACAAAAGAGTCATTGATCAGCTGCTGCTCCTCCCATCAAATCCCTCGGCCATTCCTCTGCCGGGTCCTGTCTCCAGGGTAATGACTCCAGTTGACCCAGTGTGCCCGACCCTGTTTCCAGAAGTCTGGCCCTGTGGGGGGCCTTCTGGCCACGTTGGGGAGCAGTGCCCAGGGGAGGGTTCAGGACAGGACCCTGGCGGAGCCCAGAAGCCAGGCTCAGAGCTGCTGTGCTCAGAGCTGATGGAAAATCTGATCAGGGCCTGAGCAAACAACACAGCCCACATCTTGGCATCTGTAAGTGGGACTCACCAAAATGCGATGCGGAGTCGGTGAGTGAAGTCAGCTTTGGCTGCGAACCTCGAAAAGGGTGGGTCGGGGCAGAGTCTGGGGAGGAAGGAAGGGACGAAGCAGCACACGTCGCCTGGGTGTCACCCTGGTTTGAAAACGAGAACAGAAAAAGGATCCCTTGGAGGAAGGGTCCTGACTCCAGATCCAGAGGCATCAGCCATCGCTCAGCTGGTATCTGCCTGGGGCAGCCCTGAGCACCCTCCAGTCAAGTTAAACGGCCTTAGGAAACAACTCACAGCCCTTTTCCAAGGAAAGTCACACATACGGCCTCGCAGACACTGGGAATTCCACGGAACCGAGAAAATGAAGTCTCCGTTTAAAGTCATGCCAAGGTCTCTTATATGACTAAGGGTTATTACTTCTGCTTAGAGGCAGTGCATGTCTATAGCTCCAGATCCTACTGGCAAACCAACCCCTCCCCGAGTGCCAGTTAAGCAAGCACTTTCAGAATGAGTACTGGGCATTCTCAGATCCTGTGGGAACACTTTTGCTCTCAGATCATAATTTTGTCAGGAGTTCTCCAGAGAAAGAGTTATTGTTTTGTGGAGAGGGCTTGCTCACCTCAAACCTCCCCTCTAGGATTTGTTCTGACACAGGCAATGCACTTGAAAATGAGTTCCATAGTCTTGGTTTTGGGTTTCTCCTCTAAAATGGTAGATGTAGCTTTCGAAACTTGCTTTATCTAAAATCTCCTGGAGCTCACATTAAAAATCCAAATTTCCAGACCCCTTTCCTAAACACTGATTCAGTGGGTCTAGAGTAGGGCCTTCTGGAATATGGATTTTGTTTGTTTTTTGCTGTTTTTAAAAGGATATATAATATATAATGTGAAAGTGTTAGTCGCTCAGTCGTGTCTGACTCTTGTGACCCCATGGACTGTAGAGCCCTCCAGGCTCCTCTGTCCTTGGAATTGTCCAGGCAAGAATACTGGAGTGGGTAGCCATTCCCTTCTCCAGGGGATCTTCCTAACCTAAGGATCAAACCTTGGTCTCCTGCATTGAAGGCAGATTCTTTACCATCTGAACCACCAGGGAATAATATAATACATATATATTATTGGAGTATAATTGCGTTATCATTTTGTGTTAGTTTCTGCTACAACAAAGTGAATCAGTTACGTGTATACATATATCCCCTCCCTCTTGAACCTCCCTCCCACCCCATCCCATCCCCTCCCACCCCACCCCTCCAGGTCATCACAGAGCTCCCAGCTGAGTGCCCTGTGCTTTACGGCAGCTTCTGACTATCTGTCTTACACATGGCCATGTACATACATCAGTGCTACTCTCCTGATTCATCCCCTGCTCCCCTTCCCCCGTGACGTCCACATGTCCTATCTCTACATCTTCTCTATTCCTGCAAACAGGCTCATCTGTACCATCTTTCTAGACGGAATCTGGCCTTTTTAAAGGGTCCCTGGAAATACTTGAGATTAGGCAAGTAAAAGCACTATTTTTGAGTCAGGGGCTATGGTAGAGGGGGTGGGCCAGCCCACGGTCATTCCTACTGCACCCCGGACAGGTAAGCAATGACCGAATGAGGAGGAAAGCATGCCGACCTGGGTGACCAGAAGGTAACATGGGGACAACAGGCAGGAATGCTCCGGGGGGAAGGAAGCGGTGCCAGGACAGGGTGGAGAGGCGGAGGGACTTTTGCCAACCATTCTGCATTTCCTCAAAGTTCACAAGAAGATCATCTCTGAATAAGATGTTCTAAATAAGGCTGCATCTGCCAGGATTATGAATCACCACCACAGGACTGTTTGGACAGGACCTGTTTGGGATGTTGTGACAGGAAGGAATTCATAGACTGTCTGGAGAGTTGGGAGAAAATGTAATTATCGGGGAGGTTTCATCTGCGCTGAATGCCCAGACCACAGGCACCGATCATAGGTTTTGCGTGTGACCTTGAGCTCCTGTTCCGCAGACCACAGAACGCCTCTGTGAAGGGCGTGAGTTTGCTTCTGTGCATGAAACCAGGGGCCTCTGCAGACACCACTTCACCATCACCTCTGCATCCCCGGGCCCAGCACAGCACCGGACACACCATCCACGAGGGCCGCCAAATGTCTTTGCGCAGCGTCTTGCATCTTTTCTGACCTTACATCTCCTGGCATTGTGATGAAGCCATCTGACTCATGACCGGGGTGAGGTTTGATTCTGATTTTCTCTATAAAGCATCAGGAAATGCTTAGACCTGTGGCATTTCAGAGACTTATTCTCAAGTCTTTCTGTATTCCCTTCAGACTCAGTGCTGACTCAGGTCCGTCCCTTCAAACGGATGTGTTGGGAAACCCCCCCGGACACAGATTTAATAACCCAACATTCCGGAAGCTCAAGGGTGGGCTCCTTCCTGGGGAACCTTCGCTCTCTTTCTCCAACTCGGCAACATGCTCTTTTGTCCCAGCTGGAACATGTTGCTGAAACACCAAGTAGTGTGAACCTTCTTTGACAGCTTCAATTATCAACTCAAGGAATAAAAACAAAAGGCGGGAAGAGGTGTCAGAGGCAGAAAAACAGCACAGAGTTGGTCCTCCTGTGGCATGAAAAGTGTGAAGGGATATGTTTTTCTTCTAAGTTTTAGTTCTCTTTTGGGAGTTTAATTGTCGAGGGGCATGATAAAGGTCTTATTGGGCCATTTAGAAAAATAAATGACTCAAAGAAAGATTTATCCATGATAGAATCACACTACGTTTTCAAGGGTAAAATGTATGGACTAGTAATGATTTTATTAAGCAACTGCTGTGTGCCTGGGGCTTCCCAGGTGGCTCAATGGTAAAAAATCCACCTGCCAATGCAGGTGATGAGGGTTCAATCCGTGGGTTGGGAAGATTCCCCTTGAGAAGGAAATGGCAACTCATTCCAGTATTCTTGCCTGGAGAATCCCATGGCAGAGGAGCCTGGAGGGCTACAGTCCACAGGGTCACAAAAGAGTCAGACACAACTCAGTGACTAAACAACACGCTGTGTGCCTAGATAATCTCTAATTCTTGAACAATCCTGCTAGACTCCTTTTCCCATATCCACATCTTTTCAGTGGAGAAGTTAAGGCAATTTGCTCAAAGTAACAGAAAGTTGGTGAGCCAGGATCTGAATTTTGGACCCAAATCCTAGGTTACACTTTTGGAAAATGTCTTTAACACTTTCTATGAAGCTAATTTGTGTTTTGGTAATTTCTTTATTCACTTACCATACAACTCAACCATTTAAAGTATACAATTCAATTATCTTTAGCATACTCACAGTTGTACAACCATCACCACAAGCAATTTTAGAACATTCCCATCATCCATAAAGAAACTATGTGTCCTTTAACTATCACCCTCCTATTCCTCCAACCTCTCCCGTGCCCTGAGCAACCAGTAATCTACTTTTTGTCTTTATAGATTTGTCTTTTCTGAATATTTCACATAAATGGAATCACATAATATGTGGCTAGCTTCTCTCACTTCGCACATTTTCAAGGCTCATTCTTGTTGTAGCCTGTGTCAGTACTTCATTTCTCTTTACGGCTGAGGAGTATTCTGTTGTTTTAGGAGTGGAACTGTGCTCCCTCAAATCCGTATGTTGAATTCCTATCCCCTAAAACTTCAGAGTGTGGCTTTATTTGGAAGAAGGATCATTGCAGATATAATTAGCCTTGATGAGGCCGTATGGAGCAGGTCGGTCCATATTCCAGTATGATCAATGTACTTATAACACGGGGACATTTGGACACAAAGACATGCACACATGTTGAATACCATGTGAACACGAAGAGAGAGAGAGATGAGAGCCATGCTTGTACAACCCAGGGAACAGAAGAGATTGCCAGCAACCCACCAGAAGCTAGGAGACAAGCACATATTCTCCCCGCAAGGTGTCAGAAGGTATCAGTCCTACCACAACTTTGATCTTGGACTCTAGCCTCCAGAAGTGTGAGATGATACATTTCTGTTTCAGCGGCCCAGTTTGTGGTTCCGTGCTGCAGAAGCCCTAGCAATCTAACACACATTATATGAACCGACCACATTTTGTTTATCCATGTATCAGTTGTTGGACATCTGAGTTACTTCTACTTTCTGGTTATTATGAATAACCAGGTAAACATGTGTGGACAAGTTTTTGTGTGATTGTGCGCCATCATTTCTTTTGGGTATATACCTAGATGTGAAATTGCTGGGTCATTTGATAACTGTGTTTAAACTTTTGAGGACTATTTTCCTTAGTGGCTGCACCATTTTACATTCCCACCTGCAGTGTATGAAGTTTCCAGTTTTCTCCATATCTTCACCAACACTTGTTATTATCTCTTTTTTTTTTATTATAGCCACCCTGGTGGGTTGGAAATACATCATACTTTGGTTTGATTTGCATTGCTCTGATAACTATAATGTCGAGCATCTTTACATGTGCTTCTTGGCCATTCGTTGATCTATTTTGGAGATACATCTATTCAGATGTATCAGTTTTAAAACCAGGTTGTCTTCTCATTATTGAGTTGTAAGAGCTTTATATTCCACATTCTAGATACAAAACCTTTATCAGATGTCTACTTGCAAATACTCTTCTACAACTTGTGGATTTTCTCCAATTTCTTGATGTGCCTTTGAAGTACAAAATTTTAAAATTTTTATGAAGCCCAATTTATCCATTGCTAATTATCCATTGCTAATCAACCCCCTGCTTTGCTGCTACACCTGCCTACAATCATTTTTCCAAGACCAGTCAGTAATCTTTTTCGTTTTTAAGTATAAAGCAAAGCCTGCCATCCTTCTTGTGCAGGAAAATCTCCAAGATTCTGAGGCTTCACGTGATCTGCCCCCATCCTCCTCCTTCATCACTTCACATCCTCTCTCTCTCCCTCTCTCTTTTTTTTTGATATTGTTTTGCTCGCAACAACACAAATGCTCTGTCCTTTTTTCTCTAAATGTCTATCCAGTTCCTGCTTTGGAAACTCTGTGTTCACTCTGCCTTTGTAAAAAGCTCCCCTGCTCCTTCTTTTCATTACGGGCTCAGCTCAACTGTTCCTTTCTCCAAGAAGTCTTTCGTGATTGCCCTCCCTAATGTCGCCACCCCTCACCCACACCAGATACTCTTTACTACCTCATCCTGTCCATGTGTGTCAATGGAACTCACATGAAATTATTTTATTTATGAATTTACTTACTATCTTCCTTTTCCTGCTAGAATCTAAGTATGATAACAGCAGCAACCTTTTCTGGCTTGCTCGCAACTACATCCTGGTTTTGGGGGTGGTGTTTAGCCTACAGTAGATAGTAAGTGCTAGTTGAATTACTGAGCAATGGAGTAAAACAGCAACTAGACAGAATGGACTACAGCATGACTTTTCAGAACTGAGAGGAACCTTCACGAACCTCAGCATCAGAAAGAACCTTAACCCTTTAGGTTTTATCAAGTCCCGTTGGCACGGTACAGTTTACATAGTTTGGAATACTGGGCTTCTGTAGGATGGGAAAGTCAGGTTCCAGCTTGCGGTGTATGCATCCTTTATGTTTGCTAGACCTCAATTTTTAAACAAATGACCTGGGGGTCCTGTGAAAGTTCAAACTCTGGCTCGGTAGGTCTGAGACTCTGCAGTTCTACCAAACTCCCAGCTGAGGCTGATGCTGATGCTGCCAGCAAGGGGACCACACTTTGAGAGGTAAGGGTGGAGGGGACAGAGTGCCTTAGTTTACATGGGGCGAGGTCACCCCGCCACCAGGTGGCAACCAGCCACGCAGCAGGTCTTCTGGTGTTGACATCCAGGGAGGGAGACTGAACAAGTCCGTTTCTGAAGAAGTCGGGTCATCAAGCAAACTGCCCCCCACCCCCAAGTCTTGACTTCCCTCTGCAACTGTATGTTTACCAGGAAACTCCAGCCAACAGAGAAGGAAAAACCCAGGATGCTGCCTACATCTTCATCTCTCAAACCTACAGATTTTCCTTGTATTGAATTTATGTCTTCCTTCATTTTGTGTATCAGAAGAGAAGCACATCCAAGCAATCCAATTCACGTTTAGTAGGCACCTACCTGTGCATGTTCTGTGTTCTGGGGCAAAGATAAACCAAACCTGGCCTCTTCTCCTCTAGGAGCCTAGTCTCTGAAGGCAGTGAGATGAGAAACAAATGCTCTGGTCATGCTATAACGTGGAACTTCCTGTCATGGAAGCATCCAGTTCTTTGGGGGAGGTGAAGCACTTTTTCTTTCCAGGGTGAAGTTAAGACTCATCAGTGGAATCAAACAAGAGCCCCCATCTTGTCTGGCTAATGCAGTCGCTCCATATGCCAATGAGAGGAGAGAGGGTGGTGGGGAGCACAGGAGAGAGGAAAGACTGGAGACCTCCACGGTGTTGGGACGTGGAAACAGGCACTTCATTTCACCTCCTAGCAAGAGCATCCGACACAGGTCTAAAGCACAGGGAAAGCACAGAGGAGACGGCTGACCCTGCCTAGAATGTTCGTTCAAAAGAGACTTCATAGAAGTGAGGTTTGCCTTTAACCCCAAAAGGTGGCCAGAAGTGTGTCAGATGGACAGAAGACGAGGGCTCCAAGCCAAGGGGCTTGCGGGTGAGGGAACACTTAATGTTAAATGAACAGTGAGAGTTAGGTGTGGCCTGAGCTGGTTGGGGTTGCAGGGTGGTGAGAACCTGGGGGTGGGGGGGTGGGGAGGGGATGAGGCTGGAGCAGAGAGAAAGCTATGAGAGGTCTTGCTAACTGAGTTAGGACTTGACCTTCTAGGAAGCAGGTTAGAGGCAGAGAACTGCATTAATTCACCTCATAAGAGGACTCTATGGGCTGAAAAAAATGAGAAGCTTGGTGAGGTTGGAACAGGGTAAGCAAACTTCCTTTGTGAAGGGCCAGATAATTCCTTAAATATTTTAGGTAGGTGGGTTGTAGGTGGGTTGCAAGGACTCAACTGCACCACCACCCTGGATAACATGTACCTGAGTGGCTGTGGCTGGGTGCCAATAAAACTGTGGTTTTTGTTTAGTCACTCAGTCGTGTCAGACTCTTTGAGACCCCATGAACTGCAGCATGCCAGGCCTCCCCATCCCTTACCATCTTCCAAAGTTTGCCCAAGTTCATGTCCATTGCATCACTGATGCCATCCAGCCATCTCACCTCATAAAACTTTCTGAACACTCAAATTTCAGTTTCATATCATTTTCATGTGTTAAAAAAAATATTCTTCTCCTGATGTTTTTCAACCACTTAAAAAAATGTCAGTGGCTTCCCTGGTGGCTCAGTGGTTAAAAAAAAAAAAAAAATCTGCCTGCCAATGCAGGAGACTCAGGTTGTATCCTGATCCAGGAAGATCCCACATGCCGCGGGGCAACTGAGCCTCTGCACTAGAACCCAGAAACCTCAACTCCTGAGTCCACGCACCACAGCTACTGAAGCCCAAACGCTCTAGAGCCTGTGCTCTGCAACAAGAGAAGATACTGCAATAAGAAGCCCATGTATCACAACTAGAGAGTAGCCCCCACTTGCCACCACTAGAGAAAAGTACATGCAGCCAAAAAAAGACCCAGCACAGCCAAATAAATAAATAAAATTAAAATAAAAGTCAAACCATTCTTTCATTGGGGACAGTACAGAGTCAGGCTGCAGGCCATCTTTAGGCCCTGGACCATAGTCTACCGACCTGGCTGGGAGAAGGTTAACAGTCAGGGGAGTTAGGACAGAGCCTGGGACACATTAAAGGGTTTAAACTTAATCCTGTGGCCAATAGCGAAGCACTGGAGGTCTTTAGAGCCGGGATCATGTACAAATGGACAGCTGGGCCACCTAAGAGGGTGTCCCACGAAACCTAAGAATGGGTCTAAATGGTGGGAGAGTGACTGAACTCAAGAAATTATTGTAGGCACTCTTTAATAAAAGTTTTAGCAAAATTCATGTGCATACAGAGAGCTAATTAAAGGGTTTTTTCTTTGCTTTTTGATTCAAACAGACCACACCCTCTGTTGGCACTGGTTCGTGTTGGTCTAAGTACTTGAAAACAACAAATGGCATTTTCTTAATTACTTGAAGACAATTTCTATGAACACAAGTTGCCTTTAATATTTTAATATTAAATATTGCCTTAATTTGCGTGTGTAGTCCAGTTTATTGAGGTTTTGTCCTATGTGGGCTTTATCCTGTTGGCATGACTCAGAGTGGGAAGGTCTCATGTTCTGCCTCTTGGCGGGGAAGATGCAATTACACTCAGCAGTGAGCTGGTAAATGTTTAACAACCTGCTCTGCAAAAAATGTCTGTGTGTGCATACATACATAAGTTTATTTTCATTTAATTCTACAAAGGATGTAGAGCACCCAATTTGTAAATAATAACAAATTATATAATACTCTTTATTATAAATTCCATTTGTTGTTGTTGTTTAGTTGCTAAGTCGTGTCCAACTCTTCTTACACAGACTGTAGCTCCTCTGTTCATGGAATTCTTCAGGCAAAAATACTGAGTGGGTTGCTATTTCCTTTTCCAGGGTATCTTCCTGACCTGGGGATTGAAGCTGCATCTCCTGCATTGGCAGGCAGGTTCTTTACCACTAAGTCACCAGCTCATCGAGCTCACTGATTTTCACAGAACACTTCTGTTGATTTTTGCCCAGCTCTTGTATTTAAAGCCAATCGGTGTTTGCAGTTCAACCACGATCTGACAAAATAAGACTACAAATAAGTGCTTGATTATTACCCAGTTTGGCAGAGAAGTTCCTCATGTCATTGACAAATAAGTGTGCTTCCGACATGAATGCTGGTTGACATTTTTATGTTAATGGCTAAGATGAAAGTGAAGCCATGAAATGCCTGCTGTGACTTCACTCATCTGTCAATGAGATGAGTGCCCTCTTTGCTGAATCGTATGACAGTTTGTAAATACTGAAAGAATATTACCTCAAATATTTTCACAACTCATAATGTAAGGGCTACAGACATGACACACTTTTAAGTTTACATCTTTTTTTTGGCAAAGTGATGCCACTGAAAGGTATAAATAAAGGGAGTGACAATTATGCCCTCTATTTCTGAGCTTTGAAATCTGCACTTTTAACATTTTCTTGACCCCTTTATTACACTTAGACAATCAACAAAACAATAAAGTTGTGATTTTTTCTTTTTACAGTTGCCAACTGTGCTGGTGTAAACAGTCCCACTGTGGACAATTTGAAACTGACAGAATGTAGAGTTAGGAAGAGTTGTGTAGTAGTACACCATTATAGTGGTATTCATACCACACAGATACAACCTACAGTTTGCAAAACACCTGGAAATTTAATAGTCAGCTCTCTGGAGTCAGCAGGAGCTGCCTACAGCATAGTAAACGATACCTCATTTATCTAGAACTGATTTTTGCAACGGATAAAGAAGCTATAGTACATGTATACAATAGAATATTACTCAGCCATATAAAGGAACGTGTTTGAGTAAGTTCTAGTGAGGTGGATGAATCTAGAGCCTGTTATACAGAGTGAAGTAAGGCAGAGAGAGAAAAACAAATATCATACATTAATGCATTTACATGGACTCTAGAAAAGTGGTACTGACAAACCTATTTGCAGGGCAGGAATAGAGACTCAGATAAAGAGAACAGATTTATGGACACAGTGGGGGCAGGAGAGGGTGGGACGAACTGAGTAACCCTGAAACATCTACATTACCACGTGTAAAACAGATAGCTGGTGGGAAGTTGTTGTGTAACACAGGAAGCTCAAGCTGGTGCTCTGTGACAACCTAGAGGGGTGGCATGGGGCTGGAGGTGACAGGGAGATTCAAGAGGGAGGGAACATATGTATACTTATGGATGATTCATGTTGATGTCTGGCAGAAACCAACACAACACGGAAAGCAAGTATCCTCCAATAAAAATAAATAAATATAATCAGTATTAAAACAAAACCAAAAAATGAACAGACCTAAAGTATCTTCTGGTGAAGTTAGCTATGAATAAATCAATTTGCCATCTAAATCTACCAGCTTAATAAAAAGACAACATTCTCAAAAATTAGCCCCCAACGTCATCTAAAACAGGCCTGTTCTCAAGTGAATAGGACCACTGATTAGATTTCCCCAGTAGCAACGTGGCCCTTGCAGCAATTCCCTCTGGTGCCCAAACTAACACAGAATACAGATCATGGAATCAGGAGATGCCTGCTCAGGAAGTGGCCTTTGAAATTAGCTCGTCCAGCCTCCTTCATTTCACAAATGGGCTGAGTCCAGGGAGGTTAATTATTGTAACTTATTCAAAGTCACAGAGAAGCAAAGCTGACATCAGAACCTAAGTTTTCATTTGTAAAACGGTTTCTGCATGCTGATTTTCCCCCCTCAAGTGCTAAGCTGGGATCACTGTGGTTAAGTGTATTCAAATTTCTCTCACTTTGCAGATAAATGGGTCCCTTAAGAAATACTGTTTGAGGGTGAATATTGCTAAGAATGGAAATGGAACTTCTGCTTAAGTTTACGTGTTCACATCTGGCGGGGGGGGGGGGGGGGGGTGCACATTTCTTCTTGTTTTTCTATTTAATTACACTGTTTACCATAGTTCTTTTAAGATATAGATCTCTCCTTTCCAAGAATAATCATTTACAAATTAATCATTTACAGCAAGTGAACTGGCTAAGTCTTGTGTTAAGTCAACCAACCCTTAAGCAAATTTCAGAGATAAGAATGTATTTTAAACCTTGATTTCAGAGTGAAAAATCTCAGGTTCTTGAGAACTACTAGGGTTAGAAAATTCCTTTGGAAAATGGGCTGTTGTCCAATCGCAAAGCGTTGCTGAAAATTTCATTTTTGAGAGAAGAGTTTCTTTCCTCTTCATTAGAAGTGACAAGTCTGCAACACCATGTTTCTTTTCTTAATAATACAATCCTGCAACCTCTTATCTGAAACCAACCCCTGAGGTGAGATGGGTCTGGAATTTGTCAGAGTTTTGAGAATTAATACACCACATACACTAGCTATTCTAAGTCACGCCCAGTGAGGTCTGGGGCCATACTCCATAAGCAAGTATATTTATAGTTTGCAGGAAAACATAAATATTCCGATGAAGCAAGACTGTAAATAGTCATGTCAATTTAATTTAGGTCAATTTTACTACTAAAAGTGTTGCTTTTGAACTTTAGATTTTTCAGATACTCAGAATTTTAAAGTTCTAGATAAGGGAGTATAGGCCTGTAATGGTTTCCCCAACATGTTTTTCTTTTCTCCATGAATCCCCCCCCGCCCCCCGCCCCCAAAAAAGCGTGTGTCTATAATGTCTTCTTAATCCACATTCAACTCTCATTTATTTATTGGAAACTACTCATTCTATTAATTTCAGAGACACATTAGCTACGTTTGGTTCTGATCTTGCTTTAATTGTGGCTTTTGTGCTGGGCAAGGTTTTCTGAGATTCTCAGGGATGGCTGGAGGAATGAATTGCTTGGGTGTTCTATCAAGGATGTTCTCTCTGCAGTGGACTTGGTAGGATGACTTGCTTTCCACCAGCGTTCTCATCCCTGTGTATAACACAGTGCACCTTTGCCATTTTATTTTTGTTTACTACAGGTTTCTGAGACTTCCCTGGTGTATCAGATGGTAACGAATCCGCCTGCAATGCGGGACACCTGGATTCGATTCCTGGGTTGGGAAGATCCCCTGGAGGAGGGCAGGGCAACCCACTCCAGTATTCTTGCCTGGAGAATCCCCATGGACAGAGGAGCCTGACGGGCTACAGTCTATGGGGTCACAAAGAGTGGGACATGACTGAGCGCCTAAGCACAGCACAGCACAGGTTTCTGTACCTGAAAAATACTATTACATTATAAAAAACAAGGACAGTAATTGCACATGAAGGGAGGATAGAGAAGAACACGAAGCTCAACTTGGTCCTTGTAGAAGAAGAAGTTTGGCTCAGTCTGGTTAATGCCATACTAGTTGTCAAGGAAAAACACTACTTTCTTCTCTTCTTATATCCTTAAATCTGTAGCCTGATAGATATTATTCCTCTAAAAATCAAAACTTGAAAACTTACCCAGGATAAGAAAAACAACACAACTGTAGCTAGAGAGCTACCTAGGAGGGAATAGAATCCTCCTGGTGTAGATGATGTGTGTGCTCAGGCGTGGTGTAGATGATGTGTGTGCTCAGGCGTGTCTGACTCTTTGTGACACCATGAACTGTAGCCCGCCAGGCTCCTTTGTCCATGGGATTTCCCAGGCAAGAATACTGTAGTGGGTTGCCATTTCCTCCTCCATGGGATCTTCTAGACCCAGGGACTGAACCCGCATCTCTTAAGTCTCCTGCATTGGCAGGTAGATTCTTTACCACTGTGCCACCTGGAAAGCTCATAGGAGAGGGTGCATTAATATAAATAATATCTATAGAACCTGAATTGTAGAGAGGAGCAAATAGTAGAAACTACCAAAGATACCAAAAAGGGTGAAAAAACATAAATAGAAGATAGAAAGAGAGATACTACAGCTTTAAAAACAGTAACTTATTGCCTGGTACAGTTATAAAAGCTATCCACTAATAACAGTTATTTCAGAAAAACGAAATTTCATATGAAATGCTACTAAAATACCAAAGGCCATACATAATGTCTGACCCATGCTGCCACCTCATATAGCAAATTCTTACAAGGGAGCTTTAAAAAGATTGTTTGACTGGTCCACTGTCCTACAGTGTCAGGAGACTGCTTTGTCTCAGATATTAAATTTCCAATGTCTCTCACACTTCCTCCTTTTCTGATGCACAAAAGCTTTTTGTAAAGTTTCTCTTGGTTTCACTGCTGGCAGCTACAGAAGGCACACCATATGCTTGGTGTAGTGTTATGAGGTGGGATTTTATTTGACCAGTGTCTTCAGAACTCCTGGATTAAAAAAAATTTTTTTTAAATTAGAGTATGAAAGTGTTAGTTGCCCAGTTGTGGCTCAGTCCTGTAAACTCTTTTGCAACCCCATGGACTGTAGCCCGCCAGGCTCCTCTGTACAGGGGATTCTCCCCACAAGAATACTGGAGTGGGTAGTATTTCCTTCTCCAGGGAAATCTTCCCCACCCAGAGATTGAACGGAGGTCTCCTGCATTATATGCAGATTCTTTACTGTCTAAGCCACCAGGGAAACCTTATTAAAGTATAGTTGATTTAACATGTTGTGTTAATTTCTGCCATAAGGTAAAGTCAATCAGTTATACATATATCCGCTCTTTTTTAGATTCTATTCCCATATCCATATGGGTTATTACAGAGTATTGAAAAGTTTCCTATGCTATATACAGTATTAGTTATGTACTTTATATATAGTAGGCTCCTCTGTCCCCATGAGATTTTCCAGGCGAGAATACTGGAGTAGGTTGCCATTTCCTTCTCCACGGATTTTCCTGGCCCAGGGATTGAACCCGAGTCTCCTGCATTGGCAGGCGGATTCTTTACCACTGAGCCCCACCTGGGAAGCCCATAGTAGTGCTATGTCAGTCTTCATTTCCCAATTTATCCCCCCCCACCTTTTAAAAAATGATTACGATCCTTTCCTTAAGAGTTGTTCAACGGAAATCTGTACTAATTCAAACTCTTTACTGGACCAGTTATGTATAAGTTTCGCCCCCTTTTGTTGCATGTTCTGGCTGAAATCATAAGAAAAAGCTCCTTCTCCTGGTTCTGTCTTACTCCCCACCCTGGGCCCCTCTACTTCCCCCAGGAGCACCATTTCAGCGTATTCTTACCTGCCTAGAGTGAGTTCTGGCCTAGTACCTCGAAACTATTTCTAACTAACCGAGAACGACCCAGGACGGCAGGAACACGGACAGGGACACTGACCAGGGGTCCTGTGAGCCCTCGGAGGAAGCGCCCCGACTTGGATCTGAACCCCAGTGGGCCCCTCACTGTACTCTCGGGAGCATCGTTCTGTCTTCCGTGTTAAACGAATAGCCACCTCTTTACTTGCCTCACAAAGTTGGGAGGACTGGGTGACTCCATGGTCGTTTCTCATTACCGTCACCGAACCCCCAAACTGGCTGGCGGGGGGCGCGTCGTCCTGTAGGGGGCGAGCTCCTCCCACACTTTCTCGCGCGCCCGGACGGGCATCCCCGGAGGCTCGGGGATGGGGGACGGCCAAGAAGGGAATCCACTCCTGGGATCCACTCCTGGGGTGGGGCGGGGACGGAGCAGGGGGAAGCCGGTGCGCCGCCCGGGAGGTGTCCAGAGCACCCCGCGCGCGAGTGGGAGGGGGGGCCCGGGACGCGCCCGGGAGGTCTGTCCGGCCGGCCCGGCGGGGCCCGCCATGGAACCCCGGCGCGCGCGGCTGGGCGCCCGAACGCCGAGACAATGCGGCGCGCGGCGGCGGGCGAGCAGCTCGGCGGGCCCGGGGCGCGCGCCGCCTTCCTTCCTGCAGGCTCGGCTTCCCGGCGGCGGCGGCGGCGGCGAGCGCGCGGATTGGCGGTCCGGCCCTCCGCGCCGCCCCGCCCAGCGCCCGGCCGGCCGCCGCCCCCCGGCCCGGGCCCGCCCCTCTCTCCGCGGGAGTCGCTCGGGGCCCGCGGCTGGCTGGCGGGCACTTCCCGCCGGCTGTGCGCCTCCGCTTCGGGGACCGATCGCGGGCGCAGGCGGCGGCGGCGGCGGCGGACGGACGGACGGACGGACGGGCCGCGCCCGAGCTGCGCGGCGCTGCGCGCGCGCGGCCCCTGCTCCCGCCGCCCGGCCCCGCGGGCGGCCCACCCGCGCCCTGCGGCGGCTCGTGCGGCTCCCGCGGCGGCGGCCCGCGCCCCGGCGCCTCCCTTTGTCCGCGGGTCGGCAGGCGGCGTCCGGGCGGCCGATCGGAGCCCGCGCAAAGCGGCTGAGGCGGCGGCTGCCCCGCGGCCGGCCGCCCGCCGCGCCGAGGCGATGCCGGACCAGATCTCCGTGTCGGAATTCGTGGCCGAGACCCATGAGGACTACAAGGCGCCCACGGCCTCGAGCTTCACCACGCGCACGGCGCAGTGCCGGAACACCGTGGCGGCCATCGAGGAGGTGAGCAGCGCCCGCGGGCCTCGCGGGGCGGCCGGGGGCGGCTCCGGCCGCAGGTAGCGCCGCGCCCGGGTGCGTCCCCGCCCCCGCCTGCCCCCGCCCGCCCCCGCCCGCCCCCGCCCGGGCCCGGCTCCGGCATCCCGGGAAAAAGTTTCTTTCCCTTGGAATCCGGACGCGGCCGGGCGATCCCTGCCCGAAACAGAAGCCCTTTGTTCCAGGAGAAGGCTGCTGCTGCCAGGCTACCTTGGGCCTTTTTAAGACCACCCCCCGCCCCTTCCCTCCCCAGCCCCTCGCGGGGCGCCGGGCCGGACGGTTCCTATCCCATCCCCCTTGCCCGCGCCCAGCCAACTTTGGCCCGAGAGTCGGGGCAGTGGTGAGCGGGGAGCCCCCACCCTGGCCGTCGCGGCAGGGTCATCGGCTCGCCAGCGGGTCCCCGGCGCTCCCCCGTCCCCAGCTTGGGGAATTGCCCGGGTGCCTAGCCTGCCCGGCGCGGCGCTCTGTGCCCGGGGCCCGGGTCTGCCGGACTCGAGGGCCGGTCCGGGGGACCCCGGCTGCCCAGGAAAGGTGTGCGCACCTTTAGCCAGGGAGGCCCGCCCAGTCCCGCAGCGCGCCCGGGGAGGAGTGCGGGGAGCCGGGCTTCTGATACGAAGGACTTTGCTCCCCTCCTCTCCCCAGCTCCACCACCCCGGGATGTGTGTGTCTTACCTGATCGCTCCCCCCGGACGCCTCCCTTCCTCATCAGCCTGGAAAAGGCCTGATTTTAGGCAAGGTGCAGAGTCATCGTCTGCTGCTAACTAGAAAGCCCTCCACGTCCTGGGCGAGCGCACTTAGGACTAGCAGGCTTAGGTGACGGTCAGAACGGCCTGCTACCGAAGGGCAGGGTTTGGGAGGCCAGGACCACCGCTGAGTGTGGTTTGGGGCTTTTTCTCGCTTCTCTGCCCTCATTTACCCTTACCTGTCAGACGGGACGAGCAGTGCATCCTTTCCAGGGTGGTGATGAGGGTCAGAGACAACTGTGTGTCAAGTGCTTGGTTTATACTAAATAGGTATATACTAAATGTACCTGGTTTACAAGCCCTACGGTGCCGCTGTTGAATCGATGATCACCTTCTTTTCAGCCACAATGTCAAGGTACATTCTTGAAATGGGGTATGGTAGGTATTTTAGGAGAGGACTGGGCCTGAGTGAGTGAAGGGAGGTCACCAGAAGAGCTTAATTAAGCGATGGCATTCAGTTTTTTTGCCCACTTGAACAAAGCAGCTGCTGTTAGGAACTGCTTGGGAAAAAATAAATCCAGAATGTTTTCCCTTAATGAAAAAAAATTTCCTTTGTAGGCATTAACAGTCAATAATAGGCTAAATGAAAAGCAGCAGATTCAGCATTCTGAATATTTTAAGTGTAGTAAGGGCATCCTCCCCTCCCTCCTTCCTCGCCTCACCCCCCCCCCCCCCCCACTTTTTTTTTTGGTGGCAGAGAGCTGCATGTAAACGTTTTGCAGTGAGCTGTGTGATCCCACATCACTTAATTTTACTTTTATTAGCAAGGCTTCAAAATGATGCCTTCAGATTAGGCTGGTGGGGGATGAGTGTCAGAAGTTTCTTCAGAAGTGCTGGTTGAAAAGCAAGAAAAAAATTTTCGCAGTGTTTTGAAAATACATCATTAATAATGTTTATTGACTGATTGCAACCCAAAAGGTAGCTGAGTATGTTTTCAGGGAAGGGAGCTTTTATACACCATGCCCTAAAAAGAATGCTTAATTGTGCTTAAAGTTCTGTTTCTTTTCCCTACTGCAGTTTGTCGGTTAAATAGTATTAACACTGGCAGATGTTGGAAAGCTAGGCAAACAGGAGTTGCTATTAAAATTGGCATACCCTTTCGTGATTAATGTTAGTTTGCGGTGTGTAATTCCAAAGCTCTTTTAGTGTGCTGGGCAGATTACCCTAGAGCTCAGTTACTGAGTGGATGAAAGAGAGACCGGATTTCGTCATTTTATTTAACTGCAGGCTTGCTCCATGTTGTGTCTAAGAACACACACGAATTGGTTAAAATCTCAAAAAAAAAAAAAAAAAAAAAAAAGTACAGCTCTGTCTCACTTTAAGCAGATCCAGTACACATACTGAGATGATGCCACATGTGAGCTTACATTTATGAGAGAACTGAATTGGGAACAGTTTTATTTAACAAGTATGTCTTCATATTTTGATTTTAACCAAGCATGTGCTTCCTGCAGACAGTGGTTATTGGAACAGAGTTACTCATTTCACAGAAATAAATATAAAATTTGCAAGTCCATGGTCCTATGTTTAAACATACATGTCACTGAATTAGTAAACTAATTTTGAACTGAGTAACCTTTGTGTATCTGTTATTTCCAGGATAGGCTATGTCTGCTAAAAATCATCCTACAACTGAAGTGTACTTTTTCTTTGATACGCGTGCCTGTAGCTGGGCTATCCTACCCGGTACTATGAACCTCTCATCTGTTGCATTTATTTCTCATTCTCGAGTTACACGTGAGGAAGTTGAGGCTTAGAGATGCTAATTTGCTCAAGGTTATAGAGCTAGTAAGTTGAAGAGCTGGAGCTTGAACTTGGCTCCATGCTGTTTTCAGAAGTGATGCTGCTGTTTGTTACTTTCAGTAAGGCTGAATTCTCTAAATGACTCTTGTCAGATTGTCCAAGTTCAGATTCCACTACTGGCCAGTTGTGTGAACTTGGATGAGATGACTAATGTTTTCTCGTTTGCCTTGATGTTAGTCTGGATAACGATACCTGTCTGCCTTGGAGAGGTGAGAGGGTTTAATGAGATAGTACACAACACAGTACCTGGTAGACAACCGGTGTAATACATGCTAATTGCTTTAACAGTTTGTATTATAATTAATCCATAGAACCTGATGCAGATATTTGGCCCCAAGATGAGATTTACATGGGTGGGTTGATGTGGCCTAGGGGAGTAGGGGGAAAGGAATGGTTGAATGAGTAAGTGAATGGAAAGCTACTACATTGCTTTTTAACTGGTTTGCTTGTCTTGGCAGCAGGTCAGCACAGCAGTGTTTTAAAATTTTCACTTGGTGATCTCTTGGTGAAGTAATTGTTTTGCACAGTTTTAGCCAAGTCTGGTGCTTCAATTGGGATCTGCCCTGTGTTTTTGGAAATAATGGAAAAAATCAGTAGTGACTGAATCTGAAAACCCTCCCCTCTACTGTTTGTGGGGGTTTTATTGCTGTCTCACGTTCTTTGAGTCTCTGAGCTCTTTGAAATATTCTCAGAATAGGGAAAAGTTGTACATGTATGTGAAATGTTCATAGTTAGACCCTCCTTTAAAGCATCAGCCACTCTGTCGTGCTTATTTGGCTTTGTCAGATACATAGTTTTAAAAATAAATTTGATGTTGACTTGTAAGTATTAAAATTTAATCTGCTTCCTTCCGGGCCATAGTTCTCCACTCTGTTGTCCTTGGTTGCCTTGGAAATCTCATTGCTGTCACAAGCACAGGGTTCTAACTGCAGGGAGAGAGGGAGCATCTGGACTGCCCAGACTCCCGGGGGCCTTGCTGTCCTTGGGGCCAGATGCCCCTCCCAGCAGCTGTTAGTGGGAACCCGGCCTGTGTACTTTTTAGGCAAGAGTATGGTTCTAAACCCTGTGTGATTTGTTTGAAAAACACCTCCTCCAAATAGCAGATTAATGGATTTTAGATTTATTGTCGGGTTTCCCTGATGGCTCAGATGATAAAGAATCTGCCTGCAATGCAGGAGACCCAGGTTTGATCTCTTGAGTTGGAAAGATCCCTGGAGAAGGGAATGGCTACCCACTCCAGTATTCTTGCCTGGAGAATCCCACAGACAGAGAAGCCTGGTAGGCTACAGTCCATGGGGTCGCAGAGTTGGACACGACTGACTGAAAGGACATCACCTACTTGCCCAGTCCATTCTTATTTTCAGAAATGAGCCTGTATGGGTCAGACAGGACCACCGTAAAAAAAAAAAAGACATATATGTTTGTTTATGTGGCTGCGTCGGGTCTTACTTGCAGCAGGTGGGATCTTTGCTGTGGCCCTCCGACTCTCTGACTGTATTGCGCTGCCTCCAGAGCCTGGGTGCTCAGTAATTGTGGCTCAGGGGTTTAGTTGCTCCATGGCATGTGGGATCTTTGTTCCCTGGTCAGAGTTCAAACCTGTCTCCCCTGCGCTGCACAAGGCAGATTCTTAACCACTGGACCATCAGGGAAGCCCGAGGGCCGCCTTTTTATGCTGTATTCTGTAATCTGGACATAGGTGTCTGGAAATCTTGGAGTGATTTGAGAGAATGATCTCTGCTTACGAGATTCCCATTCTCCGCACCCCCCTCCCCCAATTGCCCCTTCAATTTGTCTCTTCCTGTGATTAACAGTTAAAATACTAATGCCTTCCTGGTGGGGTTTCAGGCCTGTCCCTCATTCAGTATTTAGTAAGTGCTTGCTGTGTGCCAGGTAATGGGAAGAGAGTTCCCAGGAGGAATGTGTTCTATCTTTGAAGCAGCCTGCAGCTGAGTGGGAGAGACAGCCATCCTATAAACAAATGAGTGCAGTAAAACATGGTTAGGCTGTGACCACAAGATTGTCCAAAATCCTGGATGCCCAGGGATGGCAGGGGTCAGGTGTGTCTGGGGCCATGGATAGGAGGGCCTTGCATGATGACGCGGGATCGAGTCTCGAAGTCAAGATAGTCATCTGTAGGTACTATGCTGTCTCAATAGAGCCTTTTGTATTTGTCTCCCCGCCTTAGATAAATATTGACCCACTCCTGAGGTGGTGGCCATCTAGGCCTCTGGTTGAATTTTCATAGCCAATTCACAGCACTGCTCAGACCACGAATTTGGAATAATCCTTGATTCTTACCCTCCCCATTCCCAGGCCCTGATGCCTTTCTTCATGAGCACATTCATTCTAGATCTGCACTGTCCAGTTTGTTGTTGTTCAGTCACTCATTCGTGTCCGACTGTGTGACCCCACGGACCAGCATGTCAGGCTTCCCTGTCCTTCACCATCTCCTTGAGTTTGCTCACACTCGTGTCCATTGAGTCGGTAATGCCATCCAACCATCTCATCCTCTGTCATCCCCTTCTCCTCCTGCCCTTGATCTTTCCCAGCATCAGGGTCTTTTCCAATAAGTCCGTTCTTCTCTTCAGGTGGCCAAAATATTGGAGTTTCAGCTTCATCATCAGTCCTTCTAGGGAATATTCAGGGTTGATTTCCTTGAGAATTGACTGGTTTGATCTCGTTGCAGTTCAAGGGTCTCTCAAGAGTCTTCTCCAACGCCACAGTTCAAAAGCCTCAATTCTTTGGCGTTCAGCTTTCTTCATGGTCCAACTCTCACATCTGTACATGACTACTGGAAAAACCATAGCTTTGACTAGACAGACCTTTTTCAGCAAAATGATGTCTCTGGTTTTGAATACACTGTCTAGGTTTGTCGTAACTTTCCTTTCAAGGAGCAAGCGTCTTTTAATTACATGGCTGCAGTCATCATCCACAGTGGTTTTGGAGCCCAAGAAAATAAAATCTCATTCCTTCCACATTTTCCCCTAGTGTTTGCCATGAAGTGATGGGATTCAGTTCAATTCAATCGCTCAGTCGTGTCCAGTTCTTTGCAACCCTGTGAACTGCAGCACGCTAGGCCTCCCTGTCCACCACCAATTCCCGGAGTCCACCCAAACCCATGTCCATCGAGTCGGTGATGCCATCCAATCATCTCATCCTCTGTCGTCCCCTTTTCCTCCTGCCCTTAATCTTTCCCAGCGTCAGGGTCTTTTCAAATGAGTCAGCCCTTCGCATCAGGTGGCCAAAGTATTGTAGTTTCAGCTTCAACATCAGTCCTTCCAATGAACACCCAGGACTGATCTCCTTTAGGATGGACCGGTTGGATCTCCTTGCAGTCCAAGGGACTCTCAAGAGTGACTAGTGATGGTTAATTTTAGGCAGTATCCAACATGGCATCCTGAAATCAAGCATTCAGTTTCTTGGCTGCTCCAGCCACATTTCAAGTGCTAATAAGCACACGTGCATTGGACAGTGTAGGTTTAGAGCATTTTTGTCATCGCAGAAAGTTCTGCCGGACAATGCTTTTTAGACGCTTGCAACTCAGAAGGGTCTACTGACAGCAGCATCGGCATCGCCTAGAAGTTTGTTAGAAACGCAGACTGTCAGGGCCCACCTTAGGCCTTGGAATCGGAATCTATGGTTTCCCAAGATCCCCAGGTGCATTCTGTGCTCGTTAAGGTTTGCGAAATGCCTTTCTCGCGTGACGGACAGTAGAATCACTTGCAGGGAGGGAGGAGGTTGTAGAATAGAGAGATGCCTGGCCCGCTCCATGAAATTCCGACTTTATTAGTTAGGGTGGGTCCTGAAGCACTGGCATTTTCTAAAGCCACCCCCTAAATGGGGTTGATGATCACTGCAGTAAAGTAATGTAATGCCAGGTAGTGACAAGTGATAAGTTACTCAGGATACAGGAATAGAATGAGACTCTGAAGAGCAGGAAACTGAAATCAGGAGAGGCCTCTCTGAAGAGGTGGCGTTGCAGCAGAGCCCAGGACGCAGTGAGGAGCCAGGGAGGAGCAGCCTGAGAAAAGGCCCCGCGATGGGGGTGACTCAGCCATCCTGGAGGAGAGGAGGGGTGAGGGTGGGGGCCGGGCAGGCCAGATCACAGGAGACCTTGGCGATGTCGGGAGGGAGCTGGGTTTTGTTCTCATGTGGTGGGAAGCCGTTGGAGGGTTTGATCTGATTTACATTATTGGTATTTCAGGGTGGTCGTTCCAGGCAGGGCAGGAGAGAAAAGAGGGAGATTGGTGGGGGCTGGGGGTCTTCCCGGCAGGCGGATGCAGCGGGGACGATGAGAGTCCAGTGGAGACACTCTGTGCTGACGGTCCTGGTGTGCGCTGGGGTGAGCTGAACAGAACAGGGTCCCTGTCCCAGTGGAGGCAGAGGCCAGGCTCCGGCCCCAAAGAGTGGACCTCCTGGTGTCCCCCTGGCGAAGCTGACACCCAGGTGTCAGCGGGTGGAGGCCCGCGGTGCTGCTCAGCGCAGCTTGCTCTGAAAGTTGTGTTGGAACCAAGGCTGGACGTTCATTTGGTTTTCCACAGACACAGGTCAGAGAAGGGAGAGAGGACGCAGAGCTGCGTGGACGGGGAGTTTGCTTCCGTCCTCTTGTTTGTAGGCAGATGTAGCCCGTGACACTTTCTTAGCGGTGTCAGATGCCTGGGACACTGTTCCCATTCAGCTCCCCAAACACTCTTCTTTCCACTAAAAAAGAGGTGGTGAATTCACCTCCCCTCCTGCCACAAATAGGAACCTGCTTGCTTTGCTTATACTTTCTCTGTGTCATACGGCCTTCAGGTGGTTGCCAGGGTCCTTCCAGGTACTTTTGTACCGTTATGGTTTTATCATATGGATGATGTGGAGTAAATGAACCAGAGCTGGAATGCTGGAGCTGTGTTTTCATTTGTATTTGGTTGTGTTGGGTCTCCTGATACGTAAATAGGCCTGGGCACCTACCAGTGTATTGTCACTGTGGAGTGCAGTGACGTAAAAGCGGGCAGGACCAGCTCCTTCCCCTAAAGCCCTTATTTTCTCAGTCTTTTGTGTGCAGTTAGTGTTTATCCCTTCAGCACTTGTTTTGTGCCGTGGACCCTCTGGAACTCTGGTGAAGATATTTCAGAAAGATGTTTTAATGCATCGAATAAAATTGAACCCAGGTCTGCTGCATTGCAGGCGGATTCTTTACTGTGTCTGAGCCACCAGCGAAGCCCAAGAATACTGGAGTGGGTAGCCTATCCCTTCTCCAGGGGATCTTCCCAACCCAGGAGTCAAAGTGGGGTCTCCTGCATTGCATTCGGATTGTTTACCTGCTGAGCTACCAGGGTCCCCTCATACAATCTTAAACGGGACCAGATCTATTGAAATACAGTTAGAAAAATATTTGAAAAAATCTATAACACTGATATGTATTTCTTTACTAATGCATTGAATATCAGGATCTGGTTGGTTGTGGGTCCAATAAATACTTTAATTTTGAGGTCCTGATGAATGTAAGCAATGTGGGGAACTGTTTCTAACGACTCTAAAAATATTGAGTCTTCTTTTTGGAGTCACAGGTACTGCTGATGTTACCATGGTGTGTTGCTTACATTCATAATTGAGGGAAGTGCTAAATTTTAGTTGGGGGCTAATGAAATACAGATGTAATTCTTTTTTCCAATCCCAGCTGTCTGAATTCAGACTAAGAATTCCAGGCTTGACAAGATTATTTTAGTTGATTGTCTTTTGGAGTGAGTGAGTGAGTGACTGTGTAACAGTGTTGTTTAAACAAGCCTCGTGATTATTACAGTGTCATTGTCATGAATTGGTTCTTAGAGTTCAGCAGAGAGGGGTGACACCCCAAGCCTGTGTTACAATCATCGAGTAGTAAAGGTGCTTAGAGGAACTAGGGGTGGAGGGTAAAGCTGTCAGTTGTGGTTGGACAGCCATGTTCTCCGAATTTTTTTCAAGGTCAGGGCAGTTTCTCATGTGATCCCAGGTTAATTTATACCCTCATGCATGCCTTGGAGTTCAGTGACACTATGAATCTATGAGTCCTGTAGTTAGGACCCTGAGCTGGGCTGCTCAGTTCTCCTATTTTTACCTTTCTTATTTTTCTGGTTTGTCATCTGCTGTCCTTAACTCTGAAGGGCAGGCTTGGGTGTGAAGTGATAGTTGGACTTCTGCCTTGTTCTCGGTGAAGGTAACGTATTTGAAACGATGCTATTGTTGCATGAGTGTGTTTGGGGTGTCTACAGCATAGCTGAAATGTTACTGTCAGTCCCTGTTTTTTTTTTTCTTTTCTCTTGCCTCTTAGCATTTACTGGATGCTTACAGTATGCCAGGCTTGCTTTAAATTTTTTACACATATTAACTCTTAACTTGTTCAATGATTACGAAAATCCTGTAAGGTCTCTGGAACCTAAACCACTTTACCAGGAGCACAGAGCTGGGAAGTGGTGGAGCCAGGAATCGCATTTTGACATGCGAGTTTCCGCTCCTGTAGCCTCCAGCTGCCTCTGTGGAGCCTGGCCTGGAAAACGCTGTCTGTGTTGATGCCTCTATGATTATTTGGCGCGACCTCTCTCTTGCTGTCCAGTTTAGTACTACGTACCTGCTGCCTTCCTTGAGTGGGTGCTTCTGGGGAATGCTTGCTGCCTGTCTGCCTCCTCTGTCTGTGTTGCCCCCCAAATGGTTCCTCTTTATTCCCTTCACTGCTTTGCTGACATGCCCAGCCCTGCAGAGCCTGGTGGCCCCGGGCATTGCTCACACCCTGGCAGGAGGCCTGCCCTACTAACGGGATTATCATCTCTCGCTCCAGCTGAAGATGGCTCTGTCAATATGATTTTATACGCAGATGCTGGCAATCAAAGTCCTTGGCTGGTGAAGACAGTTCCCGCAAATGATGAATTGCCTTGGCTTTTAGGATTCTAGCCAGGTAATCCCAATTTGAGGGCCTCTTTCCCTAGTTTCCTAGAAATCACAATCTTAATAGAGTTTTTTTGTTGTTGTTTTAATTTTTTAACACCAATGGCTGACATTTCTTTGAGCACTAATTCTGTGTTAAGGGCTGTGCTGTGTTGTAAATGGAAGTTTTTGATGATTGAATCCTTTCACTTGGCCTGTCTGGTGTAGATCCTGTTACCTCTGGTTTATAGTTGAAGACACCAAAGCTCAGACAAGTGCTGTGACTGCAGGTAGCTAGCCTGCCCCCCAGTTAGCAGATGATGGAACCAGGAACCCCAGCCACGCCGAGATCAGCCTGTGTGCTTAAGACTGTTTTCCTGTTGGTCCTTTAATGTCTCCCTGATGGTCTCCTGCTGGCATCTCTTGCCGGTAAAGATCCCTCTTATGGGTGTTTCTCTGGGCTTCAGTCATGCAGGTTGATAGTCGTCCACCTTCTGCAGGTGGGTCTCCACTGTCGATGCTGTTGAGGTGAGGTTGCCTGGGCAGGGTTGTCAGACTCTAACCCCTGGGGAGGTGCTTCACGTCAGAGGTGTTTATTTATTTATTTATTTTTTTCAGAGGTGTTTATTAAGCGGCCTTGCCTGCTTTGGAGTGAGTTAGGACACGTCCCCCCACCCCCAGAGCTGAGAACACTGTCAGAGCTGCTTGTAGAGGACTCCAGAGCCACGTAGGCAGTGACCAGTCCATGCAGTATCCCCCCGGTGTCAGCAGATGTGTGCTTGGAGAGTGACCACTGCAGGGTCACAGATGTGACTTGTCTAGGCAGACTGAGTACCCTGCTGGCAGTCAGGGAACTCTGGGGAGATTCTGAGGGGAAGAGAGAGTGTTCAGTCCCTGTACTGTGTCTGTTCCTCTGCTAGCCCTGATCTGATAGCTCTCCTGGTGTTGGGCCTTGGGCAGCTGATTTCACTGGTCCAGCCTCAGTGGCCTCGGTTGTAAAGTGGAGGATGAATGAGATGTTTCTTAACATTGTGTCTGCAACACAGTTCACCTGCCTCTTCTTGCCTTCTTTCCTTTTCTTGACCATCTCCTCCACTTTCTCATGGCCATTCAAATCCATACCTTTCAAGAGGTTAGAGGTGAAAATATTCCTTTCTCTACTCCCCCGTTAAACATTCCCTCCCCCAAAACACCCCTGGAGTCGATAAGGTGGTTGGCCCAGAGGCTGGAATTTCTTTGGGCGCATCACTAGTTTGTCTGGGACAAATGGTGCTCTGTACTTTGCCATCCCGTCTCATGAAGGGTCTTTCCAGGTGCATGCCTTGGTCTCTTGATTACAGCCCTGTTGTGCTTGGCTTCCCTGGTGAAAAGAAACAGGACTTGCCCGTGTGGTCTCTGATTGCGAAGTCTGTTAGCGGGAGCGTCACTGTTGATCGCCTGGTTGCAGATACGTGCCTCATTTGGCCGGATGTGCTGTGGTACCTGAGAGCTTTCCAGTCCAGGGCTAGGCCTCGTCTGTCTTTGCAGCAGCGAGCTCAGAACGGTCCATTGTTTTTCCCGGTTATCCTGGCCTTTTGGCTGCTGCTTTCTGTAAGCGTCATCTTGACCTGTTCACTGTGGGGACCCCTTGCTTCTTGACCAAAGATAACTGTTGAGCTTCCTGGTTTTCTTCTCATCTTGTAAGTTCTCTTGTGGTTTTTTCTTTTGTGGCCAGTAGGAATGAGGTGTGTTTACTCCTTGGGCTGTTGGGTTGTCAGAACCTGCAGCTTTTGTTTGCCCTGGTGGTAGCTTGCCAGGCCACAGGCTTTTCTCATGGGGAAGAGGTATCAGGCAGGGTGGTGCAAGGCGGAAATCGTAAGGAGGCAGAAGGCTCCCCACCTCCTCCATCTCCCTTCCCTTGCCTCCTCCACGCTATGGTTTCTTTTCCTTGGAGACCAGGTTGCTGATGCTGCCGACTAGGCGGTGTCCAAAGCTGAAAATTCTCAACTCCCTTGTTTTTTCTCCTGCGTTCTCTTGCCTGCACTCCTTTGGTGTATTTCCAGACCCCCAGGCCCTGTACATCCTTTTTAAAGCGGATTTTCCAGCCAGAGGGGACACACAAGGGAAGATTTAGTTTGGGGTTTCAGTCTGCGACTTTCTTTCCTGGGGAGTTGCTCTTTGGTGATGACATTTCACGGTGGCCTCCTTTCCTACCACCCTGCCTCCTCTCAGTTTTCCAGGAACTGGGTTTATTGTTCTGTCTTTTAAAAATGATTTATTGTCTTCTGTAACAGTGTGGAAGGAGCTTAATTTTTTGAAGTGCACCGTCTTCTTCTTTATGGCCAGAGCAAAGTAAAGGTTTGATTGATCTTATGACACAGTTGCTTTAGTCATAGCTAATGTGAAGTCTCTTAAGGGCTTCTGTTTTATTTGCTCTTTTTAATTTATGAACCTCCTTGCATCCCTGAGCATCTGTGCACAAAGCCAGCGAGGCCTGGGGTGTCACATTCAGGGCTTTATTCCTGCCCCTGATGTACTGCAAGCTGGTAGACCGTTCTGACAGTTGGCTAGGTTTTGGGTTGAATTAGGGAGTAGCAGTGTCAGCAGATGAGTGTTTCAGGAATTTGTTACTGGTTTTCCCAAGGAAAATGTACTGTTAGGTTGAATAATTAAAGCCAGTGGTAGACGTGTGTTAGAAGGTAAATAGAAGAAAAAGCTGTTGTCAGTAGCTGCTGGAACAACCATCTGGTTTCTCTGTAGGTCAGGGTCATCCTCAGGGTTCTCAAAAAGGCCAAGTAGTGAAATAGAAATAACAGGGACCAGCGCTCAACAGCTGAGACCAGTGGAAGGGAGGAAGAGAGAACACTGGACTCACTCAGAGTGTGGGGCTACTTCTTCTCTAGGGATCCCCGAGGCTTCTCCCCGCTCAGCAGCAGGTCTAACAAGAGTTCCAGTTGGTGCTGTCTGCCCTGATGGGCAGGGAGGCATGTGATCCTTTGAGGGGAGTTTGCACGAGGATGGTTTTTGAGCTTTGCTGTGTAATTTTGATGACTTTTAGTTCACTGAGAAAATTCACTTACGTGGAACAACTCCTTCCTTTGGTGTTAGTCCGAATGTGGCATTTAGCACATCTTTCAGGATGGGGTTTGGGCCATGGCAGAATGGCATGGAATCAGTTTCTGGGTCATGCAGGCTTTCGTGAGGACAACCCTGGGCTCTTAGATGTCTGCTGTTAAGAAGCATGCGGTTTGCTATCAGACCTCAGAGTATCTTGGCATTTCCTTCTCGGGGGCAAGGGAGCTTCGGAATCCACAGTTAGGCCTGCTCTTAGTTTTCCTGTTGGACCCTCCTGCCAGACCCTGAGAGTGCCTCAGGTTAAGTGTCCCTTCTTTTTGAATCCTTGGAGTCCCAGGTGCTTCCCAGCCCATGGTTCTCAGAAATTGTCTGTTGAGTGTGAAGGTCCAGGTAATCTTTGTTTTTGTGATTTTATATCTTGACCTTCAAGTGGCTTGCTGTATGTTTAGAAATAAATTTGTTTTGATTTGCATCATCAAGATTGTCATGTTATCCTTTGAAACAGGTAAATCTCTATAAGAATTACTGGAATCTCTCTCTAAAGCACCCTGATATCGACTTTCTTCATTCATTCTGTAAAACCTTCCCTAACATCCCTCGTCTGTCAGAACTTTCTTCTGTTTTTGAAAAATAATTTTTAAACTTTATTTTATTTTTTGGCTGTGGTGGGTCTTTGTTGCTGCGTGGGCTTTTCTCTAGTAGTGGCAAGTAGGGGCTACTCTAATTGCAATGTGTGGGTTCCTCCTTGTGGGAGCTTCTCTTGTTGTGGAGCAAGGGCTGTAGGGCCCGTGGGCTTCAGTAGTTTCGACTCCAGGTTCAGTAGTTGTGCTGTATGGACTTAACTGCTCTGAGGAATGTGGGATCTTCCTGGATTGGGAATCAAACGCATGTCTCTTGCATTGGCAGGCAGATTCTTCACCACTGAGGCACCAGGGAAGCCCTTCTCTGAAATCTTAAAGCCGTTACTCTGACTCACTTTGGGATCAATCTGTCCGTCCATACATTCAGGGTTTGGTTGATCCATCCGTCCACCCATTGATCTATTGATCCATCCATCCGTGGTGGATTGAGGCATCCATCTGTCTGTCCGTCCGTCTGTCCATCCATCATTGGGGCAGACCTGGGATGTCTCATGCTTGACATGAGGTGTGCTGCGTGCAGTGTGGTGGACCACAGCGGCTGCGGGTCCTCCATGTGTGTGGAGAGTGGCCCATGCTTCCCTCCTTGGTGCTCACTCGCTTCCACAGGGCCGGAATCTGATCAGGGAAGACACAGGAGGGGGTCACTTGTCTGAGGGTTTGGGGTCCTCAGAGTTGTCCCTGTTTGGTCAGGACAGAGGATGGCAAGCTTATAGTCCACTCTGGTTTTGTCTGCCAAAAAAAAAAGCTAAAACAAAAACCAAAGTAAACTAAAATGAAAATGGTATTGGCAGTTTAAAAAGAATTATAAAAAAAAGCACCCAAATCTGAAGACTGTACAACAGAGACTGTGTGGATGTGGCCTGCAAAGCTTGAAATACTTCCTGTGGGGCTCTTCACAGCAAGTGCTTCTGCCCCAAGTTATGCGGATGGGCTCTGAGTGTAGAGTCTGGGCTGAGTGGGCAGAGGGCTAGGGTGTGTGGAGCCTTTGGGTGGCTGAGTCCAGTGGTCTGCGTGTCACACAAGCGCCCTGAGCAGGTCTTCTCCCTGTGGAAGCACCTTCTCTGCCCCAGGCTGCAGGAAAACACCTCAGCTTTTGAGCAGAGGAGTGAAGTGAGCAGGGCTGGGCTTCAGGCAGCCCATCTGGCATGGCGGGCAAGGGGCGGGGGGAAAGGGTCAGTCCTTCATTGTGGGGGGAGGCCCTCGGAAGGGGTACCCGGTGTTCTGCACCCCGAGTCCTGCGGGAGCCGACCGCAGGCCCGCCCGCAGGAGCGGTCGGGGTAACTCGCCTGGAGAAGGCATGCGTTCCCACCGTCGACCTGCTTCCTGCGTTTGTGTTCTCGTTTCCTGAAACCAAACTGCAGACTCCTGAGAGCAGGAGCTCTTTTTTTTAAAAAAAATAATATGCTTATGTTTTTATTTAAACTCGACTGTTTTTCAAAACACGGTTTGGGCTGGACAGGTTTTATGCCCATTTTACAGCTGAGAAAACAGCCTCCCAGGCGTCTTGTGGCTTCATAAAAGAAGACAGTCAGTGGTAGCCCTGAGAATTGAGCCCAGATCTCACTGCTCTTGTCACTGAGGGATCTTTCTGTTTCCCAGAGCAACTGAGTACCTGCTCAGTTATTGTTTTATTGAGTTAAAAAAAAAAAGATGTGGGTACAGTATTTATGCACAGATTCTATATGCTTAAAGCTTCTTCGTTCAGTCTATTTTAAAAGAGATTCAGAATGATGTACATGTATCATTTGCTATGAGTTACTGTCTTTAGAAATGGCTAGGGAGGACAGATAATTTAGAAATATTTGCACCTTACGTCAGAAGAGAGTTAATAGCACCCGTTACTATTAATACTAGTGGTATTAGCTGTTCTGGGGAAAGGTACTGTTTATTCATAATAAGCAGATAATAGCAGCAAGATTGGAGAGGAAAGCCCAGATAGCATTGAATGTAGGTGTAATTATAATTTAAATTCCATGGTGGGGGGGTATTTAAATACAAGGTTTTAAGAGCTGAGTGGTAGTGTAAGGCATAACTCCAGTCTTGTATGTAGCAGGAGGTATTTTTTGGCCCTGTAACCTTGGAGACGTCATCAATCTTGAATTATTCATCATTGGAATGAAGTATCTTTTGAGAGAAGCATATCTTCTTCAGTGTTAAAAATATGTTTCTCGCATGTGTCATAGTGAGTATTCTAGTTACATTGCACATTTCTTTCTTTTTTTTTTTTTTTAATATCCTGCCCACTCTACTTGGTTATCCTTGAGAGAGAGGGTTTTAGGTGGTAGCTATGTGGTACCCAGTCTTTGGGTCTATAATCATATTCCACGTTTTTACAGTTTTCTCAGTCCTTTTTGTTGCTCTTCTGATATTTGACTTTAGATCTCTTTCTTTGGGGAAGGTCACTTTGGTGGCTGAAGGGGAACTGGGCCCATTTAGGGGCTGCTAGAGGGTGTAGTTTTGTTATGCTTGACAAGTAAGCAGCGCCCTTCCTCCTGAGTGGAGCTGATCTGTGATCGACAAATGAATGGTCTCTTTCCATCTGGTTGTCACACAGACAGGCGAAAACGATGGTGCCATTTGAACACTGAGTTTCTCAGACTCCCAGGGGACAACAGAATGTGTATATGAGTTGGCATGCCCAAATGCAAATGATTTCTATTGATACCTAATGTATGTAAATTTATGCTGCTTGGTTGACAAAGACATTATGAATGATACTGTTTCTCAATAGTGTTATATAACTGAAATTTTTGTTTTATCCTCACAATGGTGAAGTACAATTCCTGCTGAATTTCTGTGACATTTCCAGTTGCTCCAAAGCTGGCTAAGGGGCTGTCACACCAGAGATGGAAGATTCCACGTCTTCCGGAGTGAGTGTTTGCATGCCTCGCTCCTAAGGGCTTTGACTGTCTTCTCCCCACGTGGAAATGCCCTGATTGAGGGCAGGGTGAAAGTGGATGGTCAGGGTAGTGCAATGACTCAGCAGACAAGAGTGGTCTTAGTCCAGTTTGGGGGGAGGGGCATGGCGCTGAGACAAGGGACTGCTTTGGGAAGAAAGTTATCTTTTCCTTTTTAACATTGAGTCCTTCTTTTCTCCTTCTGGCAATTACATTGCACCTCAAATTCAGGGACAGAGAATCCAGACAGGTTGTGAGAGAGAAGGGTTTCGTCAGTAGAGTTGGTGGGATTGGGCCCCGTGTGCCTGGTGAACCCTGCTCGGGCCTGGTGGGGGACGTTGGCACTGGGCTGTGCTTCACCTAGTGGTCATGACAGTGGTCATGATAGCTTCTGCTATCGTCACCTCTGCTCTCCCCTGAGCCCTGACAGCAGCGTCTCCCCATCTGGCAGTTAACCCACTTGAGGACTGTGTGCCCACCCTCACTGAACCGGGTGCTGGGGCAACCTGCCTGGAGGTAGATGTCCCTGCCCTCCTGACCATGCCGCTAGCCTGGCGGGAGAGGCTGGTGGCCAATGTGCTTCCTGCAGAAACTGAACTTTTGCTAGATCTGAAGCATAATCAGGCGTTAGGTAGACTGCAACAAAGCCTAATGCACAAAAGAGCCCTCTGGGATATTTCCTGAGTAAATGAGAGAATGAATGATAGCAGGAGGTGGGACTCTTCTAGGTCGGGGACTGAGTACCTGAGCCCAAGGGGGAGCTGAGTAAATGGGAGAAGGAATGATAGCAGGAGGTGAGACTCTTCTAGGTCGGGGACTGAGTACCTGAGCCCAAGGTGGGGCTGAGTAAATGGGAGAAGGAATGATAGCAGGAGGTGAGACTCTTCTAGGTCGGGGACTGAGTACCTGAGCCCAAGGGGGAGCTGAGTAAATGGGAGAATGAATAATAGCAGGAGGTGAGACTCTTCTAGGACAGGGACTGAGTACCTGAGCCCAAGGTGGGGCTGAGTAAATGGGAGAATGAATGATAGCAGGAGGTGGGACTCTTCTAGGTCGGGGACTGAGTACCTGAGCCCAAGGGGGAGCTGAGTAAATGGGAGAATGAATGATAGCAGGAGGTGAGACTCTTCTAGGACAGGGACTGAGTACCTGAGCCCAAGGTGGGGCTGAGTAAATGGGAGAATGAATGATAGCAGGAGGTGAGACTCTTTTAGGTCGGGGACTGAGTACCTGAGCCCAAGGGGGAGCTGAGTAAATGGGAGAATGAATGATAGCAGGAGGTGAGACTCTTCTGGAATGGGGACTAAGTACCTGAGCCCAAGGCGGGAGACTGGTTGCATGCAGAGAGATAAGGCAGCGCAGGGCTCTGGAGGGCTTCGCCCAGTGGGTGATTCTCTCGCTTGGGGCAGGGCAGTATTGGGCTCTTTGTCCGTGTGGCTGGGAGAGAAATGATCATGGAGTAAAGAGTCCTAGCCTTGCTCTACAAGGACAGGAAGGCATTGGTCGAGAGCAGCTTTATGATTTCTGCAATAGAGGGAATTTCTGCAAAAGGAGAAGGTTGTGTTTGCTTCTTCCCCCATCATTCATTGAAGGTCTCCCTGGCCCGTTCCAGCACTGGGCGTTTACTCATGTGAGTGAAGAACATCCTGGATTTCCAGGCGTTCACAGTTTCACACAGTTCATCTGTGTAAACAGATGCGTAAACAAACAATTACAGTATGGTTTGATAAATACAGTAAGATGCAGAGGCAGTTGCTATGGCAACGCCAAGTCACTCATGACATCCTGCCAGAGCCAATAGGCTTGCTTGCCAGGGTCTTCTTGTAGGGGACCCAGCGGAGGAGTGATGGTGAGTGGTAGCCTGCCGCTACCACTCAGATGAGCCTGACGCTGTGTGCCTGGATCTGCCCTGACCCCAGCGAGTGGGTTTGCCCATGCAGAAGTCTTAACAGCAGCTGTGGGCTGAGCCCGGGTGCTGTGACGTCTCTAGCACGAGCAAGAAAAATCTGCGCTGGGACCGATTCCCCAGAGGGCAGTCCTACAACCAGATTGTCGGGTGCTCTCCCTGGGTAGATACAGCCTCGTGAAGGGGAGGGGTGGCGGGGACAGAGAGCGGCTTCCACACACCGACCTGGGTTCTGCCAAGAACCAGGATGCTAAATATAGTCCCTGCGTCTCCTGAGCTACTGGGTGAAGAGGATGTTTCTTGTTTCCCGTCTAGTCTGGGAGCGAGGGCAGGTATGGGAGAAGGAGAATAGGTTTTCTCCCCTATTTGAGGGTCGATTACCAGGAAAGCATCTACATTTCATAATCAATGGAAGAATCCTTTCAATCAGATCAGGCAGATGTACCAAGGTCTTGACTAGAACCTGGAGAAGGCAGTGGCATCTCTGTGGCGGGGACAAAACGATCTCCGTGCGGAGTCCAGCTGCCTGCGCTCCAAGTGTGGACCACAGGGTTCGTGGGGGCCCAGCTTCCACACTCCGAGTGTATACCATTGGGCCCGTGAGACCCGGCTGACCAGTGCTCCGACCAGAGGACCGCAGGGTTTCGTGGGGCCCAGGCATTGTGTGCGGAGGTGGGGCGCGTGGTCCTTGGCTAGTTCCAGTGGCAGGGGACAGGTCAGTTTCCTGCCTCCTGACAGCACAATCACCAGCCCATTTTCAGAGAGGAGATCAGGCTGCTCTGTGGCTATGTGTCACTTTCCTGAGCCTCTGACTGTTTCCTCTTATATACCAGTCTAGCGGGAAGAACTCCTCTCCCAGCCGCAGGGCAGGTGGGCGGCGTTCCATCTGCTGGAAGGATTTTTCTGCTGTGACTCTGCACCTCCCATCCCTCCAGCCAGGACTCTCCACTTCCAGGAGGCAGGTGACAGTCTCCCCTTGACTCCTGACTGGGCTCTCAGGCTCCGTGGCTTGACCTGTGATCCCCTCTTCCTCACTGCCTGCTCTTGCTCTGGGATGTGCGTGGAGTCACATCTAACTTTGAGCCCCATTTGGATGGCATCGCCGACTCAATGGACATGAGTTTGAGTAAACTCTGGGAGTTGGTGATGGACAGGGAAGCCTGGCATGCTGCAGTCCATGGGGTCGCAAAGAGTCAGACACAGCTGAGCGACTGAACTGAACTGAGGGGCATCTGGTGTGGCCGCAGCCTGGGCTTCATATAAATGTGGGTTTGAGTCACAAAGCAGGCTTGCCGTCTGCTGAGTCTGTGCCAGTCACCAGGCGTGATTTGGCGCAGGAGTTACTGTTGCTGGTGCTCGATCAGCATCTCCTTCGTTTTTCTTAGAGTGAAAGTCCCTTGATGAGGGACCCTGTGTTGTCTTCCTGACCCAACCCTGCCACCCTGCTCCCCCACCCCATGCTGCCTCCCAGGGATTCTACTTCAGAACCTTTCCCCGCCATTCATTCTGCCCAGAACCATCTTCTCTTCTCACTGCTCATCTGCATGGTTCACCTTCTTACCTCTTTTAAATAAACATCACCTTCTTGACGTCCTACCCTGACCACCATTTAAACCAGCTCCTTGCTGCCAGCCGCTTGACCATCTCTTGTCCTGCACAGCTCTTAGCGCCTCATAACCTAGGACATAACTTACTTAGTTGTTATGGTTTTAATTTATTTTCTAATTCCCTCTTCCCTTCATTAGATCATCAGCTCCATGGGGGCAGGGATTCCTGGCTTTCTCAGTTAACGATGCATCTCCAGCGCCCAGAATTGTGCCTTGTGCCTGGCACACAGTCCGTTAATAGTGCACATTTGTTGAATGAATAAAACCGGCCAGCAAATACAATTTGGATTGCGGGAAGTGAAACACGTGATCCAGGAGCGCTGGTGCTGTTGCTTCATAGAAATCTTGTTTCTCGGGATTGGCGGTCCAGCAGTTAGGACTTTGCCAAGCCGAGGGCCGGGGTTTGATCCCTTGGTGGGGAAACTGGAATCTTGGAAGCTGTGTGGTAGGGCTCCCCGCTCCTCCCCAAAGAAATTTTGTTTCTCTGGCTATAGCAAAGACACTTGATTCTTAGAGGACAGTGCTTGAAAAGTTTTATTAGTGAATGAAGATCCCTGAAAAAGTAAGAGCATGTTTGAGGGGGTCAGTTCTGCAGGGCTTGAGGCTGCTGCCTGCCCGCGGGGGTTCAGATCCAGGGTTAGACCTGTGCCCAGCCTCGCTCTGTATCCATCTCCAGACGGGGTCTGGGATTCCCTGTGTGTTTCCAGATTGCTGCTTAGTAGGAGTGGAGAGTGCGGCTTCTTATTTCTTTTACTCAGTGGATCCAAAGTAGTTTGGAGTTAGAGTAATTCACAGACACGGCTTTAAAACTGTGAGTCAATTAATTATTGTCCAAGGGAGCTTGGAGGTTCACCTCCAGGGTTGCTTTGGTGACAGCAATCTGATGTCTATGTGACAATTATGACAAAGGCTGGTATTATGTTGGGACTTTGAAGAGTCTATCAGATGGTGAAGGAACTGAGAAGCAATGGTTACCACCTGTCCTGTCTCACCCTGTTTTCTGGTTTGGAGTGTTGCCTTGTGGAAATTTATTTATTTGTTAATGTTAAGGCCTCCAAAATAAACATTCTCAGAATGGTTGCCAGGATTACAGGGTTACCGTGATGAGAGGCTGGTCTGCTTTTTGAACTTCTTTCTTTTGTAAGCCCTGGTAGTTTTTTTTTACTGTTGATAAGCTCTTTTCAGAGAAACCATATGAATCTTTCAGATTTCCCTCTCTTGGTAACACGACACTTCTAAAACTTGTATGGTGGCCTGGGACCCGTAGTTTTGCAGGGATGACGAGATGGATGAGACGTGGTTCGTGCCCAGGAGGAGCTTCTGTTACCCCTGAGCCTGAGCAGTGATTAGAGCCTCTGCTTTGAAGCCACTTGGACCTGGACTCCACCACTGATTTCACCAGTTACTGCTTTGTTAAACCTGTTTAGTCCTTAAAAAAACCGTGTGGGTAGTAGGTACTGTTGTCATCCCCACATTTAAAGAGGAGGAAACTGGGACAAAGAGATTAGGTCCCTTTCCTAAGATCATTGAGCTAGGCACTCACAAAGCTGGAATCTCCACCCCAGATACTCTGACTTTTGAGTCCATGCTTCTCGTCCTGACACTCTGCTGCCTCCCAGCTTCCTAACGAGCTTGAGCTTCCTAAATCCATACAATGGAAGAACTGGTCGTAACGCTGCCTGGGTGCAGGATTGGTGTGAGAATTAAGTGAGAAAACCTCTGTAGAGCACTCAGCCTGTTGTGTGGTGAGGGCTTGTGGCAGCTGGCGCTGCTACTGCAGCCTGGCGGAGGGAGATAAGATGGTACACAAATTATACTCATGGAAAGTAACGTGTGTTAAGTGTCCTCGAAGAGCACTGATAACAGAGATGACTTCCTGTGGGGCCCTGGGAGGCCTTAGTTGGAGGACAGACTTGACACCACCCGGGCACTGCCCATCAGTACGGCAGGCACCGTCCGTTTGATTAGCTCCTGGAGCTAACTGGGGCTCTAATCAGTTACCAAGCCTAGGACTGAACTAGATGGGAGATACCACAGGGTGGAGGAAAGGTGGGTCTGTTGGGAGGAACCAGAGGGTTGGACTCTTGAGTTGAGCAGAAGGAGTGAGAGGAAGGCTGACCAGCACGGTGGGGCCAGCAGGGCCCACTTCCGGCCTTGTGAATGCTTAATTAGCTTTGCATATTGTCCTTCTGTTCCCTGTCTTTGGAAGTTTTCTCCCACACCTTCCTTCCAGTGGATTTCTAGAAATACCCTATTTTTCATGACTCACTGACGGAGAATATCCTGTTTGGGGAAGTCCTGGGGGAGGCGTTTCGGGACACTGTGAAGGGTGCTCCCCGTGATGAATGGTGTGGGCACCAGACGGCTCTGCTTTTCTGCTTCCTCCAGAAAACCCTCCCTGCCGTGTACCCGTCTGAACTTCTCCACATGTGGGGTTTCAGTGCCTTGACCTGACTGTGCCCACTGGAATCTCCCTCCTTGTGTTGTAGGCAGGGACCTATGTGTGGCTGGCTGCAGCCGTGACTGATGATGGGATTAATGGAATTAGATACGGAGCCTGGAGTTTGAACCTGACTACGCCAGGCGACCTTTTGAACCAAGCGGTTGGCCCGACTTCTTGTGCAGCAGGGAGGCCGTGGTGGAGCCTGTGCCCGGTGCCCTGGACCAAGTTGCTTGCAGAGTGTTGTTGAGAGAATTAGAGAAATGGGGATGGCCTCTCAGGGCAGACAGAGTGCACACAGTGTGCAGTCAGCTGGCCCTTCCCTTGGATGGTCTGATTTTACCATGAACTGCTGCTGTTCTGGTTTTTTTAAATTATTGGCCTTCCTCCTCCTAACAGAGGCCGGATGTTTTAAATCATCACGCAGTGGCTGTCTTCTGTATGGCCTGAGGCCTTCTGGCAGGCTGATTGGAGAGCTCGATACATTAGGTGGTGAAATAATAGAAAAAAAAAAATAGGAGAGGCTGAACTTGAGCTGTGGAGAGGGCTGCGGTCGGGGGCTGGCCGGGTTTAGATGGGAGGAGTGGGCACTGGTGTGGGAGGGGCTGGCCACTGTGATGTGGGGCTGGACCCAGGGGCAGGTGGCAACATGTGAGGAGCCAGTCAGGCTGTTTTGTCAGAGACTCTGAACCCCAAGGGCGGCCGTGGTGGTGGGGTACCCGGCATGGGGTGCAGAATGTGGGCTGATGATGCCCTCCCGTGAATGCTGAGGGTAGTCGGATTAGGCTGGCACAGAGCTGCTCAGCCTGGGCAGATTTGCCTCCCAGGGGGCTTTTGGCAACATCTAGAGACGTGCTGGATGGCTTCAGCTGGGGAAGGGGAGGGGAGCTGCTGGTGTCCCGTGGGTGGAGGTCAGGGATGCTCCTGAACCCCCTGCGGTGCACACAGCGCCCAGAACTGCGGGGCTGGAAGGTTGTCAAGTCCTGGGAGGTTTGGGGGGCTCAGGGGACAGCTCTCTGTACCCCCCGGCGACTCTTGCTTCCCTGGTGAGATGAGGGAGGGTCTTGGTGGGCCTGAGTTTCTTCTTAAATTGGGACAGGATGAGGACGGTTTAGGAATTCTCATAAGCTGAAGCTTAATCAAGTGAAGTGAAGATCATGATTTCAGGGCACTCGGATGTATTAAGTCGATCAAGACCTTCAAAGGATTGCATTAAAGTGCTGATCCTCTTAAACTCTTGGCATGTTCTCATCTCTTCCTGTGTTATTCTTTCTGTCCTTTACCCTTGTGCTGTGCGGAATACTAAATGACCTCCTTTGGGGTATAGTTTGATACCTTACTTTTATGATACAAAGATTAATAAAATTAAAACTGCCTTAGTGCTGATACAAAGAGCTTGAATTTCATTTACTTTTATAATTATCTGTACTTAAAAAAATCTTAATTCAGTATCTGTAAAAATAGGAAGACTTTTCACCAAAGAGGTAAAGGGAAGCATAAAGATTGATAGAATAAAAAAAAAAGGCAACCCATACCCCATTATTGTGTATGTGTATGTAGCCATGAGAGTTACGTGATACATTTTGCTGTTTCCGAAATGCCCAGACTGTAAAATTTGGCATTATAATTTATTTCCAGCAAATTAAAATCCTTTTTTCCTCTTGCTTTTCTTTCTCCTTTCCTGTGTCACATAAAAAGTGTTTATTTGCTTCTGAGAATGTGTTGACTTCTGATTTATCTCTCATTTAAAGTTCTGCCTTAAGCCAAAGAGCTTAGACTTTATCCTGTTTATGTAGGGAGGTGTGGCCAGGTTTTGAGCGAAAGGACAGGGACAGGGCAAGGTCTGAGTCAGAAAGAGCCCTCGGAGGCTGGAAGCAGGGAGACAGGCTGGCTGGCCAGGGAGAGGCTGGTGAGAGAAGAGGATGAGGTCTGAGCCTGGGCCGGAGCCGGGGGATGGGGAGGAAACGGACAAGAGGATCGAGTCTCAGTGACCTCTTGGCTGTGGGGGCTGAGGAAGGGGTGGGAAGTTAGGAAAACACCCAAATTTCTGGCTTGCATGGGTAGAATCTTCTTAAAAAAAGAAGAAGCGGGGAGGAAAAATCCCTGTTTTGTGCATACTTTGATTGTTAATGTTGCTTTCTGGCTTGGGCTTTTCAAAAGTAAGTGAAAACGGCGTCATGTCTTGGGGCTAGATTGAGACCTCTCTTACTGTACTGTGAATTTTGGATTAAAAGGTGATGTCTTTGGAAAGATGAGGATGCTTCTGCTTCCTTCTGCCGTTTAGGAGGTCCCCGTCTGGTCTGTCCGCTGTGTGATTGGAACGCTGGATTCTGAGCCTCCAGGAGGGATGGGAACCCGTCTTGATCTTCTGGTGAAGAGCATATAGCACACAGAGTAGGCAGGCCCCCAGCATTCTGCCTTTGATTTGAGGAGTGGTTGTCCTGAGAACACGTGGACGGTCAGATAGAGATTGAAAGGGGTCTTACACCTATTCCCAGATAAAAGCAAGCGGTAAGGCCGAGGAGGTCCCGGTGGTGTGTGGCATCCCGTGTCTACCTTGTGGTCCCACGGGTGCAGTTCCGTGGCAGGCGTGGAGCCCAGATGGTGTCTTGCGTGGCTGTGTTGTGATTTCTGTGGTTTTTTCCCCTTCTTCTGCAACCGGGCAGTGGTGAGTGGGTGGCCCTTACCTCTGACCCTGGCTTCCAGTCCAGGTTCCAGCACTCCTGGTATTGCTTCCGGATGGGCTACTTAGCAGTCTTTCACACGTACTATCTACTGACGATGCATACAAACTTCAGGTTCAAGTTACACAGTGCGGCTTTGTGCTTGCTCCATCTTTAAAACATAACCTCATCTCCTTCTGGTCTTCAGTAGAAACTTCTGTGTTCTCTTGGGCTAGTCATTCCTCCTCTGTTTGGAGCCTCCATCTGCTTGCCTGTGACACCAGAGAGCTAGACTGGGGCCCCTGGAGATGCGAACCGTTTGGGTCGTGACGTTCCAGGTCTTTGTCAACACCCATCCTCCGAGCAGCCACGCTCAGTCCCCTTCTAAAGCTGTGTCCCTCCTGATCACATTTGCCCTCGTGTGGAAGTTGTTTTATCCCTGCGTTACTTAAAGGTGTCTTTCTCAAGAGCCTTTTCTGATTTATAAGTCAGAAATCCCCCTTCGAGGCAGGGAAACCGCAGAGCTTGAAGCACTTCATGTCTTGTAAGTACAGTGTTGTGTCCCAGTGGGGAGGAGGGTGCAGGCCTGCAGCCTGCAAACGAGGAGTGGCCGAGTGTTTCCTGTTGTGGTCAGCTTTATCGTGATGTGATTTACATGTAGTAAAATGTACCACCTTTAAGGGTACAATTCAGTGAATGCTGACAGATAGTCGTGTAATCGTCATCACAATTACGATGTAAAACAACTTCTATCACCTCCCCGAAAGTTTCCTCCTGTTTCAGACGAACGTATTGGTGGTTCTTGTAGCTTTTTTGTAGGTTCCTTAGCATTTTCTGCACAGATGATCATGTCATCTGTGAATAACAAGTGTTACCTCCTTCCTTACTGTTTGTCTTATTTTTTTCCTGCTTTACTGCACTCCTGGGCGCTTCAGTACAATGTCAAGCCATCATGGGGGGGGGGGGGCGGAGGCGGTAGTGGACATCTTTGCCTCGTTCCTGATCTTAAGGGGAAAGCATTCTTTCTTTCACTGTAAAACATAACATAGCTGTAGGTGTCTTCTGTAAGCCCATTATCAGGTTCTCTTCTATTTCTAGTTTGCTGAGGATTTTCTGACATGAATGGGTGTTTAATTTTGTCAGATGCTTTTTCTGCATCGATTGAAATGACCATATGGTTTTCCTTTTTTAGCTTGTTAAAAAGTGGTGAGTTCCATTACATTTTTAATGCTGTGACTACCCTTTGGTATGGAAGCCTTATGCGTAGGGTAAGCACAGATTTTGTGTCATATTGGGATTTGAGGATTAGCTGCACTTCATTTTTTGATTTTTTTCTCTTCCGTTATGGTTCATTACAAGATACTGAATATAATTCTCTGTGCTATACAGTAGGACTTTGTTCATCTATTCTATATATAGTAGTTTGTATATCTGCTAGTCCCAAACGTCTGCTTCATCCCTCCTCCACCCCTTTTCCCTCTTTAGTAAACGTAACTTTGTTTTTCTATGTCTCTGTCAGCATGTGTCCAGGAGCATATTTTATCAATATTAAGCAGCAATGTTGATAATGTAGAATTTGGGTTGAACTGTTGGCATGTAAAACATTTTTACTTGCCTAATAGTTTTCAGTAAAAGGTTTTCTGGTAAGCCATCACCTATTGCTACTGTGTATGCTAAGCTACAGCTTGATTATGAGTTCCTTATACACAGTGGAGTTAGCTATATATATACGTACTTGAAAATGAAACTGATTTAAGTAAATGGTCATGCCTTCACAGGAAAGTGTCCCATAATTTTCCCATTGTGGACACAGTCAACATTTACTAAGCACCTACATCATGCACCCTGAGAGAAAGGCCTCAAAGGATGAGTTCAACAGGCACAAACAGGGTTGAGGGCTGGTGGACACAGGATTCCCTGGTGGCATGTGTTCGAGTCCAAATAAGTTTAATGTTTCAGGCCTCCTATTAGACAGATCAAGAACTTTGTTACTGGACAGACACCTGTGAATTTTAAGCCTGATTCTGCCGTTAGCTCTGTACTTCTCGGCAATGTGGTTTATTTTGTTTAGCCCTAGTTTCTTTGTACGAAACAAAGGAGATGAAGGTACAATGGGTATTTCACAGGTGTTTAGTGTGTGTGTGTGTTTCTTGTCTTGGAAGTGAGGCGAGAGGTCTGTGCTCTGTGCTGGAATGAATGTTATATTTTGGCCAGAGAGTAGTGATGGGTGTTCTGTTTGGGCTGGGATCTCATGGGAGCCTGTTTTGGTGGTTTACAAATAAAATCTGCTCTGGCCTGGATCTTGGGAAGTGCAGGCTCAGTCCCTGGTTGAGACTGCAAGTGCTCTTCCAGCAAGCAACCCACTGCCAGCACACGGGTCAGGCAAGGTAAATATGTTCGCTGAACCTATACACCAAGGTTTTACAGTAACCTCTGGAGACCTGCTTTTCTAAGTCTTTCCTTCTGGAAGGATCAGACCTTGGGAGGTTGGATGCTACAGATGGTGACCAGTCTCAGCTCTGTAGCAGCTGTGTCTAGTCTGGTGGTGATGGGTGCTTGACGGTCTTGCAGCCTGACCTGGAATGAACATCTTGTGTTGAGCAGAGCCTGGCTTCTGTTTTCTGAGCCTTCTGTTTGAAGCCTCTGGAGAGAATAGCTGGTGGCTAGATCACTGCTGGCCTTCCCAGTGGCTCAGTGGTAAAGAATCCGCCTGCAGTGCAGGAGATATGGGTTCGTTCCCTGTGTGGGGAAGATCCCCTGGAGGAGGGCATTGGCAACCCACTCCAGTATTCTTGCCTGGGAAATCTCATGGACAGAGGAGCCTGGCTGGCTATAGTCCATGGGGTTACAAAGAGTTGGACACGACTTAGCAACTAACTAGCAATAACAAAGATCATTGTTAGGAGAGGATCCAAAGGCCTGTGTCTCCTTGTAGTTCCAGGGTAGAATCAAAGAGAGAATTCACAGCTGATCACCATCTTATTATCTTTCTTTTTTTTTCCTGTTTCCTTTTCTGTTTCAACTTTTCTTTCTTTTCCCACCTCTTTTATGGAGGAGAATTGCCCTCTGTGGGGCAGCACAATATTGGGGAAGCAGCTTTTGATTGTGTAACGATTGTCAGATGAGACTTTACGTGTATCCAGACCATTAGGTATGAGACCTTGGTGAGTATTAGTTGCTTGGGTATAACTGAGGCCCAGTAACATAAAAATCACATTTGTGCTCATACAAGATGCATAAGCGACCTTGTGTATTTTCTTTATTCTGGCCTACCCTCAGTAATGACTTCAGGTATAATGGAGAAAAGGCATATGGATTAATAAAGGTTTGTACTTTGACTTCCATCGACAGGAATGTTTTGCCCCAGTGAGCCTTGAAAAATTCTACCATGCACATTTTTGTTCACAAATTATAATCACAGTTGGTAAAGGAACTCAGATGGAAAATGTGACTAAATCAGAAAAGGAACTGTTGAAATGATATTTTTTTAAAAAGCATCTGCTTACTGTGTCATGCAGATGAATTTTAATTAAAATACTTTCAAGATCTACTTAGGTGGAAAATCAAAGATATACTCTCTTTTTCAGGGAGGTAGGGTCCACTCGGAGAAATGGAAGCTTGTTATGTTTGTAGATGGAGTAATTGGAGGCAGAATGAGTGGGTAGGTAGATCTCTGGTGTGTATTTATTCATTCATTCACTTGTTCATTTACTCATCAAGCAATTTGATTGTATACTGTGCTAATTGCTGAGAATTGTATAAACATGGACCTTGCAAGGCTCACAGTCTAGTTGTAAGGGACAGAGAGGTATAATCTGGAAATAATGTGGTAAAAATAGCCAGCAAACTTTGTTTCCTCAAATGAAAAGTGGTTCATGTGTGTTAGTTTTTATGAAACATGTATATGAAGTTTGCTTTTGGGAATTAGTGGAAAATTTACTATTATATAAGTTTACCATTAAAGAATTTGAAGCCAATGAGGCTTTAGCAAGCCATTAAGGTTAGAATTAAGAAAATTACTAGAGTTAATGAATATAGTGAAGTTGCAGGATATAAAATTAATACCCAGAAATCCCTTGCTTTCCTGTACAATAACAGTGAAAACTAAGAAAGAGAAGTTATTACAAAACAGCCCCATTCCCCACTGCAGCAAAAAGAATAAAATACCTAGGAATAGACCTGCCTGAAGAGACAAAAGACCTGTATGCAGAAAACTATAAGACACTGATGAAAGAAATCAAAGATGACACAAACAGATGGAGAGATACACCATGTTCTTGGATTGGTATTTTTCACAGAACTAGAACAAAAAAATTCACAGTTTGTATGGAAACACAAAAGACCCCAAACAGCCAAGGCAGTCTTGAGAAAGAAGGAGCTGGACTTCAAGTGGACACTTGACTGTGATGTAGAAGGTCAAGACAGGAAACATACAGGCCCAGGAAGGATGTCAGCTTCTACCTCTCATTGCAGGTGTGGCCGGGGCAGTTTCCTTTGTCTCCCAGTCTGCAGACTGTAGGGCTTCCCTGGTGACTCAGACGGTAAAGAGTCTATCTGCACTGTGGGAGACCCGGGTTCAATCCCTGGGTCGGGAAGATCCCCTGGAGAAGGAAATGGCAACCCACTCCAGTATCCTTGCCTGGAGAATCCCATGGATGGGGGAGCCTGGCAGGCTGCAGTCCTTGGGGTCACAAAGAGTCAAACACATCTGAGTGGCTTCCCTTTCACTTTCTTTCACTGCAGACTGTCAGGAGACTCCAGTGTCATCATGCATGTTACATGCCTCTTCCAGTGAGCAGCTGTGGTCAGGATTTAGTACTTAGGTGGCGATGATGTTATTATTGTTACTAGTAGAGATTCCGGGAACTAGGGTTGATTTTCATACAAAGAGCAGGAATCCTCCCAGACAAAAGCTTCTGGCCTGAGAAAGACTGGTACGGCCTCTGTTGGGGAGGATGTTTTTTTCTAGATCCTTTGATGACTGTGGGGTGGTTGTGCTGCTGCTGCTACTCCTTGACATCTTGGGTTGAGGGGTTGGTGCTGCCTGAACCAGAGCTGGCCTGCAGGACTAGTCATTGTATCCTGGGCCTGCTCGGTCACTCACCATGCCCAGTGTGGAGCGTTCTGTAAACACAAGCCCTGAAAGATGAGCCATACATTTATCCTGGGGCATTTCTTGAAGTAACGGCAGTTAGCTCCTGTAACGCAGTTGCTATGTCTTCTTGCACATGTTGCTCAAGTATCGCGTCTTCCTGACTTCTCTGTCTGGACACACTGCTCTTCACTGTTGTGTATTCCTGGGGAGCAGAGGACACAGGAGGCCCTGCCTTGGGGAACCCGGTGATGCTCTTGCTTTGCAGTTGATCTATCTGACGCGTCATGCCCACGTGTATCGCTTTCTGTGTCTACTGGGGTGACTCTGGACCCTCCTTGGCGCAGAGACTTTGTTTCTTCTTCTCTGATTTTTATTTATTTATTTTTGGCTGTGTTGGGTCTTTGCTGCTGTGCATTGGTTTTCTCTAGTTGCCGTGAGTGGGAGCTACTCTCTACTTGCTGTGCACAGGCCTCCCATTGGTGGCTTCTCTTCTTGGAGAGCACCTGGGCTCTAGGAGCAACAGGCTTCCATAAATTGTGGTACACGAGCTTAGCTGCCCTGAGGCACGTGGGACCTCAGTTCCCAGACCAGGAATTGAACATGTACCCTGCATCGGCTGACGGGTTCCTAAACACTGGACCACCGGGAAAAGCCCAGAGACTTTGGTTCTGTTTGCTGCCAGCTCCCTTGGTGCCCTGAACAAAGTCAGAGACATGACTGGGGTCACAATAAATATTGGTGGTTGGGGCCCAGGTGCAAGAAGAGTGAGCCCCACCTTTGACTCACTGATAGAACTTGTTAATACAAGTAGTGTGTGGAGGAGACGGTTATTTAAGTTTAGTGAAAGGATGGAGCTCTGGACTGGGGGCTGTGGGTCTGCTCCTCAGAAATTGCTTGACTTTGGACAACACTTTCCATTTGTGAGCAAAAAAATTGGATGGGATTCTCTGTAAGTCTCTTCAGACTCACCCCCCCCTGCTCATTTAGCATAGGCAGACTTAGTCACCATTCGAGGTGCACGTATCTTTTCAGTAACCCAGATGCTGCAGAGCAGGTGAGTGGTGTGAAACTTTTAATCCTTCAGCTGTATGTAAGGTTTCACCCTGGGTCCAGAATTCTTTCAAAAAAATGAAAACACCTTCAATTCAGTAATCTTCGGTACAGTGTGCCTTCCTCGCTCCTCCGTCCCCCGTGTTCTTGATCCTTCCTTTGCATCCCAGTCATTCAGCCACCGTGGCACTCCTGCATGGGAAACGCTTGTCCCCGGGAAGGCCTGGCGTGCAAGCGGCTTGTGCAGAACCGTCAGTGGGGGGTTTCATTGAGGAGACGGCTCTTTGCCTGGCAGCAATTCATCTGTTCCCGAGTTTTGATGGCACAGGCTGCAGGGGCCGGGTGTTGAGGAGGCAGCTGCTGGGAGCCTTGATGAGGCTGAAGTCTCTGCTCTCAGCTGGGTAGACCTTGTGCTTTGAGCTTCCCTGGTGGCTCAGAGGGTAAAGAATCCACCTACAATGCAGGAGACCTGGGTTCGATCCCTGGGTTGGGAAGATCCCCTGGAGAAGGAAATGGCAACCCAGTCCAGTATTCTGGCCTGGAGAATTCCATGGACCGAGGAGCCTGGCAGGCTACAGTTCAAGCAGTTGCAAAGAGTTGGACAGGACCAAGGGACGTTCACCACCACCTCTGCTTTGGGGGAGAGGTACCACTCCGCACAGTCCCACATCACCAGGTGCCTCGGGTGGGGAGTCTCAGGCGGTCCCTGTCCTCCTCTGCTCCAGGTGATTGATGGTTTGGCCCTCTGCCTCCCTGATAGAACATCAGCCTCAGGGACCTTATTCCTCAGGTGCTACTGTCGCTTTTTGATTCGTGTGCTTCTGTGGGTTTGCTGGCTGCTTCCCTGGTGGCTCAGACGGTAAAAGCGTCTGTTTGCAACGCGGGAGACCCTTGGGAAGATCCCCTGGAGAAGGAAATGGCAACCCACGCCAGTATTCTGGCCTGGAGAATCCCACGGACGGAGGAGCCTGGTGGGCTACAAGGGATTGCAAGGAGTCGGAGACGACTGAGCAACTTCACTTTCATTTTCTGTGAGAAGGGTCTTTTAAGGGAGCGTGAGATGGCAGAAGGAACCTGGGTGGGCGCTGGCGTTTGTGTTCCCAGGTTCAGAGCTCACCCCCACTGCTCACTGGCTCATGTGTCGTCCATCTTAAAAGCTCAGTCTGGCCCTCAGTGTTCTCATTCTGCAGTTTGGGAATGGTGCTAAGTCACTCGTTAAGTGAAATGGCGTCCGAGAGCGCACGGGCCAGCAGCAGGCACAGAGCAGGTGTTCGGGGCATGGGCGCTGCTCCTGTTACTTGCTGCACGTGCCAACGTGCCTGTCCTCGCCTGGTCTCTCTCGTCCTCACTGCACGCGGCAGGTGTCTTCAGGTTAAAACCTGGCGCTCAACTGGGCTGATCCCGGAAACTGTCCCTCTCTGGCCCGGTCCCCCCTCCGCTCCACACAGACACATGGACCCACCCTCACTCACACTCACTCTCACACATACTCACACACTCTCACTCACACTCACTCTCTCACACACACACTCTCTCACACATGCACACTCACATACACACTCACACACACTCTCAAACACACACACATACACTTACACACACACACTCTCACACACTCTCTCACACATACACACTCTTACACTCTCTCACACACATACTCTCTCACACACACTCACTCTCACACTCACACTCACTCACTTTTACACACATTCACACACATACACACTCTCTCTCTTACACATATTCTATCTCACACACACACTCACATGCACACTTTCTCACACACACTGTCTCTCACACACACACACACACTGTCTCTCACACACACACTGTCTCTCACACACACTCACTTTCTCACACACACACACTCTCACACACACTCTCTCTCTCTCTCTCACACTCTCTCTCTCTCTCTGTGGTAACCTATTTGTGACATGTCCCCCAGCTCTTAGGCGCAGTCTTGCCCCACGTATCTAGGGGTCAGACACTTAGCAACCCCGGCCATCTGAAACAGGTCCAGGAACTGGAAGTCAACAGAAGAGGCCTCGGCTCAGCCGCCCTGGAGTCTAGGCCGGCCGAGAGGGCCGAGGACGGCCGAGGGCAGAGAGGATGCGGCGTGCGGGCGGGGCTGCGGCGTGGTGCCTGGTGGTCCTGCTTCCCGCATGGACCGCCCAGGTGTTACCGGCCAGGCGGTCTTTGGTGCTCCCAGTGAGCCTGAGCATTAGGCAGAATTGTGCTCCATCCTCTATTTAGGAAAACAGGACAGTGGAAAATTTGCTTCTCTGGGATTTCCAACCAAGATAAGTTTTTTTTTTAACTTTTTTTTTAAGTTTTATAAGTTTATTTTTTGAAGTTTTAAAACTAAAACTTTTTTTTTTCTAGTTTTTTTAAAAAAGAAACTTTTGGTACTTCCGTGTTATTTTTTTCCCCCAGATAATCAATTTATGTAGAACTCTTAGTTTTCAAATATGAGGAAGTGTTAGACCGTGGGCTGTGGAGTCACAGTCCAGGGTGTGACTCTTGATGACTTCTGCCACCTACTTCCTAGGTGACCCAGTGAGAGCTAACTATTTGAGCCTCAATTTCTTCTTCTCTGAAATAAGGGTAATGCCCCTAGCTCAGAGGGTTCCCAGGAGAATTCATGAAGCACCAAGCAGAAGGCATCAGATGCGGGTGACTGGTAGGTATGGGAATTTGCTCTGTTTCCCTGGCATTCACTCTGTTTCTAGCCATAACACCCCCCGATGTCTACTAGTCAGTTACTTGGTGAATTTTCCTGGACCGTTTGACGTGTAGGTTGTGTATTTCAGTTAGATTGGAAGTCCCTTATGGTCAGGGACCCTGAATCCACGGATGAAGTTTGTGTTAAATAATACCATTCTTTGTAATCTATCCACTCCTGTGTGCATAGAGACGTAGACTCCTAGAATTTAAGTCTAGAAAAAACTCCATGCTAGCATTCCTGTGGACAGTGGCAAGTTCTTCGATGAGCCAGCCCAGGCCAGGGCTGAGAAGTTGACCGTTGGCCAAGGCCGCACAGACAGTTAGTGGTGGAGCCAGGTTGGCCCTGGGGTGTCCTGGGTGACCCAGGTTTCTTCCCTCTTTACGGCCAATGGGGGCCTAATGCCTTGTTCTTCTGCTGTGAGGTTCCGGGCTCAACATCCTGCTCTAGGAGCACCTTAAATGTGAAGTGAACCTGGCATGAACTTGGCCTGCACAGTGGGTCTGTGGCTTCACCCTGCCCCTTAACCCTCTCTCTGTCTCTTCCATCTGCCCCCAGGTCTCCAACGTGGGTGGCAGAGCTTTCTGCATGTAGCAATTTTCATGTCTGTGATGGTTGTGGCGTCTATAGGGTTTTGTAGTTATACACTTGAACCACACATTCAAGCTTGTCTTGTGCTCAGATGAGGAGGGGTTTGTGGGGATGTCGTCGGCTGTGTCCGCCACGTGAACTCCCCGGGGGCTTGCCGGAAGTGTGCCCTGGAAGCGCCTTGCTGAGGTCACGGGGAGAACCCCTGGGAGGAAATGACAGGTGTGATGTGCCTGCCCATTGGGCCTTTGCGGGGTGGGGCAGCACCAGTGGTGCCATGGGGCCCAGAGAGTGGACGCCGCGGGCGTGCTGAGTCCCGCCGGTGGTCTGCTCCTTCAGAGGAGGCCAGGACCTCCCTGAGGGCCCTGGTCACAGAGGAGGCGCCCTGGGAACCCCTCTGCCAACCTCTGGCTCCTCGTTTGGGCTGGTTCTACGTGGGGTCTGTGAAGGGAGTGTGGGCCCGTCAGGCTGGGTGCCGTCGGGGAGGGAAGGCAGGAGCTGGGGTCACACCCCAGGTACAGCTCCTCCCATCTGTGCTGTTTCCTTACAGAGGAAATGTACTTCATCTCCTGAGCCTCCGTTTCACTGTCTGTTGTTGCTCATTCGCTTAACGTGTCCAACTCTTTGTGACCCCATGGACTGCAGCACGCCAGGCTTCCCTGTCTTTCACCGTCTTCCGGAGTTTGCTCAAACTCATGTCCATTGAGTCGGTGATGCCATCCAACCATCTCATCCTCTGTTGTCCACTTCTCCTCCCGCCTTCAAACTTTCATTATCTGTAAAATGAGGGAAGTAACACCTACATTAACTACCTCCGGGGTTGTTATGAAGCTGAAATGGTACACGTGGTCTCTCTCCTTGGGGCTGAACCTCCATCCATCCTCATCACTTCTAGCATTTAGCTTGCTGCCAGACACAAGTGGGCATTTACGGTTTGTTGACTAGCGTTCTGTAATCTGCAGGGTATGCCGCACACATGGTGATTGTTCCTCATGATTCAGCTGCTGGTGTTTGACCACAGACTCTATGGTTGGTCAGGGGAAGCGGCAGGAAATGCCAGGCAGTCTCACTGTATCCTCGTTTCTAGAACCCTGGAGTCCTGGCAACTCCCAGTGCCACGTACAACTCGGGATGTCAGACCCGGGGCCCTGTGCAGCGGTCATGGTCTCAGTCTTAATCATTTAACACGCTTTAGAAGGTGTGAAGTGTTCCCCCATCCCACAGCTGGTCTAAAAGGATGTGGGGACATTGCCTGGTTCCCCAAGGAGAAATACAGTGTGGTGTGTTTTTGTCTAAACCAAGTCCACAAATAGCCGCCAGACATGGTTGGAAAGCAGTAAGCTGTAGCTGAGAGATTAACCATGGCCGGTCCAGCGAGGGAACCAGCAGGAAGGGAGGCTGACCTGACAGGGCGGCGGATGGGCCTGGGCTGAACTGAGGGACTTGAAGAACAGGAAGTGCGGGCCAGCATCTCTCATTTTCTCCTTTCCTTAATTTTTTTTTTTCATTAATTAACCTGTCTAGTTCACTGAGTTTCTCTCATCAGTGCTTTGTAACGAGCCAGACTGTATGCTTGGCATGTTCGGACAGGGAGACATTTGCGTGTGGCCTGCAGAACATGGCCCTCAGGGAAGGGCTGGAAGGAGAGCCATCCTCGGTGTCAGACAGCCGGTAACACTCCCTGCTCAGATGCTGACCGGAGGTGCTGTTGCCTGTGGGCAGGGGGGGCAGGCGGATGCCTGAGGCCATAGTGTTGGAACTGCAGTGGAGTTCAGGTAATTGAGGAGCCAGTGACCCTAGAGGAGGTGACCTTAAAGGCCTTTGGAAGTTACTTGAAGAACTGAGGGCTCATGCAGGTGTGAGATTTATTAATACCTTCACCCCTAAGGTGACTGCTGGCCGACATCTCCATGTTGGTAGCTTGACCTTCTGGTGAGTCGTACTGACATACACTTGATGTTTCTCCCTCTTTTGAGGAGTCCAGGCCAGGGAACTATGACATTTTTAGTTAAAAATTAAGTTTTGCTCTTACCAAGGATTTGTTTGTATGTTTGGAATAGGACTGATTATTCACAGTATTAATGATTGATCTATTCTGTTGAGATCCTTGGACAGGATTCTCAGTTACCCTGGAAAATTAATCCATTATGTCAGGTGCATTTGGCTTCCCTGGTGGCTCAGAGGGTTAAGTGTCTGCCTGCAATGCAGGAGACCCCGGTTCGATCCCTGGGTCAGGAAGATCCCCTGGAGAAGGAAATGGCAAACCACTCCAGTATTCTTGCCTGGAGAATCCCATGGACAGAGGAACCAGGTAGGCTACAGTCATGACTGAGTGACTTCACTTCACTTCACTTCACTTCAGGTGCGTTTGAATGCACTTATAGTCCCTCCTTGGAAAGATGGATAGCTGAAATGCAAACTGCCTTAAAGACAGTAATTTCATTGACTCTTCTGTCTGGGACCTCAGAGGGGAAGTGACTTGTCTCGGGCCATGGTACGAGTAGGTGACAGAGCCTGCCCATGCCTTTTCCCGGCCATTGTGCCCACCCTTGGTTTTGCACAGTCCATCATTCCTGTTCCTGTAATAAACATAAACTGGGCTGCTCAGCTTCTACTAGCAGAATGCCTACTATCAGCTTCTGCAGGTTTCTTGAGAAACAATACACATTTTGTATCATTGCTTTTTTGAGGGACAGTGAATACTTCACATGTTAGCTTTAATAACAGATAGCATTCTGGTCCGAGAAATGTAGGATATCTACTTTTGTATCATCTGGGATGGCAGCTGCAGTGGGCATGTGTCCTGAGCGGGGCAGGTTGTGGGGTGAGTTGGGGGTGGAGAGGAGAATGAGGACTGACCGGGGGTCCTGCAGGCGGGAGGGGGCCTCTCCCCTGGGCTGTGGGAACCCGTCCCCTGCTCTCCCTCTGACTCTGTCAGCTGGGGTTTAGTTTGCTTTGGATAGAGAACAAAGAAAGTAAAACCAATGGTCTGAAGCCCTTCCTTGGGGAGAAACACTCACATCCCCAGATGCTGAAAATAAGCAGCCTCTGAGACCCCTGGCAGCCGCCTCAGCCCACCGAGAGCTGCTCTTGCCTTTGGCTGCCTGTCCCTGCCCCCAGGGTCCAGCCTCATCCCGCCAGCTCGGCTGACTCTGTGGCCGCCGCCTCCTGCCAAGCTTCTGGCTCCTCTTATACCTCACCTTTCCCTCCTCCGTGACCTGGCCGGTCCTGCGTTTCTGTCCAAGCCACCGTCTCCACTTCCCAGCTTCCCCCTGCTTCCTGGGTGAGAGGGTACCATCTAGGGGCAGAGTGGTTCAGAGGGAGGAAGAAGGGGTGAGGCCCTCTGTCCTCCTGCAGTCTTCCTCTCTGGTCCCCACATTGCTCCTGGCTGGGTTCAGTTTGCTTTCTGATGTGGTGGAAGCCGTCTTCCACTGTGTGTGTGTTTAGCAGAGGTTCCTATTCTTTGGATGCACTCATCTGATGCCTCGTCTATAAAGTGGCCCTGCCGTGTTCCAGGCTGGGGGTGCTGATAGTGAATTCCCCCCGCACCCTTGTTTCAGCTCTCGCACCCCTGAAGAGTTCTGCACGCTCCTGTGATTAAACAGAGCAGGGAGCGGGGAGCCCCTGGTGTCGACCCATCTGTAGGCTTCCTGGTGCCAGGAGCCCCACTTGGAGCATCAGGGCTCCGGGCAGGCTTGATGCTCTCACGCCCCGGGCACCTCAGCTTCACCCCTTACACAAATGTCTGCCCAGGGAATGCTCCTTACAGATGACCACCCCTAGGTTCTGGGGTGGAGTAACCTGGGGAACAAGCCCACCCAGACCCAGGCTGTGAGTGCAGGGTCCTGGGGGGCTAGATGTCTGCCATGCCATCTGGGGGGGTGGGCATGGGTGCCCAGTAGGTGGCCCCGTTGGCCCCCGTTGTTCTCTCCCTAAGTGGACAGGGGGTTGGCTGCAGGAGAGCCGGGGCCAGGCCCCCCAGAGCAGCCATCAGGCCCTGTGCAGCCCCGGGTCTGTCTCAGCAGTGACCAGCCACGTGACCCGCCCACGGGGCTAGGCTGTGCAGCAGGGGTCAGGGAGCATGTGTACTGACTTGCATATTCACCTCCTTTTGCCCCCGGAAAACTCCCGCTGTTGCGCTGCTGCGAGGGTGGTTCTGTGTGTGGCAGGCGGCTCTGGGGCCTCAACAAGCCGGCTGGTTCCTTCCTTCCTCCTTCTGGATTTCCCTCCTCCCTCCTTCCCGCCTCACCAGAGGGCAGGGCGCCAGGCCTTTGGGATGGGAAACAGAAACCGAGAAGTGGAAGATCAAGACATGGCCAGATAGCGGTCCTCTCTCAGAGCTTCCCCTGGAAAAGCCCAGAGTCGATGGTGGAACTAGGCATGCCCGCCACCTGCCTTCAGGCCCCGCCTACCCCTCCTCGGCTCTTGGAAGATTCTAGAACCCCAGACTTGTTACGCCTGTGGTCTGGGCAGGTGTGCCCAGGTTTGGTCTGCACAGGTGTGCCCCTGCACCTGGATGAGCTTAGAGGAAGGGGCTTAAAACGAAGCCCAGGGAGCAGGGTGCAAGAGCGATGATTTCCCAGTGTTAGGAAAAGTGCATGTAGAAGCTTGCTATAAGCTCCCCTGGCCACTCTGGAACCTGGGAACCCAACTGTCAGCACACAGGGCTGGGGGCGCTGTTCTGGAAGCCTGCTCCTTAGCTTACAGAACAAAATCTTACTTTGTGCTCCTTGTCTGCACACGGGGCCCGGAAACAAAACGACATCTCCAGTCCCCCCTGCCCCGTTCGGGTTACCAGCATGGTGTTTGTGTGGCTTGCTCCTGTGCCCCCAGGCTGACCTCACTCCCAGCCTCCCCTGCTGCTTTTTCTGCATGGCCAGGCCTGCGGTGCCAGGTCCACGCCTGTTCCCCACCCCGCTTCCTGCAGGGGTGTGCTGGCATCCTCTGGGATAAGGTCCCTTCTGTTTGTGAGCAGAGCACTGTGGGAGGTGTTGGGGCACCCGGGCCAGGCCCTCCCCCTGCCCCTCATCTGTCCGGGAACAGGGCACCAGGGCCAGGGAGACTGGGGGTGCCTTTCTTTGCTTCTGGTGGGGTGTAACTCTTTCCAAAATTCGCCTTTCCCTTTTAGCTCCTCAGATCTCCCAGAACCCGCCCCCCAGTAAAAATCAGGATGGGGAGCACTTTTATAAAGCTGGGTTCACATCATCTGTTTTCGTTTCTCTGCCTTAGTGATTCTGATAAGGCCCATGTTGGGGGCTGGCTTTCCAGGGAGAGGGTCCTTGGGGAGCCTGTGGATATTCGGTCCTTCAGCGTTACATGCCTCAGGGCTCTCCTTTGTTGTGCTGGGTCTTTGTACATGGTCTGTGTTCTTTTCCACTTCATGGTTTCAGTTGTGTGACCCAGTTGGCATCAGTCATCCTCACAAGTCTAGACTTGGATCCTAGGAGGGTACTGTCGTGTGTGTGGTTATCCCCCTAGTTGGGCATTTGTGACTGTTTACCACTTTTTCTCAGTAACATCTACACCCTTAAACACATAATCTAAATCCCTGAATACAGCCTAATTTTGTCTGTCTAAAAAATTTTATGGTGTTATATTGCATGTTTATTTTTGCACATTACTTCTTTAATATTTCTATGAAGTTTCATTGGTGTTCTGGGTGGGCAAAGTTTGTTCGTTTCTGTTTTTGTATAGCATTCTGTTATATGCATATACGACAGTCCATCCATTTTCCCATTGACAGGCATTTGGTTTTGTCCAGTTTTCAGCTCCTTGGAAGCATTCCACGAACATATTTGTATGTATCTTCCAACACAGATATTCACATACTATGAGTAACTTTGATTTTATTAGGCAACACCAAAGTTTGACCTTCTGGTTTGTCCTCATGCACACGTTGCACACAGCTGTGATCCAGCTTGGCTATTTATTTGATCTTTATTCTTCATGACACCTGCTATTCTCCTGGCCTCTGCTTTATTCCCAGGAGGAGGGCAATCCATTATTGCTCTCGCTTTAAACCAAGCCTGCAGGCCACAGTGCATTTCTGTGCTTCCCAAAAGGCTTCTGGAAATATTTGACACTGTCATTAATGTTCTCCGTGACTTCAGAAGTCAGGCCAAACGTGCGATGAGGCAAAGCCGCCATCTCAATGTCTGTGCAACCCTTTCTTGGCAAAGCTGTCCTTAGGGCACAGGTCTGCACATTGTTTTGTTTTGCTATTTGGTCTTCTGTCCTTCAAATCTGTCATTTCCTCTCCAGTTGGTCCTTCTTGAAAGGACTGAGGGGACAGGAGATGGGTCAGGCTTGGATTGTGGCCCGAATGGGGAGGCCTGTGGTCCGCTGTCCTCCAGGGCAGCATCTCTGGGTTGCAACAGTAGGCCAGGCCATTGCCACCCTTGCTGGCTCCAGCTGTGGCCTTAGGGAGCTGGGGACCAAGCTGGCCCTGTGCCGAGCCCTCCAGGTCAGGGCAGGAGCAGCAGGGCGCCTAACGGTGCTGGAGAAACGTTTCTGTGGATCCACAGGTCAGGGGTCAGCAGAGTTTATCTGCAAAGGGCCAGATAGTAAATATTTCAGGCTTTTCAGCCCCAGAGGCAGAACTGAGGAAACTGTGTACATGCTTAGATAATAAGAGATAAAATAAATTTCCACAAAATTTTTTTATTAATGAAAAAATATAATCATGATGATGAAGTATAGTTCTTTTGGTTTTGTTGTAGCTGTTCAGTCTCTAAGTCGTGTCCGACTCTTTGTGACCCCATGACCTGCAGCATTCCAGGCTCCCTGTTCTTCACTATCTCCTGGAGTTTACTTAGATTCATGTCCATTGAGTCGGTGATGCTATCTAATCATCTCATTCTCTGCCATCCTCTTCTCTTTTTGCCTTCAGTCTTTCCCAGCATCAGGGGCTTTTTCCAGTGAGTTGGTTCTTCGCATCAGGTGGCCAAGGTATTGGAGCTTCAGCTTCAACATCAGCCCTTCCCATGAACATTCAGTGTTGATTTCCTTTAGGATTGACTGGTTTGATCTCCTTGCTGTCCAAGGGGCGCTTAAGGGTCTTCTCCAGCACCGCAGTTCGAAAGCATCAGTTCTTCAGTGCTCAGCCTTCTTTATGGTTTTTTGGTAATGCAGGTCTACTAATGAGAAGAGTGGAATTCCTTCTGGGAGGAATGACGTGTCTCTCTCTCGCTTTCTTTTTTTTTCTTATTCATTAATTGAAGTATAGTTGATGTACGAACCTTTCTTTCAATGGGGGTTTAGAGTGACTATCCCCCATCACCCCATCATCACATAGATTGGACAGATCCTTGGCTCAAGGCCGCCTGTAAACAGACTGAGGGGCAGACATGCCTGTCGGCCCCGGATGCCTGAGGCTCGCTTCAGACGACTGGAGGTGTGGTCCCACAATCCAGCATCAGGACCAGGATGCCTTTGTGTCAGAATGGAGGTCCCCGTGGCGCCCTGGGAACAGGGGAGACAGGTGTGTCACGTGGTGATGTGGGTGCCAAGCTCACCGAGGGAAGAGGGTGTGGGCCCCTAAGTGCTCCCAGTGTTTTATGGGGCCGCCCTGGAGGTTGGCCCACAGAGGGACTGGCAGACAAGAGGAGAAGCATCCAGGGCCAGCTGCGTGGAAATGGTCTCTGGTCCACGACCGGAGCTCCAGAGGAAAGGGAGCGAGGCTGAGGAGCTGATTCTGTAATTTTACTCTAAATATTCGTCTGTGGCTAGTGGCTGCCGTCCTGGACAGCTCGGGTCTGAAAAGAAGTGTGTGCGTCCTCCCGGGAAGATGTCCTTTCCCACGCTGCACACAGCCCTGGACCAGCCGTGGACTCAGAGGAGAGCTGCTTCCGTGAATAAATAAGAACTGTGGCTATTAATACAACAGTTTAGGGGATCAAAAGAGAGGCCTTAAAAGTGGTTGTAGACAGTTGTTTATTTTCCTCTGAAATATCTGAGACACATCCCCACAGCCTTGTTTATGTGATAAATTTACTCTGTGAAATTTGCTTTATAAACTAAAGGTCAGCTGTGGTCCGGCTCCTCAGAATTAATGAGCTTTGGCCAGACATAGGCTGTTGCATGGTGCCTGCTTAGGGCGGTATTGTCTATTAGATTTTTGCTTGTTTATAGTTTTTACATGCAAATTCTGGTTGTAATTACAGCTTTTTTTTTCTCTTTTCCTGAACTCGGGTAGATTTTAGAAAGGGCAGGGTGTGGGTGAGGGTGTGATCTGGTTAGAAATCTCAGCCCAGTTGGTAGAAGCTTTTCGTTCCTTGAAACTTTCAAATTTTTATTATTTTTGTTCTAAGATTCCTGTGCTGTTTTTATATATAAATGACAGAGACTTTTTCCAGCACTCAAGTCTTCATCACTTGAACTTCTGACCAAGTTCAACCTTAATTATCTGTAAATATGCACCATAATGAGGGGTGTGTTTTTGAGTGGGGCGGTGATTGCATTTCCCTCTTGTAATTTTAATTAAAAATTACCTCTACCGCCCACCTTACCTTTACTTCCAGGCTCTTCTTAACAGACTGGAAAAGCAGCCGTTACTGCTTATCTGCTCTTTCCTGAGTTCAGGAAACAGCATGGCCCTTTAATGACAAGGCGAGGATTCCATGGGGCGGCATATTTTTACAAGCCTTTGAATGATCAGGGAGGGGTGTGTCCCGCAGTATAACCTGGGAGGAGAGTGTCAGAGTTTAACCTTGTGATAAAGCGTGTTTCCTCTGCCGTCTGCCTTCCACACTGAAGTTCCCATTTTTCTCAGCGTGATCGAGCCGAAGCCCCGTGGACAAATTACTCTCTTGGAGGACCAGGAGCTGGAGAGTTGAAGCCTGGTTGAGAGTAGGTCTTGGTGGCCACTCCCAGACCTTTCCAGTGTGTCTGCTGCCCTGCCTCGACCTTCCCACTGTGGGGCCCAGCCGGTCCCCCACCTTTGGGTGGGCTTTCCCTGAATCCACTTCCCTACTGGCCCAGATCCATGTTCTCACTGGGTCCACATGACCTTCTCCTTCCCTCTGCCCTCTGCCAAGAAGACTTCAGTGGCTGCCCCTTGTCTGTCCTTAGAAGAGAACATTAGGAAGGTAAAAAGAAACAGTAAAATTAGTTTTATTTATATTTTACTTAACCTAGTATGTCCAAAACAGCATCACTCTAAGGTGTGCCATGAACCACATTTCCATGCTCAGCAGACACTTGGGCCAAGTAGGTACCCTACGAGGTGGCATCCATCTCGAGGCAGAGCTGGACAAGTAGAAAAGCAGGTCAAGCTCAGTCCTGGACCCCTGGCTGTGGTCACAGTTAATTTGTGTTTATTTCAGGCATTGAGTTGCTAGATTATAAACTCCATGAAGGCAGGAGCAGGTCCTGTTTTGCGCACCATCGTATCTATATAATGTAGCTCATATTCAGCTAGTGGTAGGTGCTCAGTAAATCTTCAGTTCAGTCGCTTAGTCACGTCTGACTCTTTGTGACCCTACAGACTGCAGCATGCCAGGCCTCCCTGTCTATCACCAACTCCCAGACCTTGCTCAAACTCATGTTCATTGAGTTGGTGATGCCATCCATCTCATCCTCTGTCGTCCCCTTCTCCTCCCACCTTCAATCTTTCCCAGCATCAGGGACTTTTCCAATGAGTCAGTTCTTAAACATAGAACTTGGTAGGAGAAGCTGTGAGGAGCACCCAGATGACCCATCCAAAAAGACTTTGAGGAGGAAGCGGTACCTCTAAACCAATCAAACCAAATTCAGTGTGGGAGCTGAGGGTCACGAGGAGGAAGGGGGAGTGTTCTGGGTGGTGGGGGAAGGAGGTGTACAGTACTTGGAAGCCAAGAGAAGGTAGCAGGTTAATGGGAGCTTCATTAATTCATTGTAACAGAAGATCAGGGTGCAGGTTCATCAAGCTTTGCCAAAGAGCTTGAGAGGTTGTCCTAGGACCTCCTGGGCAGGGAGTGGTCCCTCCGACTCTTGTGAGTTTCTCTCTTCTGTGCAGAATGTTTTCAACCTTCACACCTCCTACCTCACAGGAGGGGCTTAATATGAATACTGGCTGACTTACAGTGTTTCCATATAGTCTGACCAGGTTGCTGTTGATGTCTTCTGCTGTCTGTGGGAAGCTTTAGAAAGAGGAGTAGGTTTTATTATTTGAATGCAAGTCAGACTCTTCCACACACTTTGCTACACAGCGCAGTGGTAAAGAATCCACCTGCCAAGGCAGGAGACACGAGTTCCCTCCCTGGGGGGGAAGATCCCCTGGAGGACGGCATGGCAACCCACTCCAGTATTCTTACCTGGAGAATCCCATGGACACAGGAGCCTGGCAGGCTACAGTCCCTGGGATTGCAAAGAGCATGCAGGCACAACAGATTCTTTTCTAGTGATTCCAAAGCCTGGACAGGACCAAATTCTCTCCAGACACTAGGCGAGATGTTGAGTAGAACAGATGTTTTTCAGTAGTAGCCCCTTATGGGGGGATTGGGCCTTTCCAGAGCTTTTAATGCCTGTGTTGAACTTGTGTCTTTGTATGTGGGTGCCGTGTTCTCTGACACATCATTGTCCAAGCTTCAGGAAGTAGTGTTTCTGACATAGCCCTGAGCAAACCCTGTCTTCTTGCTGGCCCTGGGGACTCTGGGAGTTGGTGCATGCGTGGGCAGTAAAAATTGATGAGATTTTGTGAGAAAGATAGTTCAGTAGTGATTTTCATGGGTTATCTGCTGTTTCCAAATCTCTTTTTATATCTCAAGGGTAAGTCAGGAATGGATTAGAGATGACCTCCTAGGAAAATAAAAGCTAATTCTCTATAATTATGTTTACTGTCTTATGTTAGTCCCTACCTACTCTTTTCTACAAAATATTGGAAAACATTGCTTTTTTATTGCATCCTTTCTTTGTATTTAACCACTCTGTCAAATATCTGGTGCCTTGTGATCATTTTTCTGTGTAAAATTGTCAGCAGCAGTCACATCTGTTTTTAGCGTCCAGCAAAAAATAGTCATTGCTGCGTTAGAACTAGGACTTACGAAGCAGGTATTGAAAAGGGCTTCCCTGGTGGCTCAGTGGTAAAGAATCCACCTGCCAAGCAGGAGATGTGGGCTCAGTCCCTGGATCAGGAAGATCCCCTGAAGAAGGGAATGGCTACCCACTCTTGGCTGAAGAATCCTATGGACTGAGGAGCCTGGCGGGCTCAAGTCCATGGGGTCACAGTAGTCAGACACAGCTGAGCAACTGAGCTCATGTTGAAAATGGATTCAAGAGGAGATTCAGGAAGGCCGGATGTCCAGAATCTGTCTCTCTGGGGAGAGGTGTGCTCTGTGTAAGATGATCTGTCATTGTACTTTTTTGATCAAACTCAAAATGAGTAACAAGTACTGTTATTGATTATCTACTGTATACCAGACATTAGGCTAGCTACTTCCCTGCAGGTGTGCATTTAGTCTTCACAAAAGCCATGTGTTTGGTGTCCCTGTCCCGGTTTACAAATGCTTTTTCCCTCCCATCACAACAAAAAGTGACACCCCTTGCTCTTCTGTAGAGTTTCCTTGGGATAAAGGGACATTTTACCCCTGTGTCTTTTGTGATTAAAACTCCAGGTATGATTAGCCATTGAACAAATTTTATTTGAGCCCTTACTACGTGCCAGGCATCGTAACAGCTGAACACACCTATGGTGTGGTGGGTGGTCCAGGCCCTGGCAGGCTGGCACGTCCCCGGGCCTGGCTGGTTCACTGGGATAAACTGAGGGTTGGTGGAAGCAGAGTTGGTCCAGGTTGACTCGCTACACTGTGGGAGGCCAGTATCAGCCATCTGAGACAGATCAGCGATCAGAGACAACCCAGAGCCTTCCGGTGGATGAGGGCGTGGAAAGACGGTGGCCTTTAGGGACCACCTGCTTCTCTACCACACTGAGCCCTGGTCCCAGGGAGGTGGCCCCAGACCAGCCTCCCCGTGGCTCTCGTGTGGCTCTTCTCTGTAGCTGTGATCTAAGCTCAAGCGCGTGTTAATGAGTACATTCTCTGTATTTTAGGCCTTGGACGTGGACCGGATGGTTCTCTACAAAATGAAGAAATCCGTGAAAGCAATAAATATCTCCGGGCTGGGTGAGTATGCGTTCTTTCCTAGTCTTCTTTGTGGACAATTTTGTATTCTCAGTCCGGATGTCATAATGTTAATTACTGTGAGTGACTAATCAACCAGACTTATTTTTCTGGGTGTACAAATTAGAGAGGTGAGCTGGGATGTGTCATTCTTAGGAGCGTGTGTGTTTCCTGTCCTCTGAAGCGCAGTTGAGTTTCCCGTGATCGCCCTGTGTGAACAGCTTTGTCAGACTGGTTAGGGGATGGACTCACTTCTGCCTCTGTAGTTTGGTTTCTGCTGTTTGTTAATTACTCCAGATGCCCTTTCCATTTTCTCTCTTACCTGTCTTGTCTGGAAAGAAAATAAATAAAGCATAATCAACTAATTTGATTGTAGTAATATTTAATCTAGACTTCATTATATGTTAAAAAAAAAAAATGGAACTTTTGACCTAAAAGTGACGGGCTGCACGTATGTGGCAGGTTTGCTACATGCACAGGACTTTACAAATGATAGAAAATGTCTTTTAAGTCATTAAGCGACTGTGAAGTTAGGCTCAGAAAGAAGGTGGCAGCCTCTGGGGACCAGCAGTTGTGAGGAATCCTGAGGAGGTTGGAGCAGGGCTGATGGTGGGCAGAGAGAAGGGCTGGCTGGTGGGAGACAAACACTGCTGCTGAGGGTGGCAGGTGCCTCAGGGGTGCCTATAGGCACTGGCCTGGGAGGGGAGGGGCCCGGGCTATGCCCCCGGGAGCACCACGTTGTGCCTGTCACCGTCATGGTCCCTCCCTTCAGGGAAGACAGTGACTGGAGCAGAGGGCAGGAAGTGCTGCTGGTGGTGTGGTGTCAGGAGGAGGGCTGTGAGACCTTCTGGAAGCGCAGGTCCCATGTGACACCCCCATCCCCCAGCTCAAGTGCAGGTGACCCTCGTGGGCCCCACGTAACAGCCCCGTCCCCGAGCTCAAATGCAGGTGATTCTTGCACAATGCTGGTTTGAACTGCGCAGGTCCACCTACACGTGGATATTTTTCAGTAGCAGATTTGAATAAGATCCATGGTTGGTTGAATCTGAGGATATGGAGGAACCACAGGTATAGAGGGCTGGCTATAAATTATACCCTGATTAATCCCCGCCTTATTCAAGAGTCACCTGTAAAACAGACTCACAGACTCAGAGAACAAACTTATGGTTTCCATAGCGGGCAGATGGGGGAAAGAGACAGGGAGTTTGGGATGGACATGTATACACTGCCATAAAGACATTATAAAAAAGAGTCCCCTGTCGTGTGAGCACAACTCTATTAGCTGCTCTGTCTCTCCTCCAGTGAGGGCGGTGCAGACCAAGACAGTGAAGAATAGTAGATTTCAGCTGCAAAGATGATACTGCAGTTGAGAATAGCCAAGTATATTTAGGAACAGATTTAACAAAAGATACTAAGAAACTGACATTGAAAACTACAAAACGCTGCTGACAGAAAGAGGTATATGGTGTGTGTGGGGGTTGGAAGACAATATTGTTAAGATGTCATTGCTTTCCAAATTGATGTTACTGTTCAACACAATCCTAATCAAAACGTCAGCAGGGGAACTGACAAGCTGATTCTAAAATTTAACAAATGCTGCCGACACAGCCGAATATCTACATGGGAACAAGGGAGCCATGACCCTCTCCCATCGCTTACACAAAATATTAATTTGAAATGGATCACAGATTTAAATATAAAAGCTAAACCTAAAAACTTCCTGAAGAACACAGGAGGATATCTTTGCACCCTGGGGTAGGCAAGTTTCTTGGGTAGGGCAAAGAAAGCTATAAACAAAGAAGAAAAGGAATGGATTGACTTCATCAAAATGAAAATCTAACTTACTCAGATAGTATCAAGAATAGCCTAACAGTTGAAGAGAAGCTGAAAAACTCATATTTGACGAAACAGATTTAATAAGGCAATCAAAGCAAGGCTTTTCAGTAAGAATGAATGATTTGGATTCTTCAAGGGGCTAGGGAGGTTATTAAATTATTGAAATGGGCAAGTACTAGTGAAAAAGAACCGGTAAAAGACTTGGAAGTTTTGTGTTTTTTTAAAACAACTTGTTGAAATGAAAACTAAAATTTGATAAATGGCAAGCTACACACATAGGAAGACGGAATTAGTGGGGCCCCATGTTATGTGAACACAAGGAGCTGAACAGATGGACACTGTGAAATAAAAATTAAGAGCCAACGAAAATAGATTCAAAGGAGTCAATATTAGCATCCACCTAAAAGGAACTCCAGAAGAGGGAAAAGAGAGTAGAAAGAGGGGGATTTTTTTTAATTGATAGCTGAAAAAAAGTCCCTGGAACTAAAGAAAGATTTCAGATCTCAGATTTAGAGAGTCCACTAAATTCTCAGGGAAACAAGTTTTATATAAATGTGTGTGTACTAATATCCACATGTACATATATGTATGGGTGGATATGTGTGCATATCTCAAGACTTGTCCTCCTGTCATGACATCAAGGATAAAGAGAAAATTAAAAACTTACCAAGATGGGGAGGAAAGCTTATCCATAGGGAAAATATTTGTTGAGGAAAATAGGCTAAAGATGAATGTCGCAGAGTTTTGACTTTATAGATATTTCTCCTCCCTTTATTTTGCATACTTTGTATATTGTAATTATATTGATGTTAAGATGATTAGACAGGTGTTAATTGTTTGTGACAAGTACCAAATGAATGTGAAATAAGTTTAGGAAAGCCAAGAAGAGCTGGGAGTTAGGTTCCCTGCTGAGCTGGTCCCCCCACCAAATTGGAAAGCTTTTTGGGCCCAGAGTTTGTGGCATGGGGCTGCTGTGCCCTGGAGCAAGCACTCAGCATCTTTTAGCCCTGGCTTCCTTGTCTCTGAAATAGTGCATTTAGATTCGGATGCAGATCAGTGGTTCTCAGCCGAAGTGGTTTGCCACCATCAACACAACACACACACATTGACAACTGAAGAATGTGTGTGTGTATGTGTTTCGTGCATGCACACTCACTCTTGGTACCTAATGTTAGAGGCCAGGGATGCTGCTGAAGGTCTTGTGACACACAGGGCAGCCCCCAGCAAAGAATTATCTGGTCCCAAATGTCAGTAATGCAAACCTGAGAAACCCCCGTCTAGATCCCCACAGTCCTCTACAGCTGTCTTTTTAAATTTATTTTATTGAAGTACAGTTGATTAACAATGTTGTGTTAAATTCTATGCAGCAATGTATGGCAAAAACCACTACAATAAAAAATAAATAAATTAAAAAAAATAATAAAGATGCTCAGAAACAAAAAATAAATAAGTAAATTCTATGCAGCAAAGTGATTCAGGTATACATATATACACATACTTTTCCATGTTTTTTTTCCATTATGGTTTATCACAGGATATTGAGTGTAGTTTTTCCCTGTGCTATCCAGTGGGACCTTGTTGTTTATCCTCTACAGCTTTTTAAAAACAAGCAACAAAAGAAAAACAAAACCACCACCATGCTTAGCTTGCCGATATGTGGATATTAACTGATTACCTGACAACCCCTGATTTTATGGAAGAAGGAAGTGGCGTTTTCAGTGACTAACACCTAACTGGAAGTAAACATGTTGGGAAATTTTTATTATTTTTTTTTCTATTTAAAAGTAAACGTCAAAAACAAGAGTATAAAGCTTCCTCCACTTACTAGAGCCCTGACATTTGCTGAAACAAGGGTTCTTCAATATCTAAAAAGGTGATCACCCCTGAAAAAAGCATTTTTCCTGGTTAAAGTTGGGGGTAGACAGAATAATGATCGTCTTATGTTTTTGAATGTTTCTGTGTACCTTGGGTGTTCTACACCTTCATACTCATCTTTGCAACACGTGGTCCTCATTTTACAAAGAGGACGCTGAGGGCAAAGGTTGCAGGTGTTCTCTGGATGCTTCTGGAGCTCAGCCTCCTGCCAGCAGGGCTGTGATCAGTGGCTCCTCTGCTGCAAGGCTGCCACTGTTGACCCTGGCAGGCTGTCTTCCAGACATCAAGAAACCACTAAGAGATGGACGTCAATTTCTCTGACAAACAGCAGATTACAAAAAGTATCTTAAGAGATTTTTTTAAATTGTGTTCACTTATAAACGTTTGAGTTAATCATTTAAAGCTTGTGTAAAAGGGATATTTCATAGTCTGATTAGGTTCAAAAATGAACTTGAAGTCCTGTGTTGAGAACTTGTTCTGATCAAAAGTAACATGAAGTCACGTGCACACATTGTCTGTGTGGCCGCTCCCCGCCTTGAGAAAGGATTTCCCGTGGCTCCTGAGGCTGGCCTGGGGCCCGGTAGGGCAGCTTTTCAGCAAACAAGCATTAGGAGGGGAAGGTGTGTGCACTTTGGCGTCCGGAAGCTGCCTGTATGAATTGAACACCACTGGTGGCTGATCCACCTTTCTGACCTGTACTGTGGAACACATGCCTTAAACCTCATTTCTGTACCTGCCCCCCAGAGTCATTTTCTAAAACACGACTTGGTGATGTCGCTTCTGTGCTCAGAACTCTGCAGTGTCTCTTGTTTGTCCACATTGATGTTCGTGAAGTTCCAAAGCTTGAGAGAAATGAGGAAGGACACGCTTCTGTGGACTCCAAAAATTTTAGGGAAATTGGACCAGAGCATGGGTGACAGGTTTCTCTTCCTGCGAAACTAGCCAAAAAGGGTAACATGCTAGAGTGGATTGTGAGGGAGAACTGGTCTTAACCTTTTCCAAATTCATTTGCCTATGAAACTCCTGCCATCTCCCTGGACCTGCCCCTACCTCGAGCCTCAGCCTAGTCAACACGGCAGGAGACCAGACGTGATCCCAGCTCCTGGCATCCCCTGGGCCCTGGATACCTGTGCGGAGTCCCTCCCGCCTCTCCGCGCCCTTCTTTGTGCACATGCAGCTCTCCGTGTGCCCCCACGTGCCACACTTTGTGTCCTCTTTCCTCAGCACACACTCTTCCAACTGCTTGAAATGGCATTTTGCCACTTGGTCGGAGGGGAAACTGAGGCTTCAGGAGGTTGAGGCGCTTGCCTGGAATTTTGACATGGCATTCTGGGCTCCAGCCTGTTCTTTCTGAAGCAGTGCGCAGAGCAGGCTGACCGTCAGCCTGACCTTGCAGGGAGGGGGGCCTCTATTTTTGTCGCCTTTTACCCATCTTTACATCATGCCAAGTTTGAGTTATTATAAGGCTGTGAGTCTCAATTTTTTTTTTTTTAAAGCCAGAGTACTGATCCTGGAATCTTTATTTCAGAGCAAGTGTTGTCTCCTTCAGTCACCCGAGGAAACCCTGTACCTTCTCATGTGAGCTGCTGACATAGTTCACAGCATTTTGGATCTCTTCTCTAGCACATTTTCTTGATTATATTTAGTGGGGGGATTTAAGGATAGATTAAACCGTTTTAGAACTAGATGTCAGAAGTAAGCCAGGCAGATTTAGTAAGGGTTTGAGCTGCTAGCGACGAATTGGTTAGGAGCGTTGTAACTACAGTCCTTCTGGCTCTGAAGACAGTTCCAGGAGGAGTCACCGTAGTGGTTTGATCATTCTTGTTGTTGTTCAGTCACTAAGCCCTGTCCAACTCTTTGTGACCCCATGAACTGCAGCACGCCAGGCTTCCCTGTCCTTCACTGTCTCCCCGGAGTCTGCTCAAATTCATGTCCATTGAGTCGATGATGTCATCCAACCATCTCATCCTCTGTCATCCCCTTCTCCTCCTGCCCTCAATCTTTCCCAGCATCAGGATCTTTTCTAGCAAGTCGGCTCTTTGCATCAGGTGGCCAAAATATTGGAACTTCAACATCTATCCTTCCAGTGAATTTTCAGAGTTGATTTCCTTAGGCAGATAGGAAGAATGCTCATTTTATGTACTATTAGAAGAACAGTGAAGATAATTTAGTATTTATGCCTCACACTGCCGTATACTTTTTCCTATCTCATGTTCCTTAGTTTATGTGCCAGAGGAACTTCTCTGCCAAGTTTCGTGGTTGGTGGTGGGTCGGCCCCATCCGACCTGAGGGCTCTCCCAGGCTGGCCGGTGCCTCCTGCTGCAGGAGCGTGTCATCTCCATGTCTGCATCCTAGCACGCTGTGTCCCGAGTGGCCCTGCTCCTGGTCTGTCCACACGCTCTCCTGTTCCAGGCCTGCCCAGCTTTCCCCATCCAGCCGGGACCTGACACGGTACTGGCCTCCTTTCACTCTTTTGTATTAGTATCCCGCAGCCGCTGTAATTACCACAGGGTGCCTTAAAATGACAATGATTTATCTTCCAGTTCTGGAGATCAGGAGTCCAAGCTGATCTCACCATGCTGAAATCACGGTGTGAGCTGGCTTCTTTCCCGAAGGCAGGGAGGTTTCCCTATGCTTTCCGGCTTTTAGAGGCCCCTGCGATCCTCCGCTCGTGGCCTCCTTCCATCTTCAGAGCCAGCCACGGCTGGTGCAGGCTCCATCACTGTCTCCATCTGCCCGGGGCTGCCATAACAGTGCCACCAGCTGGGGGGCTTAAACTTCAGACATTTGTCTCACAATTCTGGAGCCTGGAAGGCCAAGGTCAGGGTGCCAATGTGCTCATGTTCTCGTGAAGACTCCCTTCCTGGCTTGCACGTGGTCATCTCCGCATGTGGTGGAGGGAGAGATGGAGAGTGTAGGCGTGCTCGAGCTGGTGGGCTTTCTGGTGTCTCTTTTTATTAGTATAAGGACACTAATCCCATCTTGAGGCCCTGTCCCCCTGACCACATCTAAACCTAATCACTTCCCAAAGGACTGGCCCCCGAGTATCATCAAACTGGGGGTTCTGGCTTTGGGGGTGGGGGAGCGGCTCATGGCTCAGTCCCCGGCAACACTGCCTCTTCCCTCGTCCTGTGATTACGCTGGGGGAGCCCACCAGGATGATCCCAGATAAGCCTCCCTGCTCAGCTGAGCTGATTAACAACTCCATCTGCAACCTCAGATGACAGCACACCCTACCGCCCCCCTCTCCAAGGATTAGGAGGTGGATGTCTTTGTGGGGGAGGAAACAGTGTTCTGCTGACCACGCTTCTCTGAATTGTGAGTTTTGAGGTCAAAACTGAAAGAGACTCTAATATGCAGACTCTGTTCACTCTTTAAATCTTGCTGTTTATTGTTCCCTAAGAGTTTTATGTCTCTTGATCTTTGCCCTCCAATTAGATGACAAGCCCTGAGGTCCCTGACCCATTCTGAGAGGCAGTGCGGTTTAACGGGTATCAGAATCCTGAAGGCCAAGTGGGTGGTGCCTCTCAGAAAGTCACCGGGAGTGTCGTTTACTATTCTGAGCCTCAGTTGCCGCACTTGTAAAATGAGAATGTTAATATTTCATAGGCCTGTTAGTGACAGTGAGCTGAGGTAACACGGAAAAGTGAGAGACGTGGTTCTGGACACAAACAGTGAGGCAGGTGCAAATGGACTTCTTGTGTGTTCCTTGCAGTGGCCAGCATGGAGGCTGGCAGATACGCAGTATGTGCTGGTAATACGCATTTGTATATCGTTATGGTTCTCCTATAGGTTCTTACACTGTCCTCTTAGTGCAGGAGAGATAAACTTACAATCCCGCTTTTCTAAAATCCTTTTTTAAAATTGGAGTATAGTTGCTTTATATCCCATATCAGTTTCTGCCATACAGCAGAGTAACTGGGCAATTTAGATCGACAGATTGCTTCCTTGAAATGAACGTGGGTTTAATTAATAAGGGCTTCCCAGGTGGCTCAGGTGGTAAAGAATCTGCCCACCACGTGGGAGACCTGGGTCATATGTATACATATATCCCCTCTTTTTTGGATTTCCTTCCCATTTAGGTCACTGCAGAGCATTGAGTAGAGTTTAAGCTTGCGGTTTTAGCCGTAAACAGGATTTATATAGATTTGTGTATGTAGAAGGGGAGGCAGTTGAGATGTCTTGGAGCAACCAGCTGTGTTATTTACAGCCTGTGAGCAAAGAATAGTTTTTAGCACTGAGTGCATATCTACCCAGTAACCTCAGGATTGCCTCTTGGCCTGCAAAAGCTTTTAATATTTCTCTCTGCCCCTGTTTCAGGGCAGTGGTTCTGACATATGAAAGTGCCCTTGCAGGTCTTGTTAAAAAGCCCAGGCTGCTGGTCTCTGCCTTCAGGAGCTTCTGGCTCAGTAGGTCCAGGATGGGGCCTGAGTATTTTCCACCTGAATGAGTTCCCAGGTGATGCTGAAGCTGCTGGTCTTGAGAATATGCCCCACCCCCACTTTAAACATTGGACCATGTCCCCATATGTGCAAAACAATAATTTTCTTGCACAATAACAAATGTATTATGTTTACTCCCAGTTTCCAAAAGGATAACAACACAGCTAGATGTATTTTCTAGATTATCTTGTGTACAGGTTTACAAAAGCAGTTACTATGATGATTTGTTGAGAAACTGTTTCCAAAGTAATTTTTCCCACCTACAATAGACTGCTATCTGACTTCTTAAAAAAAAAAAAAACAGTTCATATTTATTCTAATTGTTTCATGGTCTAGACTTTCACAGTCTCTTTCTCAGCTCTTAGGTGCTTTTTCCCCCCCTGGGAAGTTGACGCCACCATTTTTCAGCTGTTTGACATATCTGTGGGTGGAAAATTCATCTTTATCGAAAAGGAAGCAACAAAAGATTTTCATTTTCACTTCTCTAGAATTACTCTAGCTTAAAAGCTTGATGGAGCTATTTTTACCAAGAGTGAGATATTCCTTCTTTACCCTTAGTCTGAACATCCTAGAGAAATTGGCACATCCTTGAAATGAAAAATACAAAGAAAGAAATGCTAATTTTTCTTCAGTCCCTTATCATCTACTACCTACAAAAGAAAATGAGAGTTCAACTTTGTTTCTCCCTGTTATTTGCAATGCTAAAAAGAATGTGGCTGTTAACACAGAGAATTATTTCCATCACCATATCATAATTAGGATAGAACAATTCAAAAATATATGTAATTATTTAGGAAGTGAAATGTAATGTGCATTAAGCAGGTACTATATCTGGCATGATTTTCCGCCTGTTACATGAGAAAATAAATTATAATCCTCAGTGTTTGTCAAGAATGAGGTGAAACTGGTATTCTCTTACTTTGTGCGGTGTTGAGAACTGGAGCATGGAGTTTGTAGAAAGAAATTTGGCCATGCATATCCAGAGGAAAGGGAAGTACTGACTCATTGGAAAAGACCCTGATACTGGGAAAGATTGAAGACAAAAGGAGAGAAGGGTGGCAGAGGATGAGATGGTTAGATGGCATCAGTGAGTCAGTGAACATGGGTTTGAGCACACTCCAGGAGATAGTGAAGGACAGGGAAGCCTGGTGTGCTGCAGTCCATGGAGTCATAAAGAGTCAGACACAGCTTCGTGACTGAACAACAACTACATCAAGAGAGATAAAATCATTTTTGGGGAAAGGCACAAAGATGCTACTTGCATTATCAAAGTGAAAAACTGAAAGCCTCCTATAACTACGTCAGAATATAGCTCCTTGATGGAATAATGGTTATATAGCAATGTGAAGAAAAATGCTTATGGTGAAACTTTCAGACAATAAAACTGAGGCTACAAAATATGTGTATACCATTATTTGTGATTAAAAAAAGAATAGATTGTAACACCTGATGATAAAGCGGAGAAAGTACATCTGTTGAAGTACTTTTATAAATTTAAGAATGGAAACAATAATAGTCTGACACTCATATAAAGTGTCGTTTATAGGCCAAACCCTCTTCTGAATAAATACAGTGAATCCTCACACTGTGAGTTAGGTACCGTCAGTAACTCCATTGTGGATGAGGTCCCTGAGACGTAGGGGAGTGACTGACCCAGGGCCGTCCAGCTGGCAGTTACAGGTGCTAGATTCAAAACCAGGTCTGCTTCCCAGGCTCTCCTGTAACCATGGCAACCTGGGGCACAGGAGTGATGGGGTGCCGGGGGGGAACAGGGGCATTACAGGGGCAGTCATTCCATGGGGGCGTCCTAGACCTCATCCGGCTGAGCCGGAGCAGCTCTGATGAAAAACCTCCCGGTGGTCTGGTTGGGCACACGTTCACTGTGAGCCCGCATGTGATCGGCGTGCCAGAGGTGAGCACAAGTGACCTTTGGGAAGTGTGCAGGTAGTGGCCCCACTGTTGAGTTGTTAGAGCAACTCTCTAAGAGGAGACCCACATGAGAGCTGGAACCTCGTGGTGGTGGTGGGGGACGTGAGAAGGACCTGGGACGTCTTCACTTGCAGGGGCCCGTATGCGGGGGGCAGAGGGTGCATCTGAAGGCTTTCTTGGAATGAGGAAGTGAGAGGATTCCCTGCTCCTCTTTCTGGGGTAGTTTCAAGACAGCAGGTTTTGACTCAGGTCTGAGAGAGAAGTTAGCTGGGGAGGTCAGCCCCGGGCTGAGCTGGTCGTCGAAAGGGCTCCAGCAGAGAGAATGGTGGGTGGCCCGGTGTCTCTAGGGCAGTTTAAGGGGGAGCTGGAGTCGTGGACGCAAAGACCTTGAGGTGTCTTCCAGGGGCGAGGCTCTGAGCTCCTAGTTGTCTCTTCTCTGCTGGTTAAGAACAGTGACTGGAATTTAGATGGCTAATTTGTGGAATCCCAGCAACTGTGATCAACATATTAATCATGGAAGGATAGCACGTCTGAAGGAAGGCTAAGATCTGTGACTTAATGTCCCAAGTATTAACATGAATCATGTGTGGTTTGTACGTAATCAGGTATGATCACACATAATTAAATATGATTAACATGGTCATATTTTGCGGGTAGGGAATTTATGCTGATCTAGGCTAGGGCTTTTTTACCTGGTGTGTTAGTTCTATGAACAGACCTAAAGGGTCTGTGCATCCCAAAATTTGTATGAAAAATTATGTCAGGATACCTTTTCCTGAAGAGATAATCTACAATGTTCTACTGATTTTTATCGTACGTCATCCAGTTCCTTGGACTGCAAGGGGATCAAACCCGTCAGTCCTAAAGGAAATCAACCCTGAGTATTCATTGGAAGGAGCTGAAGCTGAAGCTCCAGTAGTTTGGCCACCTGATGCGAAGAGCCAACTCATTAGAAAAGACCCTGAGGCTGGGAAAGATTGAAGGCAGAAGGAGAAGGGGACGACAGAGGATCAGATGGTTGGATGGTATCACAGACTCAATGGACGTGAGTTTGAACAAGCTCCGAAAGATGGTGAAGGACAGGGAAGCCTGGCGAGCTGCAGTCCATGGGGTCGCAGAGCCGGACATGCAAAGAGCGACTGAACAACAACATCCGGTAGATAGGTCTCGATTTCTCGCCCCCTTCCCACCTCCCCCACCCCGGGTGTGCTGCTGCACGAGTGTTATACAGAAGTGACTGGGGTTGTGTTCAGTTAGTTGCACAGACTCCAAGTGTCATTTTTTAATCTTCATTTATCTGTTTATTTAATTGCACCACTCATCATGCGGGATCGTAGTTCCCCAACTAGGAATTGAACTGACCCTTCCACTGGACCACCAGGGAAGTCCCCCCAGGTGTCATTTTGTCGTCATTAATATAGGGCAGGATCAAAAGATATCAGGTGATCACAGACAACAGTTGACAGATTTTAATAGCTCACACCGTGACCTTCTGAACTGATTATTGGCTTCCTGTGCCAGACATCCACAGCGGTGACATCCAAAGGTCTCCATAACGTCAGAGGGGACACCCCAGGGAAGTCTTGATGGAAATGAGTTCCCTGTGAAGTTTTGAGAGTAGGAGGGGTCCGGTGTGTTGGAGAGAGCAGAGGAAGTGGGAAGACCCAGGGGCGAGGCCATCTCTCCAGATGCCTGTGCGCCTGGCTTGAGTGGGACCCAGAGGGCTTGTGGGAGAGGACAGGCGTTCTCACCAAACCCTCCTGGTGGCAGGTGCTTGTGGCTCATCAGAGACGATGCAGGTACTCAGGCCAGCTTGCAGAGGCTGCGTCTGTCATGTCAGCTGGTCCAGGAGAAGCTGGTACAGAAAAATGGATTCTGGTCATCTCAGAGGCACAGAGAGCCAGGGTCAGTGAGCCGTTGTAGCTGGCATTTCCGATTTCTCTCTTTTATTTATTCCTTGCATTGTTATCTGATGATAAAGATAATATGAGCTTAGTTTAGAGCATTAAAAAAAATCCAGAAAAGCAGTGGATCAAAGTCAGGGTCCGGTGCATGCCCGCCTCTCTGAGATGGGAGGCGCTGGGCTGAACTCCTAGTCTGAGGTTCCCAGGCTGTGACCCTGGCCAGTCAGAACTGCCACCTGGCCCCCGTAGTCTGTCCCCTCCTCCAAGAAATGCCCCCTCGAGGAGGACACAGCGATGCACTGGAAAGCACCTGGCTTGCACAAGCTGCCAGGTACTGAGCACCTGCTCTTTTAACACCACCTTAGCATTTTGATGATCCTTCCTTTTAGCCTTTTGCCTACGTTTTACATTTTTAAAAAATAGAGATGAAATACATAGCATTTAAAAAAAATTGAGATGAAATATATAGTTCTGTGTCCTGCCTTTTTTTAACTTGGCATTCTTTCCCGACCATATTCCTACATCATGATGTTGAAAGCTTACATAATATTCCATTTTATAAGAGATACTCTTAACCATTTCCATATCGTTGGAGCTTCATGCAGTTTTAGCTTATCAGTGGTTCCCTATATACATCTCTAAGCGCTGGATTATTTCTTTAGGATAAGTTTCTAGAAATGAGAGGGAATGACAGACATCGTTTGGAAAACTTTTCATGCAGATTACCAAATTGTGAATGGAAAGATTGTTATCTGGGATGACTCCAGAAATAAAAGTTCTAAAAATGGTTTTCTCCCTTGGGGTGTTCACAGGGTTGAGATTCTGTTAAGCAGAAGGGATTATCTTTGACTCTGGGAAATTGCTTTCCCATGTGCTGTTTGCCGAGAGTCAGATCTGAAACCAGGCGACGTGCAGGGCCCACGGCTTGAGGGGAAGTGGCCTGGCCCCCTTGCCGTTGAGTTGTGCAGGTTCTCCTGGTGATAGAGTTGTGGCTCACATTTGAATGTTAATCATCCTCTAGGTAGGGTTTTTATAAAGCCACGACTGTAGAGACTGTATTTCTTTCCTAAAATGCACCCTTAGTGGAGCTGTCTGCATGGATGCTGGGTGTGTGCAGTGTCTGCTTGGGTTTGCTTCTGCCTGACCCGTGAGTGGCCGGTGGGCTGGAGGGTCCCAGTCAAGGGGAGACCGTCAGGCTGCCTTCCCCCACCCCCATGCCCATTTCTCTCTGGTCAGGGCTCTTGGAACTTTGGGTCACTGGTGCGTGTGCTTGGCCTGGAGGATTATAGCACGTCCTATATATATATATATGTATATATATATATATATAGCCTAGAGCCTGGAAGAGTGACTATGTGATGAGCAAATGAAGAAACGTTTCCCTGCATGCCTGGGGGGACTTGGGAGGACTGGGCACTGGGAAAGCTGAGTTCTAGTTCTCTAGCTGCATCAAACTAGCTTGTGTGAAGCTGAGCAAGTCAGCGCCCTCTCTGAGTTTTGGTGTCCTGGTCTGTGCAGAGGGGGTCTCTGTCCTGGGTTTCTCTTCAGGATCCTCCAGACTGTCAAGACCCCAGGAGTGGCCCCGGGTGGGTGGGACAGTGAGGCCAGTGCTCTCCTGAGATGGCCTTGTGTCAGGAGTTGGGTGCCGGCGGGCACTTGCAGACTGGGACAGTGGTCACAGCCTCTGCTCACACGGGACCTCTCAGCCATTCCCCTGGGGTCAGTACCTTCCTGTTCCTGCTCGTCTCTCTTGAAATTCCTACCTGACCTGGAGCCCCAGCTCAAACGTCCCCTTCTTGATGTCAGTGAACCCCTGGTCCCAGGATGTTGCAGGCCATCACACATGGCTTGGTGCGTCTGTCCCAGGACGTAGGTCACACATGTCTCTGTCACACTGTCACAGCCCAGCGAGGGGCAGACACTCCCAGAGGTGTGAATGTGGTGGAGGTGAGTTGGCTGCGGGCCCCTTCTTGTCCTTTGGTAGCACTAGACAGGCGATTGGCTTCCCCGACATGCTGTGGTCCATCCAGTGGGAGTAAAAGGCTGCCTTTTTTCCTTTTGGATCCAATATTTTGCTTGAACGGCATGCACTGGGCCTCCTCCTCAGTATCAGTTTTTAAACTGACATAATCAAGTAAACTACAAGGCACACAGCAAGGTCCAACTTTTACCCCTAAACACACCATGTGCGCCTGTTTGCTGGCCTCATGGCAGCTCTTCCTGCAAGACTCTCTGATTGCACCCTCTTTGACGGATTGGTGGAGGGTCTGACCTTGGTGCAGTGAGGTGCAGGAAGTGGGAGGGCTGCTGGCTGGGGGAGAACTGGGGTCTCATCTGCTGTGGTCTCAGGGATTCACATTCTCATCCTCCCGAGCCCCTCCTGCATTGGAGTTTTTTGGCCCTGGATCGTGAATGAGAACCAGAGTGGAAGATGCAGCTGAGCAAGGAGGAGGTGGGGGAGTGAGCTCTTCTGAGAGGGACAGGCTTCACAGTGCTCTAAATAGGAGAGGAGAGACCCAGGTTGGGCTCTTTCCAGAAACTTGATTCCCAAGCCATTTATTTTAGGTTCCTATTTTAAATTTAGTTTTGGCAAAAGAAAAATAAAGCAGCTCAACGACTTTCTCTAGTAGGAACATCTCAAACTTTGGGTGATGTGGACCAGTAGGCCAGACAGACAGTATGTTATGTGTGAAGAGTTTACTGTCCTGCTGGTGGGCACCAGGCCCAGCTGTTTCAGGGAGACCCAGAAACGCACAGGCTGTGGTCATTTTTCAAGAAGCTTTTTAAGTGTGTTTGCAAGAAGAGAAATTGGTCTTAAAAACCCCAACTAGATCAGTGTGAAGATGGGGTCTTAGGTCTAGTTGACCTAAGCTGGGACAGTTTTGCGCATCAGAAGATAGTGATTGCAGTGAATCAGAATGCTTTAAATATAAATACATGAGGTGATGGTGACAGTGATGGTCCAGAACACTCATTAATCACCATCGGGGTTGCTGGGATCAGCGCATTATCTTGAAGGTTTAAAAGGGAAAGAATTTTTATTAAAAAAAAGTGACCTATACCAGGTGGTCAGTTAAAAGGCCCAGAAGGAGGAATGAAAGGAAGTGCGTCTGTCCTTCCTGGCCTCACTGGCTGTTGTCATCTGTGCCGGGTTGGTCGATCACCCCTGGAGAGCAGGCAGCATCCTTTCTCCCAAGGTTGTCCCAGGCTGGGGGCAGCCTGCATGAATAGAGGATGGACTTGACCCCTGACCCACCTCCTTGTGTGATCTCGGGCAGATCCTCTAGGCCCTCTGAACCGTACTTCACTCAGCAGATAACAAGGGATGCTGCAGCTGGTACCATGTAGTGTCATTAGGTTTAATTGAACAAAAGGCTTGTGGGCCCCTTAATAGTCTTGACTGAAAACTGACACCCCCTCTCCCCCCTCACCCAGAGCAGCTGTGAGGGTCCAGGCGTGTTGTGAAGGCAGCACGTAGCTCCCGAGGTGACTGTAGCCTCCGAGTTCCTGTCTGTCTAAACGGAGGCAGGGGGGGTGGCAATGGTGACATCAGCCCCAGACATCTGCTGGTGGCCGCCACACCCTCGCAGAACCACACAGAATTGCCCACGTCTTGACCGCTGGTTTTGAAATAGTTACAAAACGGTGTGTGGTTTAAAAGGACCTGCCCTTCACTGTTGGCCACATGTTCTAGAATTATAGAGCAAAGGAGGGGTAACCGATCTGCCTCTGAAATGGAGTTTAAAAAATCTAAAACTTGCCTGCCTTTGGCTTTGGCAAGGTAAGCTATTTTTAGAATGGACCGGACAGCAGGGCAACCTCAAATGGGCTTTGGGGTCAGGCAGACTCGGGTTTGCACCCCAGCTCAGCCACTTTCTGCCCTGCTTCCGTGGACAGCTTCCTTGACCTCCTTGAGTCCCAGTTTCCTTTCAGCATTGTGAGAAGTCATGCATGTCAGGTGTAAGTTGTTGAGGTCTGGAAGAACTGTGGATGTCATCTGTGCTCAACGTAGATGACACCTGTGCTGCTGTTAACCGTTGTCACGGCTGGTGGGCGTCTGTTGGGTGTGGGTGAGCGGGATCCTCCCCTCATTCTTTGATTCTTACCTTCTCCTTGTGAGTCTCACAGTGGGTCTTTGTCCTTCACGTGGCCCTGACTGTAGCCCCATGAGAGTAAATGCATGTGCTCCCAGGTCGTCTGTGTTTACTGGGAGGCACAGACTCCAAGTTCTGGACCTGCCAAGGGCTCTTCCGGCGCTACTGCCTGTTCAACACAGCGGGGGTAAGGGTGGTGTGTGTGTGTGTGTGTGTGTGTGTGTGTGTGTGTGTGTGTGTGTGTGTGTGTGTGTGTGTGTGTGTGTGTGTGTGTGTGTGTGTGTGTGTGTGTGTGTGTGTGTGTGTGTGTGTGTGTGTGTGTGTGTGTTGCTGAGTATAGTCTCAGAAAGAAAGTGAAAGTCACTCAGTGCGGGGGTAAGGGTGGTGTGTGTGTGTGTGTGTGTGTGTGTGTGTTGCTGAGTATAGTCTCAGAAAGAAAGTGAAAGTCGCTCAGTGCGGGGGTAAGGGTGGTGTGTGTGTGTGTTGCTGAGTATAGTCTCAGAAAGAAAGTGAAACTCGCTCAGTCATGTACGACTCTTTGTGACCCCATGGACTGTAGCCCACCAGGCTCCTCCATCCATGGGGTTTTCCAGGCAAAAGTACTGAAGTGGGTTGCATTTCCTTCTCCAGGGGATCTTCCTGACCCAGGGATTGAACCCGGGTCTCCCACATTGCAGGCAGATGCTTTACCATCTGAGCCACCAGGGAAGCCCAGAAGTACATATAATGCATCCAGAACTTTCAGGCTCTTTTCTAGCATAGAAGATAGTCATAATAGAAAGAAGGACCGAAGTGGTGGAATTAGTGTTCTCTTGTCTTTGTTAGATGCTTGGGAATTCCATAAGGCACCCACATGCCCCCGATGAAAGCCAAGGGCGCAGTGCCCGCTGGCAGGGTGGGTGGGCGGGCACACTGTCAGTGGATCCTGGGGTCCATCTCAGGCCCAGGGCCGCCTTCCATGAGCACGTGTCCCCTGTGGGTCCCAGCACTGCTGACAGTGGTCCCGTTTCCCTGAGGAGGACTTTGGGGGGGCCACAGGCGGTTTTCAGGATCTGTTCTTTGGTGAAGGAGCTGCAGCACAGGGCCTTCTGTGGTCACCTGGCAGCCCTGGGCCGTCCTCCTTGTGGGGCAGCAGTCTGGAGACGTGGCTGACCTTGCCAAGTGTGGTTCACGTGCAGGCTGACACGCCCGCCCACCTGCCCTGTTACACCTGTAGAGTTGTGTCACGTTTCTGACTGGAGCCACGGAGGAGCGGAACTCAAGTGTCCATGCCAGCAGGCTGTTTTATTACAGACTGGCGGGTTCATTTAAAAATGCTGGCCCTGAAGTGAGGGCTCATATCCGGCCCCACTGGCTAACCAGAATTCCCAGTCTCCTTCCCACCCTGCTTCTAACCCTGAGACGGGACTCTGGCTTCTGCAATTTGACAAGGATCCGTGTATGATTTTGATGCCCATGGGGCCTGGGACCCACAGAGTTGGAGACTGAGAACCCAGGCTTTTTACGCATTAAGCTACTACTGCCTCAGAGCCTAATGGTGGTAAAACACCTTCAGATGGGTGACCAGGGTTTGCTTTTTTCATTCAGACAACACATGTGTGGTCTTACATCTCAAGCACAAAGATGAATAAGACTTAGTCCCTTCCCTGTAAGCACCTGGTGTGTTGGAGACCACGCTTACCAGGTGGTTGCATGCTTACCATGCTGAGTGCAAGACCAGGACGGTGTTGAGGGCATGGAAGGCCTGGAGAGGAGGGCAGGGCCCCTGGGCAAAGGGCACGTGATGAGGAGAGGTGCCCTGGCCTGGGCTCCGAGGACCGTGGCTTGTCTGTGTTGCAGGAGAAACCAGGGCGTGTGGCTGGCTGAATGTCCTACCAGAGGCTGGGTTCCAGGAGAGGACTAGGGCCACGGGCTGCGAGTCCTGCAATCATGTGGGCCGTGAGCGGGGGCGGGTGGGGGGACGTTGTCTTGGGATTTCATTGCATCAGTTAGAGATTGTGGGGCCATGGGGCGAGGTCCCCTTGGGATCTCATCACATCAACTGGAGACGGTGGGACTTGTGTGAGGCACCTCCCTCCTGGTCATCCTGCTTGTTCTTTGGGGTCTGTTGCTGGTGTGATTGGGGGCTTCCGTGGTGGCTCAAGTGGTAAAGAATCCTCCTGCCGATGGAGGAGACACAAGTTTGATCCCTGGGTCAGGAAGATAACCTTGAGGAAGAAACGGCAATCCGCTTGAATATTCTTGCCTGGGAAATACCGTGGACAGAGGAGCCTGGTGAGCTCCAGTCTATAGGGTCGCAGAATCAGACACGACTGAGCACGCACATACGCTTGGTCCAATGAGTGGTTGTTGGGACAGCAGTTATTTCTGTCCCTGGCGCAACTTGACTTTTCTCAGCTTTTCAGGCTTTTAACATGTCCAGTTTTGCTCACACGTCAGGACCAGGCAGAGGGCGGGCCTGGAGTGTTGATGCCCTGACCGTGCCTCTCCCGTTACTGTTGCAGCGCATGTGGAAAACGAGGAGCAGTACACACAGGCGCTGGAGAAGTTCGGGGGCAACTGCGTGTGCAGAGATGACCCGGACCTGGGGAGCGCGTTCCTTAAATTTTCAGTGTTTACAAAGGAGCTGACGGCACTGTTCAAAAACCTGGTGAGTGTCATGAGCGTGTGCGGTGAACAGGCGGTGCGGGAAGTGCCGGCCGATGCTCCGGCCAGGAAGGGGGCTCCATAGACGGTAACTGAAGTGTGTTTGATGAGCGAGGAATATGTTTCCTACCTCCCACGGTACCTAAAAGAATTATATTTTCTGGGTACATTAGGTCACTTTGAAATAATTTTAGAATTGCAATTTTTACTCAAGTGAGACTTTTTAAAAATTTAACTCGGCATTTTACAGGTGCACAGCTGAGGCTCAAAATGGATAAATGCATTCATCTTCTTAAGGGGCTCTGAGTTCAATTTTCAGTAGTTTCTTAACTGGGTAGAGGAAGCCTGTTTCTGGTGATGAGAGTAGGTATTTAAACTTCCAGTATTTAATAGATATGTTTCAGACTCGTCTTACACAGCAAGGTAACCGATAATCAAAGCCCAGAAATGACCATGAATATTTAAAGGCCATTCATGCTCTCAAATGCAGAACCTAAGAAAAGACTCACTTTTTAAAGCAGACGGAAGTACAGACTGAGTACTTCCTGCCTGTGGTAGGTGCTGGATAAAGCGGGGTGAATGGGTTCTTTCTTGTGCTTGGCAGCCCTGTCTTGTCCCCGTTATGGGAGCCGAATTCTGAAGAAGTGGGCAGCCTGAGAGGGAGGGGGAGTGTGACCCTTTGGGCAGTTTCTTCCTCAAGGGGAATGTACTCGGGGATGGTCCCGGCATCTCTTTCCTGTTTTTTTCTCCTTAGCTTCTCCCAGAGGTCATGGACAACCAGACCAGGTCAAGAACTCAATAATGCTTTCTGTGTAGGTCGCAAACAACAGTGTCTTTTTCATTTGTCCTGTCAGCAAGCTCATAACAAGTGAGAAACGAGCTCCTCATTCTTGCAGTGGTGATGGTGGCGGGTTTGGACGTCTGGCCTTGGAAGGGCAGAGACAAGGGATCACAGCGTGGGGGTTAATAACCAGGAAGGGAGAGGACCAGATCATTACGGCTGTCTTGGTCTTTCTCCATGTCCTCACTCGTGAAATGTTTCAGTTGGAAATGGTAAGAGTAAAAAGCCGTTGCTGTGCTGAAGTTCTTTACTCGGGTTAATCTGGAGTCTCTTGGGGCTGTTGTCAAGTTTGTCTCCCGTTTGTCAGGTGACAGGCTGACAGCACGCAGACCAGACACCCGCCCCCGCTTCCAGCCCCACTCCCTCCCTGGACATGGGCACTTGGTTTGTTACGGCCTCACCGCTGAGTCACAGGGGAACTTTTCTTTCCTTTTTTTTCCCCCCTAACTGGAGAAACTGCACAGTCCCGGGGAAGTTCTCTTTAGATGCTGACATGCGGGGGGTCTTCTAGTGTAAAACCAGCCTGCGGACTAATCCCCCAAGCCCCTAATCCCCCAGCCCCTCGGGAGGTAAGCCCCTTTCCGTCTCACTGAGCTGCCAGCCAGCTGCCACATGCCTCCCTCTTAAATATAAATGAACTGCCCCCAGAATGAAAGAGACCAAAATAAACAGAAGGAAGATCTGAGGGAGGAACAGACAATGCAAAGAACAGAAGATAACCTTAAAGAAGCTACATTTAATTCTTCAAAAGAAGTTGGAAGGGAGAGTGGGATACAGCTTGTCATTAAAGAGGGGGAGACGGTTAATGTAGGAAAATGTGACATTGGAAATCCTACGAGAAGGGATAGAGTAAAACAAGTCTCTCACAAATAGATCAAAAGGACCAAACAAGAACAAAAAGTGGGGGAGCAGTTAAAGGATGGGTCGGGGATCAATCCTCAAGGTCCATTGTCCAACTGACAGACGTTCTACAATAAGAGAATAGGAGACAGAGGAGGCTAACCAAATGAAGCTGAGTGTGAGTGCAACCGAGTGAAAGACGGTTCCTGAAACTAGATGGAAGGGCCCAGGACGGTAAGAAAAGACCTGCCCACCCCAAGGCATCCCCTGTGAAATGGCGAAAGACCTTAAATGCTTTCAGAAAGCACACACAGGATTAAGCATCACGATGGCACTGGCCATCTCAACAGTAACCCTGGAAACTTTGAAAGGTCTGGAACATTGCTGCTAAAATCCTGGGGAACATAGTCTAACCTAGAATGAGACCCAGCACCTGAGCATGAAAGTAGACTCAAGAGATGTTTCAGACATGCAAAGCTCCCAGGCGTCATTTCTCTGAAACCCTTAGAGGTTGTGCTTGAGCACCGTGAAGAGGGAAACCAAAAAAGAGGAAGATGTGTGAGTCAGGGACCAGGATCCAACCAGAAAAAAAGCAGTGAAAGGAGTCCCACGAGGACGGCGAAGGGGAAAAGTCAGCGCCGTGACTGAGCGAGCGGCATGGTGTCAGGAAAGGGAGGTTAGGGGCCAGGATCCGTCCCCCACCCCAAGCAGCCAGCTCTGGGTCTTCTTTCAGCTGATCTCCACTTGGGTTTTCTCAGCTGTGAGATGGAGATGATGATGCCATGCCTGGCTTTGTAAGGAGCACAGCCAGTTGCTTTTGCACATCTTAGCTTATTTCATGGAGAAGGCAATGGCAACTCACTCCAGTATTCTTGCCTGGAGAATCCCAGGGACAGAGGAGCCTGGCGGACTGCTGTCTGTGGGGTCTCACGGAGTCAGACACAACTGAAACGACTTAGCAGCAGCAGCAATAGCAGCTTATTTCATCCTTGTTGCAATCCCATAAGGTGAGTCAGTATTGTCCCCACTTTGTAGATTATGTAACTGAGGCCCTGCTGGTTTAAAGAGCTCCTCTCCCTCCCGGCGGCTCGCAGTCCTTGCCAGCTTTTGGACGTGTGCCTCCAGGTGTAGAAGAGCCCACCTGCATCGATCCATACGGTGGACTCCTACGTGAAGTAGCTTGTCCTCAGCTTTAACATGAGCAGCTGCACAGTTAGACAAAAGCAGCCCCTTTATTTCTTGATTTTCTGCAAAACTAAAAGCAGAGCAGGGCCTGGACATTGTGACAGGTACACTGTCACGTGGGGCCCCTGGCTCTGCCATCCGGGGCACATCAGAACCCCTGCCAGGGACAGTTAGGAGTCACATCTGGGTCTTAAAACCCCAATCCCATGCCCTTTCCTCTTGGTATTTAAAGGAATTTAGGCCCCCTGTCACCTCCTTGGGAAGAAAAAGGGACAGAAGGGAAGGCAATTCAGGGGAAAATGTGGCATAAAGACAAGCCCCTGGGGGTTGTATTGCTGCAGCTGCGAGGCGCCTAACACCACGGCTGCCTCATCCTAAAACAGGGGTGAGAAAACCACCCCGCCTCACCTGGCCAGCATCAGGATAATGGATCAGTGGGAAGGGCTTTTGGTAAATTACAAATACAGCACACAGGTGGCATGTCTGTGTTACTGTGGTCAAGTAACTTATTACAGGGCTTCCCTGGTGGCTCAGATGGTAAAGAATCTGTCTGCAATGCAGGAGACATGGGTTCGATCCCTGGGTCAGGAAGGTCCCCTGGAGAAGGAAATGGCAACCCACTGCAGCATTCTTGCCTGGAGAATTCCATGTACATGGGCTACAGTCCATGGGGGTGCAAGAGAGTCAGACGTGACTGAGTGACTAAGCAAAAGCAATGTACTACAGGTGGACAGCAGTAGCTCTGAGTCCAGGTGCATAACTGTCGTTGGTTTTTACTTTTTACTACCCTGTTTCCAAGCAGATATCTTATTTGTGTGCAAATTCGCGTTCCCAGGCCAGGTGCCCCTAGCAGGGTTGGTGCTGCAGGTCTGTGGCCATAGAGATGCCAAGGGGCCGCCTCTAAGAAGCTATCACTGAGAGTGAGCTGCTTATAGGAGAATTCTCCTTTTTTGGTATTTTGTATACCATTCTTACTCCTATTTTGGTCAAACCTATTCTATCTCTTGTTTTAAAAGCCTGGCTTTTGCTTTTCTCTCAGGCATTCAAAAACCATTTCAGTTCCACATGGCCAAGACCCTCAGTTTTACCTCCTTGTCCAGAAAGAATAATAATTACCACCTACCTGCTCTTCAGTATGAAAGAATGTTTATAAGGCAGTTAGAATATCTCCCAGAAAAAAGCTAACTTAATATAGAGTGATGATTTTGTTACTAATGGGTGAGATTCTCACCTTCAGAGAGGCTATGAATTCTCTCTGCAGTAATGCAGGAGAAAGCAAAAAGCAAGGTTGCCCCCAGAAATGTAACACAGGCTGGTGATAAAGTCAGCCCAGTCTCCTGTGTTCCTGGAAAGGTTTTCCAGGGCTGCTTCAACGTTACAACGGGGCCTTCTGAATGCATTTGACTCAGTTCTAATCAGACGGATGAACCTAGAGCCTATTCTACAGAGTGAAGTCAGTCAGAAAGAGAAAGACAAATACTGTTTATTAATGCATATATGCGGAATCAAGAAAGAGGGTACTGACGAGCCTATTTGCAGGGCAGAAGTGGAGACGCAGACGTAGAGAACAGACTTGTGAACACCAGGGGGTGGGAAGGAGAGGGTGGGATGAATTGAGAGAGTAGCATTGAAACACACGTTACCATATGTAAAATTAGAGAGCCACTGGAAATTTGCTGTGTGACACAGGTGGCTCAAGTCCAGTGCTCTGACAACCCAGAGGGGTGGGGTGGGCTGGGCTGGGCTGGGAGGTGGGAGGGAGGTTCAAGAGGGTGGGCCCATAGGTATACCAATGGCCGATTTATGCTGATGTTTGGCAGAAGCCAGGGCTTCCCCCGTGGCTCAGTGGTAAAGAATCCACCGACAGTGCAGGAGACCTGGGTTTGATCCCTGGGTCGGGAAGATCCCCTGGAGGAGGGCACGGCAGCTCACTCACTCCAATACTCTTTCCAGGAGAATCTCATGGACTGAGGAGCCTGGCAGGCTACAGTCCCTAGGGTTGCAGAGAGGCGGACACGGCTGAAGTGACTGAGCATGCATGCACGTGTGGCAGAAGCCAACACGATATTGTAAAGCAGTGTTCCTCCAATTAAAAATAATTTTTTTTAAAAAGTGGCCTTTTAGTGAAGGGCTGCGTGAAAGGACAGATTTCCTGAAAGTCCGGTTGCAGGTATGTCGTGTCCAGCTCTGTTTTCAGAGAATGGCTCATGAAATATATACGCTCAGGCCGTAAACCTGCCCCCGGTGAGAGCATGGCCCAGGACGGAGCTCCAGGGCGAGAGCTGCCAGCAGCCCAGGGGCTGAGGAATTTCACTTCACCCACATGGAAAGAGGAACCTAAAGTCCCACTGTCCCATGTGTACGGAAGTAAAAAAAAAAAAATTTTTTTAAACACACGATTGGAGTTAGAAGACATAGCCACAGAGCAAAGAGCTAGTAAGGTTGTTGGGGAGAGTGTGGCTTTGTCCCTGTGATGCGGGCAGAGCCCGACAGGGAGGCCTGAGGCAGCAGGTGCTGATTCTCCAGGATAACAAAGCTCATCGCGTTCTGCTCGACGTGGAGCTCACTTAAGCAGAGACTCTGAGCCTCAGTGATCCCGTAAACTCTCTCCCGTTTTCGCGTCTACTGAAAATGCCTTACATTCTTTCTCTTCTGAAAGCATTTTTTAAAATTGCAATAGAGTTAATTTACAGTGCTGTGCTAGTTGCAGTGTGTAGCAGAGTGATTCAGTTATACAGGTATATTCTTTTTCAGATGCTTTTCCCTTGTAGGTTATTATAAGACTTTGACAATAGTTCCCTGTCTGTTGTTCCTGTGTTTTATCTGTAGTGTGTGTGTGTTAATTCCAGACTCCAAATGTGCCCCTGTCCCCGCTGTCTCCTTTGATAACCGTAAGTTTGCTTTCTATGTCTGTTTTCCATTTGTGTTTTTAAATGCCCTACAGTATTTATTCAGCGGGGGCCTTGATCGTAATTTCATCTTTAGGGGAGGAAGGTTTACAGTTGTCTCAGTCCAGTTCAGTTGCTCAGTCGTGTCCGACTCTTTGTGACCCCAGGGACTGCAGCACACCAGGCCTCCCTGTCCACATGGCCAACTCCTGTAGTTTACTCAAACTCATGTGCACTGAGTCAGTGATGCCGTCCAACCATCTCATCCTCTGTCGTCTCCTTCTCTCGCCTTCAATCTCTCCCAGCATCAGGGTCTTTTCGAATGAGTCAGTTCTTTGCATCAGGTGGCCAAAGGACTGGAGCTTCAGCTTCAGCACCAGTCCTTCCAATGAATATTCAGGACTGATCTCCTTTAGGTTGGGCTGATTGGATCTCCTTGCTGTCCAAGGAACTCTCAAGAGTCTTCTCCAACACCACAGTTCAAAAGCATCAATTCTTCAACGCTCGGCTTTCTTTATAGTCCAACTCTGACATCCATACATGACTACTGGAAAAACCATAGCTTTGACTAGACGGACCTTTGTTTGCAAAGTAATGTTGTACAGTTCTCTAGGGCATAAATTAAGGAGCTGCGCTGAACTCTAGAGAATCACCCCAGTGCCTGGTACCTGCTGTGTAGGAGTAACTGCCCTTAGACTGGTGCCAGACTGTCGGATTTCCATTTTCAGCGTCTGTTTTTTTTTTAATATCCTGACACTGTTTGCCCTGCTAATTGCTGGTCTCTACCGCTCTTGGCGCTTGCTTCCCCAGCGCTGTGAGCTGGAGAACGCCATGGCCGGCTGCTTAGGTTGTGCACAGTGTAGGAGTCTGTGAGCTCTGAGTGGGAGGGTGGGAGGGCTGGGGCTTCCCTGGGGGAACAGAGTTCTGGCTGGACCTGCTGACAGTCACGTTGGACACCTGGAAACCTCTGCCGTGAATGATTTTTGTCTGGCCTGATACATGCTTGGAAATTGTCTTCGCTGAAGAAGACTCTCGAGAGTGCCTTGGATGGGACGGAGATCAAGCCAGCCAATCCTGAAGGAAATCAACCCTGAATATTCACTGGAAGGAAACTGATGCTGAAGCTGAAGCTCCAATGCTTTGGCCACCTGATGCAAAGAGCTGACTGGTTGGAAAAGACCCTGGTTGATGGGAGAGACTGAAGACAGAAGAAGAGGGCAGCAGAGGATGAGACGGTTGGATGGCATCACCGCCTCAATGGACATGAGTTTGAGCAGACCCAGGAGATGGGGGAGGACAGGGAAACCTGGCGTGCTGCAGTCCATGTTACTGTAGAGTCGGACACAACTGACGACTGAACAAGAACATCACAAGACTTACGCACCGCAAGCTGTCTCCTGCACTTGCAGATTCCTGACCCAAATGAAAGCATGTCCTCAGTTGGACCGAGACAACCAAGGCAGTGAGGCTACTTACCGTCAGAGCCCGTGTTTGCGTGTAGTACAGACACTCCTGCGTACGCATTGTACTTCGGTTCCATTTCTTTCGGAAAAGGCAGGGCCACTTCATTGTGACCCCTATGGTACACTGACTCCTCAAAGTCAGGGAAGGGGGAGCGGGCCCAGGAGGAGAGCTCAGCTGAGAAGAGTGAGGGAGTGCCTGTTGGGGGCACCCAGTTCCCGGGGCAGGAAGCACTCACTGCTTCAGCTGGGGCTACTTTTCTTAGGATGCTGTGCAGGGCCAGCCCAGCCCTGTATGGAGGCCTGAGGGTGTGACCTCGGAAAGTGTCGAGGTGACTCTCACTGCCTCGGGTGCTCGGGTCCTCGGTAGAGGTGGGCGGGGGTTCTGGGGGCTATCACAGGGTCCATCCACATCCAGGCCCTTTGCCAAGTTCATGAATACATCCCTTACGTTAAAAGTGAAAGTGTTCGTCACTCAGCTGTGTCTGACTCTTTGCAACCCCATGGACTGTAGACTGCCATGCTCCTCTGACCATGGGATTTTCCAGGCCAGAAATACTAGAGCAGGTTGCCATTTCCTTCTCCAGGGGATCTTTCCGACCCAGGGATCAAAACCTTGTCTCCTGCACTGCAGGTGGATTCTTTACCCGCCACCAGGGAAGTCCTCCTTTAAACCTAAAACTTGACAAACTACATCAGTACTTGTATATTGTAAATTCTGGTTTACAAAGCTCTTGGACATCGTTTGTTTGAGTTGCCATCCCCAGAGTCCTCGTCTTGCCCTCAGAGAGCCCTAGCCTTGCACTCAAGTGGCGTCACCTGGAGCTACTTAGAAACGCAGGACCCCCACCCCCCACGCCCAGGCCCTTGTCCCCTAGGCCTGCCAAACTCTATTTTCCCAGGGTATGAATCAGCCCATTCAAGTCTGAGAAGCATCACCTGAGAGCTGAGGTTCTCAAAGTATGGTCCGTGGACCAGCAGCAGCATCACCTGGAACTAGTTAAAAGACACAGGTCCTACCTACTGAATCGTGGTTCTCAGCTTCACCCAGTGACAGCACCTGAACAGCTGCTAGAACACTCTCTGCTGGGCGCCGTCTCCCAGAGTTCACCCTCCATTCGCATTTCTAATCAGTCCTGGCAACACTGATCGTGGTGTCGGAACCAGCTATGCGAAGGACAGCCCAGTGGACCGCTTCCCATCTTCCCCCGGGGAGACTTGAGGCCAGGGTGCCAGAGTGTTCACTCGGCTGCAAGTGTCCACCCTCAAGTTCTCAGAGCTGATGCATTGGAAACGGTGCTTTCATTTTTGGTGATGGCTTAACTCAGCAATTTTAACGTCACGTGGGTTTTAGAAGACGCTATGGATTGATGAGTCCTGGGCTCTTCTGTGCTGGCCCCCACGCCTCTCAGAGTTGACCACACAGCTGTAGGTGGGCTGTGGTGTATTGTTTCGTCCTCTGCTCCCCAGTGGAAGAGGGTCGCTGTTTTCTGTGCACTTAGAACCTGAAAGATCAAAGCGGAGTGACTGCCAGAGACGCAGTGCTAAAGGCAGAAACCAGGTCAGCTGCCTCCCCTCTTTCTTGTGTGAAAGTTGCCAGTGTTTTTGGCAGCTGCCTGGTTTTGATCTTTCAGTTTGCGTTAAACACTCAGGAACTGCGTGGGCTCTCCGTCTCCCTTTTTAATTAAACAAACCATCAGAGTGACTCTGCTGCCAAGAACCAGGCCTGGGCGCGTGTGTTCATGAGGGCCCCATGTGAGCGAGCGCACAAGACACTGTGTGGTGTGTGCACATGTGTGCATGCGTGGTAGGCCTTGGGCAATGTTTTCACCAGTCCCTGGGGAGAAATCACCAAAAATGAAAGTGGCCTAGATGGTTTTTCTTTGTCAGGTTTTCCTGTGTGTCTCTGAGGAACTGCTCTGGGGACTGGAAATAGGGAACCCCGATGTAGATGGCACGTCGTGGAGGGTGGACAGTGCAGGTGTTTGGCCTCTACCAACCCCGCTCCCGCCGTGGGTCAGGAGTGAGCAGCCCTGACCACTCTTAAGGTCAGTTGCCTCCGGCAGGGAAGTGACCAGCAGAGCACTGGCCTCGTTCTCAGCTCAGCTGCTGCTTAGCTGTGGGGTTTGGGGCAGAGTGTGTGACCTGACCCTCCCACTGTTTCCCCTTCTGTACAATGGGTCTAACACTGACCTCTCAGCAGATGTAAGCCTCGCAAGCGAGTAAGTGGCCCAGTGCTGTGGCACTCAGGCCACTTTGCCTGCTGCTTCTCCAAAAAGTTTTCTGTCTGGATGTTCGTTCTCTCGGATAAGCAGCCTTTGGAAAGAACAGAAAACTGCTGTGATCCTGCCAGGCATGTGCCTGCCTTGGGCCTCGGTGTGAGGAATTCCCTCTGCTGGGAACGCGCTCCCACCAGCGTTTCTCTGTGCCTATTGACCGCTTCCTTCAGACTCTGCTGCTTGTCACCTTCTAAAAACGCTTCCTGATCACTTTTCAAGAGTCCCATCTCTCGAGTAGCCTTATCTGTAAGATTCAGGCGTGCATGCCTAGTCACTCAGTCATGTCTGACTCTTTGCGACCCCATGGACTGTAGCTCACCAGGCTCCTCTGTCCATGGAATTCTCCAGGCAAGAATACTGGAGTGGGTCGCCATTCCTTTCTCTGGGGGATCTTCCAACCCAGGGATGGAACCCAGATGTCCTGTATCACAGGCAGATTCTTTATCATCTGAGCTACCAGGGAAGGATGCCCTTTGTAAGATCCGTAGCAGCTCCCAGACTGGAAAGAACTCAGAAACCTGTCAGCAGGTGTGTGGATAAGCCAGGTGATGGAAAACTGTTCAACAGGAATGGGAGGGAGCCACTGATGCAACAACACTGATGGCTGCCAAAGCAAGGATGAAAGAAGTCGGCAGAAAGCAGTGCACCGTGTAGGATTTCACATATGTGAAGCCCTGGAAAATGCAGGTTACTCTGTGAAGACAGAAGCAGATCCGCTGTTGCCTGGAGACTGGAGATGGAGGAATGAACAGCTGGGAGGTGGGGATTGCAGAAAGGCCCTGGGGGTGATGGGTGCACTCACTATCTGGATTTGGGCAGTGGTTTTCTGGGTGCATGTATGCATCATAACACCCACTCTGATGTGGGCAGATTATTGTACTAAGACATCAGTTACACCTCAGAGCTACTTAACATTTTCTTGAGGTTACTCATGTAAAGCACTGCTGTCCACCACAACCATGTGTCAGTGGATATGGTCTGTATCTGCTCTATCCAGTATCAGAAGCCACTCACCACCTGTGGCTCTTGTGCACCTGAAACATGCTAGCGCAGCTGAGGAACTCAGTTTCTAACTTGATTTAGTTTTAAGCCACTTCAATTTGAATGGGCCTGTGTAGCTAGTGTCTGTCGTACTGGACTGCACAGGTGTAAAGCCATTCCTACTACTGTAACACACCCTGCAGCGCACACAGATGCACGCACGCGCACACACACACACACACTCTCCCTCCCTCCCTCCCTGCTCCAGGTCTCAGGCTCCAGCTCCTGGAGAAGACTTCACAGCTCCAGGCAGGTGCAGCCTGTTTCCTTGGTGCATGTCCTTGGCTCATGCCGAAGCCTCTGCTAGGAATGTCCTTGTTTGAAGCAGTGAGGTTTGAGGTCTTTGCAGCTCTCTGTCCTCCCACACAGAGGTGCTGCTGGGGCCTGTGCATGTGTGAACAGGTGTTTGCCCTTCTTTGAAGTCTTGACTTTACCTCCTTAATTCTGTGATTTCCAGTAGTCATGTATAGATGTGAGAGTTGGACTAAAAAGAAAGATGAGCACCAAAGAATTGATGCTTTTGAACTGTGGTTTTGGAGAGGATTCTTGAGAGTTCCTTGGACTGTGAGGAGATCCAACCAGTCCATCCTAAAGGAAATCAGTCCTGAATATCCATTGGAAGGACTGATATTGAAGCTGAAGCTCCAATCGTTTGGCTACCTGATGCGAAGAACTGACCCATTGGAAAAGACCCTGAAGCTGAGAAAGATGGAAGGCGGGAGGAGACGGGAATGACAGAGGATGAGATGGTTGGATGGCATCACTGACTAAATGGACATGAGTTTGAGTAAACTCCGGGAGTTGGTGATAGATAGGGAGGCCTGGCGTGATGCAGTCCGTGGGGGTCACAAAGAGGTGGACACGGCTGAGTGACTGAACTGAACTGAACTCTGTGATTGAGCAGCATTTGCTCAAGTTAAAAAGGAAAAAAAAAACCCTGTAGATCCCAGTGTCATCATTTCGGTCTCTGGTTTCTCATAGATTAGGCATATTAAAATAAGCTTATATGACACCACTGCATTTCAGGTAAGGCTCTTTAGCCATGTTTTTTATATGGCCTTTTAAGGAAACGCTGATTGTCCCCAAAGAGTGAGGGTTTTTGAGGAGAGCCCTTGAAAGACCTGTTCTTTTCTAGACTCAAAAGCCAAGAAGATTCTGCCCAGCAGCTTTTCTGTCCTGAGTCTTCTCGTTGTTTGTTGTTCAGATGCTAAGTTGTGTCAGACTCTTTACAACCCCATGAACTGCAGCACGCCGGGCTTCCCTGTCATTCACCATCTCCTGGAGCTTGCTCAGACTGATGGCCATAGAGTCAATGATGCCATCCAGCCATCTCATCCTCTGTCGTCCCCTTCTCCTGCCCTGTCTTGCCCAGCATCAGGTTCTTTTCCAATGAGTCAGTTCTTCACATCATGTGGCCAAACTATTGGGGTTTCAGCTTCAGCATCAGTCCTTCCAGTGAACACTCAGGACTGATCTCCTTTAGGATGGACTGGTTGGATCTCCTTGCAGTCCAAGGCTCTTCTCTTTGCTGCTCCTGAGAACAGTGCACTGTGATGTGAGAATCCTTTCTAGCGTCAGGCTTCTGGACGGATCCCTAGGGCAGTGCAGGTGTGGTCACTGCCTGAGTCAGGAAGGAGGACACACGGAGGGTCCCGGGGGTCAGGCTGGGACCAGGGGCGGAGCTTTGCCTGGCTCAGCAGCTGCTGGTGACCACTGATGAGCTGAAGAGGCAGCTGAGACCTTGCCCCTGTGTCAGGGGAAGTGTTGGGGGGGAGCAGATTTTAGTGTATAAAAGTGGCAAAGCTAGGGTCGAGGAATTTTGAGACCAAAACATAATAAATAGGAAGAAGCCATGTGGAAAGATGGCTGCTGTCTGGTTGTATTCCCCTGCCCGCCACCATCTCCTTATCTGTCTCTGCTGATCAGCTGTGACATTACCGAGGCCGCCCTTGGTCTCTGATAGCCCGTCTGCCTGTCTGTCCAGGACTGACTCATTCTTCTCCTACTGAGATTATGGATGTTTGATCACTTATCAATTCCTCTTGTCAAGACATATCCAAGTGAACCCAGGGAAAGGGAAGTCCTCCTTTCTAAGGGGAGGACTGTTAAAGATTGCCTGTGTGCTCTTGGTGTTAGATCCGTACTTACTAGCAGCGATTAAGAGTTATAATTTGTACTCAGATCAAGCTTGGTGTTTCAGAAAAGCCATTTTACTTACGCTTGTTAAAAGTAAGTCAGAGGATAAGAGAAAGCCCAGTGCTTGCTCAGTGCTAAGGAAAATATTTGCGTTGGGTCGCCCAGGGGTGATTTTAATTCTTCCCGTAGATCATAACGGTTTTGTTGCTGGTAAGTTGAGGCTGGAGCCATTGAGCACGAGGCATGTGCGGTGAGAGCCCTTGGCTGCGGTTTTCACCTCTCGTGGCCGGAATGGGGATGGTTTGTTCAGCTGTGGACCCGAGACTGCGGGACAGCTCCGGTATAGGCTGTCCGAGGGGGGCCCAGAGCTGGTCCTTCCTGTGCCGGGCCCGGATGGGACACCTGGGCTCCGCACACGGTTCAGGGCTCAGGCGGAGACGAGGACCAGTCATTTCCTGGGGGCTCACCCTGAGTCACTGTGTGGTGTTCAGGTTGCGTATGAGAGCAGGTAGAAAAAAAAAAAAAAAGAAAGCAGGTAGACACAAAGGGCAGGCAGAAGCTGGAGCTGGGGGTGCGGGTGGGGTACTTTGCTAGTAAACCCACTGTTCATAACAGTTTCTTCTTTAAAAAAGGAAAAGCAGCTTTATGAGCTGTGTTGTATATCATAAAATGCACCCATTCCATTTCTACAAGTCAGAGATTTCTAGTAGCTTTACCACGAGGTGTGCAGCCGCCACCTCGAATCAATCTGGGGACATTTCCTCCCCTCCCGCCCCCAGTAAGTTCCTTCCTGTCTCCTCATAGTTAATCCCCATTTCCACCCCCAGCCCCAGGCGACCACTGATCTACTTTCCATCTCTTTTGTGATGATTTCGCTAATTATGTTCTGATTAGAGAAGTAATAGCTTCTTATTTTAGATCATTTGAGTAACCCCAGAAAGAGAAGTGGCTGGAAGGAGGGCCGGAACCCCCTTGGTGGGATCCTCTCCAGGCTGCTCTTTCTAGCTCTTACCCTCCGCTGCCCGCTCCGCCCACCTGGCCGAGGTGCTTCCCCTTCTCCTCGGTCCTGTGCCGGGATGCTCTCCACCCGTTCCCACAGCGCAGAGTCCTCCCCGTCTTTAAAGGTCCATCCCATGTGATCCCCCGTCAGCAAAAGATTTCCCTGGTGTTCAAACTGAAGGCGATGCTCTCTTCTGAGCACTTCCGTGGTGTTCTATTTATGGCTCATAGGGTTTCCGTGTGGCACCTACATGCTTCATCTTCCTTACTAAACGGTGAGTCATGAGGACTGAGCTTCTGTCTAATGCATCTTTGTCTCCCAAGCTCTCTCACCTGCTCCATCTCCCGTTGCCCCCTGAGTGCCCCGAGTGACTCCTTCATCACTGTCATCACGGCTGTGATGGCTGTTACCTGTCACGCCCGCCTTGTCCCCAGTGTCCGGCATGAAAGCTGGCCCCATGTTTGCACATTCCTTAGGTTTTTACTCTAATATTTAACCCTTGAGTGCTGAAGCCTGGTTTACCTCTTTCACCTAATACCTGTCCTCACTACCTGACTTCTTATTTCAATTTAAAAAATAATAATAAGTAATAACAAAGTCTTTTTTTTTGGCTCCACCACACAGCTTGTGAGATTTTAGTTCCTTGACCAGGGGTTGAACCCAGGCACTCTGCAGTGAGAGTGTGGAGTCCTAACCACTGGACTGCCAGGGAATTTCTGATAACAGTCTTAAAATAGATGTGTAAACAAATTCTGGGTGCTATTCTTCTTCCCTGCTGTGCAGAGCCTTGTTTTTCTCACTCATTCATGCATGCACTCACAGGTAGTGCACCTCTCATAGAAACACATCAGAGTTCTTCCTAGAAACACAAGTTTTAATCAGCAAGCACCTTATTTTTTTTTCCCCCAACCCACCGTGTATCTATTTGTTCCGGTGTCTTTAGCTCAGCCTCCTGCCCTGAGCGGCTCTGACACCCCCTCCCCGGGCCATTCCTGCTGCCCGTGGTCTTACACTGGCCTTGTCTAGGCAGCGCTCAGGACTGAACCAACTTGTTGGACTCCAGCCAGGACTCTTCAGTCCAGTGGACGAAGGGGCAGAGTCAAGGCTTGGGAATGGGAACAGTCACGTTCTTCCCAAGCCCAAGTCAGTCCATCTGACTGCTCAGAACCACTGGTATCTGTACAGAGTCCAACATGTTGCATGTTGTGTGTCTTACACTTTTCGTTTAATTCTTGGTGTCTACATATTTGTGAAGACTCTTGAGTGTCCCTTGGGCTGCAAGGAGATCAAACCAGTCAACCCTAAAGGAAGTCAACCCTGAGTGTTCATTGGAAGGACTGATGCTGAAGCTGAAACTCCAATCCTTTGGCCACCTGATTTGAGGAGCTGACTCTTGGAAAAGACCCTGATGCTGGGAAGGATTGAAGGCAGGAGGAGAAGAAAGCAGCAGAGGATGAGATGGTGGATGGCATCACTGACTTGATGGACGTGAGTTTGAGTAGGCTCCGGGAGTTGGTGATGGACAGGGAAGCCTGGTGTGCTGCAGTCCATGGGGTCACAAAGAGTTGGGCACGGCTTAACAACTGAACGACAACAACATATTTATTCTTCCTCTGAGATGGCAAACATTGATTTGTTCATTTGTAGCCAGCTTTCTGCTGTCTGTAAAATAGGTGCTCAATAAATACATGGTGAATGAGTTAACAAATTCCCACATTCATAATATGATGTTTAAAGCTATTAATGTATCTCTAGATTCTGTCTCTTATTGTTGTTCACTTCAGTCACTCAGTCGTGTCTGACTCTTTGTCACCCCATGGACTGCAGCACGCTACGCTTCCGTGTCCTTCCTCTCCCAGAGCTTGCTCAAACTTCATGTCCATTGAGGCAGTGATGTCATCCAATCATCTTATCCTCTGTCATCCCCACCTGCCTTCAGTCTTTCCCAGAATCAGGGTCTTTTCCAATGAGTCAGTCGGCTCTTCACATCAGCTGGCCAAAGTATAGGAGCTTCAGCTTCAGTATTAGTCCTTCCAATGAATATTCATGATTGATTTCCTTTAGGATTGACTGGTTGGATCTCCTTGCAGTCCTAGGGACTCTCAAGACTCTTCTCCAACACCACAGTTCAAAAACATCAATTTTTCAGCGTTCAGCCTTCTTTATAGGCCAACTCTCACATCCATACATGACTACTGGGAAAACCATAGCTTTGACTTGATGGACCTTTGTCGGCAAAGTGATGACTCTGCTTTTTAATATGCTATCTAGGTTTGTCATAGATTTTCTTCCAAAGAGCAAGCATCTCTTATTTCATGGCTGCAGTCACCATCTGCAGTGATTTTGGAGCCCAAGAAAATTAAGTCTGTCACTGTTTTCATTATTTACCCATCTATTTGCCATGAAGTGATGAGACTGGATGCCAGGATCTTAGTTTTTTGAATGTTGGGTTTTAAGCCAGCTTTTTCAAACACCTCTTTCACCTTTATCAAGAGGCTCTTTAGTTCCTCTTTGCTTTCTGCTGTAAGGGTGGTGTCATCTGCATATCTGAGGTTATTGATATCTCTCTTGGCAATCTTGATTCCCAACTTGTGCGTCAACCAGCCCGGCATTTTGCTTGATGTACTCTGCATATAAGTTAAATAAGCAGGGTTACAATATACATCCTTGACGTACTCCTTTCCTAATTTTGAACCAGTCCATTTTTCTGTGTCCTTGACCTGCATATAGGTTTCTCAGGAGGCAGGTAAGGTGGTTTGGTATTCCCATCTCTTTAAGAATTTTCCACAATTTGTTTTTCCTACACTCTGCTTTAGTGTAGTCAGTGAAACAGAAGTAGATGAGTGCTATGGAGAACAGAAAAGCTTGAAGCCGCCCCTTAGGATGTGTGGCGTGTGTGAGCTTGATAAGATGAATGCAGGGTGGAACCTGTTAAGTCCCTTAAGAAATTTTCTAAAAAGAAAATACTGGGGATTTCCTCAGTGGTCCAGTGGTTAAGAATCTGCCTTCCAATGCAGGGGACACTGGTTCAATCCCTGGTCTGGAACTAAGATCCCACATGCCACAGGGCAACTAAGCCGAAGTGCCACAACTAAATCCTGACATAGCCAAAAATAATAATTTTTTTTTAAAAGAATATATTGGAGGATCGGTGTGGGGGTGGGCATTGCTTCCTGCTGAGCAGTTGGGATGTTAATGAAAATGGTGGCACCTGAGTCATCCTCATGGACGGGCAGGTTTTGGGCATCCAGGGGCACGGGGAAGACCGTGAGCTCAGGATGGAGCACGTCATCTGTGACCTTAGACTCCGAGGAGCAGGAAACGACAAAGACCTCTGTTCAGCTGGACACGGGGATGAAATGTGGCAAATGAGGTTGGACTATGAGGGTCGAGATGCAGAAGTAGGTTTGGTTTTTATCAGGGACACGTCGGAGAAACTGGACAACTTCGAGGAAGCGGTTGGGGCGGGCAGAGGAGGTGATGTTTCAGTCCAGAAAAGGGGCAGGGAGGTGAGAAGGCAGAAGGAGCGTGTGGACGGGTAGCAGGTGGAGAGGCTGGAGCCCCAGGAGGCAGGCTGAGTGCCAAGCTGGTGGGTGGGGACGTGGACATGTGTGGAGACACGGCTTCCCCACGGCTCAGCGGAAACCCAGGCGCGCTCCTGTTGGGGGTGAGTCACCTGCACAGCCTCACCTTAGACTCAGGTTTTCATTATTTAAATCCAAACTCTCCAGGCCGATCCTGGCAAGTCGTAGCTGAGGGCGTTGTGTCTCTGCTGGTGCGTGCCGAGTCGAACTGTGGGAGCCTCAGACAGAAGTTACCCCAGAAGGCATTTCGGAGACAACAGTCGTGACTTGACCATTTATCTGGCAGGGGAGGTGGCTGGTGCAGGCATGGTTACGCACCTTGCTAGTAGTAGTTTTCAGGTAAATTTCTTCCTCCATTTTGAAAGTTCATATGCTGAATAGTGCGTGGAAATCAGATCCCACGTTGCTGTAAAAGTTGTGATGGTGGTTGGCCTTCCAGCCCAGGGTAGTTCTACTAAAAGTGAAATTTTCCTTAGTCGGGTTGTAAGAAGGAAGGGTCTTACACAGGGCTCCTCTCTCTGTTGACAGTCCCGTAATTTCGGTGCAGGTCTCTGAAGTGAGGCAGGCGCCCGCCGCAGCAGGCCGCACGGGCAGCTGTGCTGACTTGGGGGGCGTGTGCGGGGGAGGTGAGCACCGAGAGCCTCAGCTTTCTTCTCCCTGGGGAGGGATTCTCATCGGGTTGAGAACCCAGGGACTCTGCGCCTTGAGCTTTCTTGCTCACTGAAGCTTGATGTCTTCCAGTTGACTCACAGCTGAGTGGCCGGCGGGGACAGGCCCCGAGTGTGTCAGAATGCTTTGGTTCCCCTAGATTTAATCCATGGTGACAACTTGCTAAGCCACTATCTCTCGCCTTCTTGCTTCAGGGGGAAGAGCAGGCGACCTCGAGACCGCTTGTCTCTCCTTTTCTCACTTACCTGCTTTCTCCAGCCACCCCCACCCCCTCAGTGCTTGTTCCGTCTCTCTCACACATATTCTCTTTTAGTTTCCTTTGTTGGGGGCCATGCTGTGGAGACTTGGGTGCAGACTTCATAGCCCAGTAATAGGTTAATATTTTGTGAAATATAAACAGATGTAGACTTTTCACTGTTAGGTTTTCATTCATAAGATGACATCGTTACGGAGACTGTTAAGAGTGATGGGGTTTTAGGGAAAGTTTATCACCATGTGTTCTTTTAACCTCCTTACTGTCCTTGCTTTAGATTAAAAAGGAAATGGAATAAGAATATATGTTTTTTTTTTTGTCTTTTAGATTCAGAACATGAACAACATAATCTCCTTCCCTCTGGACAGTTTGCTGAAGGGGGACCTGAAAGGAGTGAAAGGGGTATGACCTGCGGAGTCCTGTCCGGGGGGCAGTGGTTTGAGGACGGCATTGTGGTCTGGCTGGCCCGTCCAGGCAGATACCCCTCAGGCCTTCCTGAAATGGCGGGACAGCTCCATGGCACCTCGGGCTCCCTTGACTGGCCACCTTGGCACCACCATTCAGCCCTAACAGTGGTGACCCGTGGCTTTCCCAGTTGTCCCACTGGTGCTTGAGATGTGGGAGGGAAAGAAACAGGAAACTGAATGACTATGGGCTTGGCCGGCGGAGCAGGGAAGCCTGTGTGCAGTCCGGTTTTCCAGCTGGTCTAGCCCTGACTGACCCCTGTACAGGCCCCTTGCAGGGACGTGGTCTCCCCACTGGGAGATCAGCACCAGCAAGGCCTGAGCCACCTTCATTCTTCTGTCCTGCAAAAGGCGCCCATCGTTGAGGCCTCACCAGCCTCCCACAAACCCTCGAGCCGTAAACTGTGTCCCGAGAACATGTGTGTGTGGCCCAAGTGCAGTGTGGGGCCAGGTGTGAGCAGAAGGTCACTCGTGCCTGTCTCTGGCACAGACAGGTGTGTGATACAAGAGGGAGGCGACCAGGCCCCAGTCCTTAGGAGGCCGAGTTCTCTGATCCCCAGCGGCCTCCGCAAGGCCAGCGTGGCCGACCTGGGGTCTCTGCAGAGGCAAGCCGTGCACGGAGAGCTGTCCGGGCAGGGAGTCTGGCCGGGTGAGCCGTTAGGAGTGAAGACGCTGAGGAAGGTTACTCATTGTCCCCTGGGGCCCCAGAGCACATGTCTGGGGAGGTAGGCAGGAAAACGGGAGGGCGGGGCGCACAGGGCAAGTCCTGCCCCGGGGCCTGCAAGTCCAGCCAGTCTGCAGCAGCCAGAAGCAGTCCTCCCCGGGGCCTGAGCCGGGGGAGTGGAGGTGAGGCTGATGGGGTGGACTGGCCCCCTCCCTGGAGGCTTTAGGTGCCAGGCTGTGGAGCTTGGGCCTTGTTAGAAGGCTGGAGAAGAGCCAGAAAGAATTAGAAATCCCCGCAACAAAAGGGTTTTCTCTTCCAAAAGAGCCCTGTTAAAGGGAGCATACATAGGTGGGAACAACTTGATGGAATTTCTGGTGGCTCAGCACATTTTTAAGCCAGGTTTCATCAGAGAATGTGAGGTCCTGAGTTCCAGACAGAATCATGCAATTCTCTCCTAGTTCACCTTGTAGAGAATCCGCCTGCAATGCAGGAGACCCAGGTTCAATTCCTGGGCTGGAAAGATCCCGCTGGAGAAGGAAATGGCGACTCACTCCAGTATTCTTGCCTGGAGAATCCCATGGACAGAGGAGCGGGCGGGCTACACAGTCCATGGGGTCATAAGAGTCTAACACGACTGAGCGCCTAAACCATCAGGTCACAGGAGACAGTAAATGGCTTTTATATTCTTGTTTTGGGGCCCACATCAGGGGTACGTGTGTTGAGATTCCTGTATTAATAAAAAAGAAAAAAAAAAACAGAGTCCTTTTATTTCAGAGGGATAAATACTTGCAGATTAAATGTTATGTCTTTCTGGGTTTAATTTCAGAATAATTCTAGGGCAGAGGGTAGGGTCTAGGTGAAACAAGACGTGCTGTGAGTTAATAACTCATTGTAACTAGCTGACTGGCACATTATACAATTCTCTCCACTTCATTCTGTGTGCATTTTGTATATTCCATAATAAAAATTTCTTAGAAAAGAAATGCCACCACTAGTCTAATTAAAAAGCCTATACTAAGAGCTTAGGCTCTTTATTTTTCATGGGATCACATATGTCATTTATCGCAGAAATTAATACTCCTTTCAGGGCTAGTCTTGGGAGAAGTAAGTTTATCTTGCCCAGAAATTCATGATTAGTCCAGTTTAATTTATTCCTCTCTATTTACAGGATTTGAAGAAGCCTTTTGATAAAGCTTGGAAGGACTATGAAACAAAAATGTGAGTGTTTTTGTTTTAAAAAATAAGCATGGGTAACTTGAGGCTTTAATTTAAGATTGCGCTTTTATTGCTTAAAGGTATTGTCTGAATGAACCTTAATCCAGGAAAGAATTCACCCAGAACTCTGTTGCCCTGTTCTGCTGTGATTCTAGATGTTTTCTTCCGTACCGGGTGTCTGCCTTCCTGATGTTAAGCTCTTCAGACAGGCTTTTTCTTGTGCCTCCTCTTCTGTCCTGTGACTGCCTGATTGTTGTTTTCAGGAATGTTAATTGACTGCTGCTGGTTGACTTTAGGCAGCTGCTGTAACATTTCTGATCACAGTTTCTCGATTCCTGGAGTGGAGAGGATCAAGCTAGCTAGAACTGGGTGAGCGATTGTGGGGATAATGGTTTTGGTTATTTTAAATACCTGAGAAGTAGAAAATATGTTTTAATGCCTCGTGTTTGCTTTGTAATGGCTGTGCATTGGGTAATAGAGTTTTCTCAGTGGAAATAGAAACTTTTATATGAAACCATCTGGGAAAGTGGGAAGTGTTCAGAAGAAAGCCTTTTCAGATGTCACTGTTGTTGGTCACTCGCTAAGTCAGGTCCGACTCTTGGTGACCTCATGGACTGCAGCCCACCAGGCTCCCCAGTCCTTCACTATCTCCTGGAATTTGCTGAAATTCACATGCACGAGTTGGTGATGCCATCCAGTCATGTCATCCTCTGCTGCTCCGTCTTCCTTTTGCCCAATTTAATCTTTCCTAACTTCAGGGTCTTTTCCAATGAGTCAGTCTTTTCCAAACAAGTGGCCAAAGTGTTGGAGCTTCAACATCAGTCCTTCCAGTGAATATTCAGGGTTGATTTCCTTTAGGATTGACTGGTTTGATCTCCTTGCAGTCAAAGGGATTCTGAGGAGTTTTTTCCACCCCTACAGTTTGAAAGCATCGATTCTTCGGTGCTCAGCCTTCCTTATGGTACAATTCTCACATCCATACATGACTACCAGAGAAAACATAGCTTTGATTGTACGGACCTTTGTCAGCAAAGTGATGTCTCGGCTTTTTAATACACCATCTAGGTTTATCATAGTTTTCCTTCCAAGGAGCAAATGTCTTGTAATATCATGACTTGCAGTCACCGTCAGCAGTGATTTTGGAGCCCAAGAAAATAAAATCTGTCACTGCTTCCACCCTTTCCCCTTCTATTCCATGAAGTGATGGGACTGGATGCCCTGATCTTAGTTTTTTGAATGTTGAACTTCAGGCCAGCTTTTTCACTCTCCTTTTTCATCCTCATAAAGAGACTCCTTAGTGCCTCTTTACTTTCAGCCATAAAGGTGGTATCATCTGTGTATCTGAGGTTGGTATTTCTCCTGGCAATCAGATGTATCTATAGGTAGGTAATTGGGTTTGTTTGTTTTTACCAGCCCTGGGCATCTGTTCAGAGGTAGAGGATCACAAAGCTCACACCAAGCAATACCAAATCTTTGGTGCTCATCCTGTCCTAGAAATCTAAAGTTCCCGTACTCCAGATTCTGGAGTTTTTCTAATGGCGCACATTCACATATTAACACAGGTTATTAAACCCAGAGAGGCTCCAAACTCACTAGGCTTGGCCTGTTAGCGTCCTGGATCCATGTGCCAATTCAGTTCAGTAAACAAGAAGGGGATCCGAATTCCTGCTTTATAGACGGGACACCAGGCCTCAGTATTTGCTCTGGTCAGTCACAAGGGACAATTGAGCCAAGGGCAGGACGTGGATTTCCCCACTTCCATTCAGCTGCTGTCACTGCCAGATTCACGGGCCTTAGAGAAAAGGCTTCTGTGCATTTCTGAACCTGGGATGTGAGGGGGTCTCTGAGGAGGGTTGCTGGAGAGAATCTTCAGGTTCTGAAAGTGAAAGGTTTGAAAGAAGAATGAGATCAAATTCTATAAAATCAAGACACACATAGATATGGTGAGGACTCACAAAATCCCAGAATTATAGGACAAATGAGCACCACTCTTTAAAACTCAGAGTCATTGTAATGCTGGAGAAGGCTCTTGAGAGTCTCTTGGACTGCAAGGAGATTAACCAGTCAGTCCTAAATGAAACCAACCCTGAATATTCATTGGAAGGACTGACGTTGACGCTCCAATCCTTTGGCCACCTGATGCAAAGAGTCAGCTCATTGAAAAGACCCTGATGCTGGGAAGGAGTAAGGGCAGGAGGAGAAGGGGACCACAGAGGACAAGAAGATTGGATGTCAGTGACAAACTCATTGACATCATCATGAGTTTGAGCAAACTCCAGGAGATGGTGGGGGACAGGGAAGCCTGGTGCGCCGCAGTCCATGGGGTCATAAAGACTTAGCAACTGAAAAATAACAGCAACAACCCTGGGATAAATTTTAAAATTCACTCTACCCACTTACATGTGAGATTAGATTATCCTGAGAGGCCCTGTGATGTGTAACAAACAGCTTTAAGACGTCTTTAAAATTCCTGGCCTGCAGTTCCATACCTGACCATTTTGAGAGTGACCGACATCTGGACTGGATCTCAGGCCCTTTGCAGTAGCGGTGGCGTCAGGGGCGCCTTGGGGCTGCGTAATTGTCCCGTGACCTCAGGGGCCTCCAGTCACACCCCCTCCTGGGGCGTGAATCACTGCAGCAACTGCAGCAACATCGCTACCAAGTGGTCACCTTCAACTCACCCATTCAAGTCAGTGACTGTCTACTGTGTGCCTAGTGCTGTGCTTCAAATAAAAAACAAGAATTAGAAGCTCTGTTTCTTGCCTCTTCTTGGGGACTTAGAAGTCCCCAAACAATGGGGACTCTGGACCCAGAGGAACCCATTTCATGCTGAGCGCTTTCTGTGGAGTGTTGCTTGTGTAGTGTTGGTGTCCGCCTTGGGGTGCTGTGCGAAGTCTCTGCCCGTCTCTTGGTGGTAGCCTTGACACTTCTGGGGGCTTTCTGTGGCTTTTGTTTCGTTTCCTTTTCTCCCGAATAAGAGTCTAATTAGTAGTTCAAGCCCTTCCTAACTGATGTGACTTGTAGCTACCCTGGTTCTCCGTCTCAGGACATGCTCCAGGGAGGGGTCAGCTGGGACCCTGTCCCGCACACTGGACTCAGGAGCACAGTCAAGCCAGGAGATACAGACAGAGGGAATGAAGCTTAAAAACGGGAAAGGCCATCTGTTTCCTTCTGTGACTGTGAAAGTGTTAGAGCTCAGTTGTATCCAACTCTTCACAACCCCATGGACGATAGCCCCCCCCAGGCTCCTTTCTCCATGGAATTCTCCAGACAGAAATACTGGAGTGGGTTGCCAGTTTCCTTCTCCAGGGCATCTTCCCGACCCAGGGGTTGAACCCAGGTCTCCTGCATGGCAGGCAGATTCTTTACCATCTGAGCCTCCAGAGAAGTCCTCTGTGACCTTGAGCACTGTCCCAGTGGAGTTGCTTTGGAAGCATTTGCTGAGTTCAGTACTCAACAGAAAGGGCCAAGATGGATATTTTTTGGGACAAATCACATCTTTTCTTCCCAGTGAGTTCAAGTCCGTCCTGTGCCAAGGCATCTCGGGGAGCATTTGTGTCCAGGGTGGGTGTCAGGATAGCAGAGGGGATCCCCAGTCTGGAGGTGTCTTGACTGATTCTCTCACTTTTCCACCTGTTAGAACCAAGATAGAAAAGGAGAAGAAGGAACATGCCAAGCTCCACGGGATGATCCGCACGGAGATCAGCGGGGCTGAGATCGCGGAGGAGATGGAGAAGGAGCGGCGCTATTTTCAGCTGCAGATGTGCGAGGTGGGCGTGGGAGGTGGGCGGGCAAGGCCCACCAGAGGCCTCAGGCCAGCACGGAGGTGCTGTGGGTGCTGTTGTCCACTTTCTGCCCCTCAGGGAGCCTTAGGCTCCTGGAGTGTGGGATTAGATTAATCTGACATCAACGTTTATTAAAGGTAGGGAAAGACTCATTGGAAAGATGGAGGAGGAAATGGCAACCCACTCCAGTATCCTTGCCTGGGAAATCCCGTGGACAGAGGAGCCTGGTGGGCTATAGTCCATGGGGTCGCAAAAGAATCAGACATGACTTATCGACTAAACAACAGAACTTGAAAAGAAGGTTCTTTCTGCCTCACACAGATCCTCCTGGAAACACCTCTTCTCCGCTTTAAGTCAGCTGGAATACCCCCTTAAAGTGAAGTTGTTCAGTCATGTCCAACTCTTTATGACCCCAAGGACTGTAGCCTACCAGGCTGCTCCATCCATGGAATTTTCCAGACAAGAGTACTGGAGTGGGTTGCTGTTTCCTTCTCCAGGGGGTCTTCCCGACCAGGGGATCGAACCTGGGTCTCCCACATTGCAGGCAGATGCTTTACCATCTGAGCCATCAAGGAAGCCAGAATACACCCTTAGGTGCTTTTAAGGAGGTACCAGGGGGGTGAGACCACCCCTCCCCCCCAAAGCCATGGTCCCCTCTGTTAGCGTGAGGGTCTGTTTCCAGAAGCCCCTGCCTCTGCAGGTGTCCACCCCCCACACCCATCCTGGGCTCCACCTGCTCGGGGTAGGGATGCTCCCAAGGCCTGAAGTCCCCTGTCCCACTCCACCTGCAGCCTGCGTCCTCGCCTCCGGGAGGCGAAAATGGCAGGACCGACACTCAGAACTTTTCTTTGCTGGAGGTTCAGGGATGGAATGGAGAAGGACATGTCAACCCACTCCAGTACTCTTGCCTGGAAAATCCCGCAGACGGAGGAGCCTGGTAGGCTACAGTCCATGGGGTCGAACAGAGTTGGACACGACTTAGCGACTTCACTTTCATTTTTCGCTTTCATGCATTGGAGAAGGAAATGGCAACCCACTCCAGTACTCTTGCCTGGAGAATCCCACAGACGGAGGAGCCTGGTGGGCTGCTGTCTATGGGGTCGCACAGAGTTGGACACGACTGAAGTGACTTAGCAGCAGCAGCAGGGCTGGAAAGTCCCCAAGACCACCCATGCAAGCCTTTGCTTCCAGCCTTTTTTTCATGCCTTGCTTGGGGGTCTGTTCCACAGCTCGTGGAAACAGTTCCCCCCTCGCCCGAGGGCTCATGCCTCCAGGCGGTGGCAGTGGAGTGTCCGTGTTTGGTGGCATTTGTGTTCTCCCACAGCAGTGCAGACGTACATTTTGAGTGTGCCCGTGCAGGGGTGATGTTTGTGATAGGCACTGAGACTCGGTTCAGCCAGCAATCCATTCCCTGTAAGCCATCCACAGCAAAGCTCATCAAAAGGCACTTGGTGATTTTAGGATGTTTGTTAATTACAGCAAGCACCTAGCCTTTCCATATGTGTATCTTAGGAGTGTATTTAAATGAGTTTCTATTCCCAGAGTACACTAAGTGGTCTTCGGAGGAGAATCGGTTCCTGGGACAAGAGACGTTTGTCTGATATTAGTACAGCCACACCAACTCTTTTTTGGTTTCTGTTTGCGTGGGGTTTCTTTTTCCAGTCTTTTACTTTCAACTTACGCATATCTTTGGCTCTGAAGTGTGTTTCCTGTGGGCAACCTATATTTGGGTCATGTTTTCTTTATCCAGTCTGACAATCTCTGCCTTTTGATGGGATTCTTTAATCATTCACATTTGATGTTACTGTCTATGTGGCTGCAATAGTAACATCAAAAAAGTCTGTTCTTTTACCGTTTTTTTTTTTTTTTTATGTCTTAGGTCTTTTTTGTTCCTCTGTCTCCCCTTTGCTGCTTTGTTTTTCATTACGTGAATATTTAGAAAGGTGTAACTAAACTCAAAGTGTTCCTGTAGATAGGAGAGTGGATGTTTTTAGCCACATGCTGTTTTATCCCAGCAGGCATCACTTAGACTAACACCTGCCTAGTCCGTTTCGCACAGTGTTGGAGACATCAGCCCAGATGACAGGAGACAGGGACGAGAAAGCAAAACCGCTGCATGTCCTACAGACACAGGGCGTTGCTTTTATTGGAGAGGGATAAAATGAAGTAGCAGTGTTTCACGGAGAGTGGATTTGGAGGGGCGTGTGTGTGAGTTCAGGTTGTGCTCTCTCTTTGGCTAGTGAGGAGGAAAGCTGTTGACCTGAACTCTGCAGGACTGCTTATTCAAGTACGTTTAAGGACGAGAGACTCAGCCTGGGTGTTACTGGCGTTTCCTCGTGTTGAGGCTGTGCTTTCTGTAGCATGCACCTGGTGTGCACCCAGCACTGGGGCTTGTCCTTGTCTGGGCGAATGGGCTGTGAGGACTGTCAGATGGGTTATTTTATTGGAAAGGCGCTATCTACCCGACACCGCTAAGTCACACACACGAGTTGTCTGTTGGGCGGGTCCCCAGTCTGTGCTGAGCATCACAGGGTCCCCGCTCTGCGGAGCTGGCTGGGGCAGGGCCCAGCGCTGTGTGCAGGCACAGAAGTGGAGGTGGGCCAGCAGGCCGTGAGGTCGGAGTTTGCAGAGGAGGACGCATCTGATGAAGCTGCAGACGCTGACCAGCCAGACCTGGGCTGGAAAGAGAGTGTGTCTGAAAAGCAGTCCCCGAAAACCCGGCCCCTCAGAGTGAAGACTGCTGCAGTTACAGTGGCGTTAGAATCGTGCAACCGCTTCCTCAAACTGAAGCCCTCGAGCTTTGTAAATGCTCAACATTGTTCAGGTGTTTACCATTTTAGTTGCCTCGGATCTAATGTAGAGAAGTGACTTTCAGGTGTTTATTCTAAACCTGTGGGATTTTTTCTTCAAAACGAATTTTATAAAGACATTCAGTATGCCAGATCGGTAATACAGAGTTCATGTGAATAGAGAATGTATGAGAGATCCGCCCTTGCTTTTCTTATCATTATAAAAATATGTGCTTTAAAACATTGGTCAGTATATATGTGTGTGTATGTATATATGTGCATGCATGCGTGCTTAGTCGCTCAGTCATGTCCGACTCTTTGCAACCCAACGGACTGTAGCCCGCCAGGCTCCTCTGTCCATGGGGATTCTCTAGGCAAGGATACTGGAGTGGATTGCCATGCCCTCCTCCAGGGGATCTTCCCAACCCAGGGATTAAACCTGTGTCTCTTATGTCTCCTGCATTGGCAGGCGGGTTCTTAACCACTAGCACCACCTGGGAAACCCATGTATATATGTGTATATGCATAAAAGAAATTAAAAGTCACTACAGATTTTATTTATTAAGGTAACCACCTTGACATTTAGCTGCACATCTTCCAGATGTCCCTGGTACGCGTACGTTAAAGACAGTTTGTGTAACCAGGATCATTCTCTACTGCTGCTTTGTATCCTGATTATTTTCACTCACTAGTGTGCCACAGACATCTTTGCACATCAGGAAGTCTCTGCTTTATTGGCTTAATCACTAATAGCCCTTCTTTCTATGGATGCGCCACACTTTAGTTCCCTGTTCATTACATTTGGCTTGTTGCCATTTTTCATTTTTACAAGCAAGTCTGCAATGAACCTTTTCTATTCATCTTTGTAAATTTTTATGATTGTCTTCTTAGAATAAATACCCAAAAGTAGAATTTCCAGGTCAAAGGGCACATGGATTTTAATGTTGACACATGGCCAAACATCTCATTAACCATCTAACCATTTTGCTACATTGCCAGACATCTTATTTAATTAACAGTGAAGAAGTATCAGAAAGGAGGGAGATGAGGATGTAAAGGCAATGATGTAGTTACCGTTTCAGAGCAGCTGGGCAGGAGGACACTTGAAGGCGAGTTTCCCAGGTTACAGCTGAGATGCCAGTGGTCAGCGGGGGTCAGCAGCTCTCTAGGGGGCTTTCAATCTTAGAGGTGACTTATTCTCAGGATTGTAAATATATCCTATTTTGATAGTGAAGGGGAGAGGGAATTTATGGGATCTTTTGTTCTATAAACTCTTAGCAAAGAGCAAATGTACGTCCTGATGCTAGTTCTATATATCCCTGGGGTTTCCTGCTGTCTTATGATTGTTAATGAATTCTCCAAGTTAAAAATGATTTTAATTTATTTGAATTTAAAATTTGTTTTTTTAAATTCAAACAATCACAATGTTTATTTAAAGTGTCGGGGAAGTGTTTCAATATCAGAGATGTGGAGACAAAGCCTTAACTACGGAAGACCTGCAGTTACCTGCAGTTAGTGTTTAGACAATGACCTACCTGAAGAAAGGGCCCTGGAACAGGGGATGTGGACCGCAGAGTCCAGAAGGTGGAACCCTTTCGTTCTAACCATCCTCACTCTTCCATGCAACTGGGGCAAAAGTTTCCCCTAGCTGGTTAAGATAGACTGTTTTATTGCAGGGAGTTCTTGGCACTTAAAGCTAAACATTTGATTACCCAAAGGTCAGGTAATTCATGTGGCACCAAAATAAAAGAAGCATTTAGTTGTGGCCTTCAGAAAATATTAAGCATCTATCATGAGACCTACCCATAATACAGGATGTCAGAGAAGGCCCGGAGGTGGCCTGTCCTCAGAAGTTCATGTTCAGCTCATTTTCTGTTTCTATGACATTTCCTGTTTTTTTTTTTTTTTTTTTTTAACAGTATCTGCTGAAGGTCAATGAAATTAAGATTAAAAAGGGAGTGGATTTACTTCAGAATCTGATCAAGTATTTTCACGCTCAATGCAAGTAAGTTCTTGGTTCTTTTCCTTCATTATCATGGTATTTCAGATGTTTCTCTCTTTAGGGCAGCTTCTTGGAGATCTGTAGTATTATGCTGAGGAAAATATGCTTGTATTTAAAAATATACTAGTAAATAAGTAAGAAGAGTGAAACAATGAGGCATGCTGCCACACAGACGAACCTTCAAAACACATAAAGTGGAAGAAGTGAGAAACAGAAGACCACAGACTGAATGAGTCCACTTACTTGAAAGATTGGGAATGGGCAGACCCACTGAGGCAGGGCTTGAGGGGAGGGGGAGAGTGGGGAATGACTCCCAGGGGCCACAGGGTTTCTTTTTGGGCTAATGAAAATATTCTGAAATTAGACAGGGCTGATGATTTCTCAACTTTGTGAATAAATATACTAAAATCCACTGAACTGTATGTTTTAATAGGTTGAATTTTACAGTTTGAGAATTATATCTCAAAAACTAAAAAAGAACATAAAAATCTACATTACTTTATCAAATGTACTTTTTTTTCTTTTTTTGTAAATCACCAAACTAGTTTGATTCTTGGATGTTCTTTTTGTTAAAAGAGAAGTGAGATGGTGTTAATGCGGAGTCTTAAATTAGGAGACTACTTCCATGTATTACTGATCTATAAAACAGATGATGTGCTAAGCAAAGGCAGCTGTCTGGGGAAAGAGGGTAAACCGTTCAGGGTCAGGGGACTGCTCACGTGCTCATCTTCGCTGTGTCTGTCAGCTGTCCGTCCACACCGGGGCCTCATTGTCTTTCCTGTTCCTCAGCCTGAGTCTCACCATTGACGTGAACAGGCTGCGGGCTCAGTCACTGCTGCTGTTGGCTGTGTGCTGTTTTGGGGGCCCCCTGAGATGCTGGAGACAGGGTGGTGTACGTCCCGGGCCCAGCGCCTGCTGGAGCAAGACACAGGCAAACCCACATATAATCGGACGCTTCGCAAAGTGTTCTGACGTACCAGAGCCTGAGAGAGTCTAACAGAAGGACCTAATTTAGATCGAGGTGGAGGGCAGAGATTCCTTCTCTCTTCCGTCCTTGCCGTGTTTTCCAGCTGGCGGAGCACGCACCTGGCCCACAGGAGGTGTTCAGATTCTTGAGTTACCTGCAGGTCTCTATCAGGGACGTGGATTCTGGAGTCTGAAGGACACGGAGGGGCCGGCAGGTGGGGAGCAGGGGAAGAACCTTCCAGGCAGGGTCAGGGTCTCGAGGCAGGAGGGAAGCCAGCCCGCCTGAAGCCTCGTGAGCGAACTGAAGCTGCATGGGAAAGCTGGAGGCGGGCATGGCCTGGTGTCTTGTTCACGGCATTAGATTCTGTCCCACACATACGGGGAGGCGCGCAAAGTTTCAAGAGGAGGCTTCATTCAGCAAGTGTTGGTTGAGCTCCGGAGGACACAGAGTGATACAGAAGGTCCAGGTGATACAGCAAGAAGGAAACTGAGCTCCTCCCTGTGTGGACCTACCGGTGGGATGGGGGACAGCAGCTAGCCAGCCAGCAGGGGTGTGATAGTCTGAGGGAGCGGCTGTGACCTTGAGGAGATGGCTGCAGGACGAGAGGAGAGTGGAGTTGATTGGGAACATCACGGAGGTGTCTCCCGATCCATTTCTGCTTTCACGGGGTTGCTCTGGGTGCCGAGAAGGACCAGATGGGATGGGATGGGTGTGCGACCACTCAGGCGCAGGGGTCGTGTCCAAGGGTGGCTGGAGCCCAGGCTGCCTGGGCCTGGGGATGTGTGAGTGACATGGAAATCTCTCGAGGGTGTTGTTCCCACATGTGTCCACATGCCTTTCCCTTAACGGGCTGGGCCCCGCACTGGTATCCTTTACCCTGCTGTCCCCTTGGCCTGGAACGCAGTTCCGTTCCTTCTGTGCCTTCCCCCAGCCTCTGGTCCTGCGAGACCCGGCTCAGGTGTAGCTGCCGCTGTGAGGGCGTCCGCTCGCCCCACCTGCACACGGCTCTTCCCTGTGTCACCATGGTGCTCGCTGCACATCCCCGCGATGGCGCCTTTCGTGTGTCCTGTCTCCCGCCCAGCTGTCTCCTCTGCCGAGATGTCCTCCGTGACATTTATTTTTTCACCTTCGGCCACGCCCCATTTCCCTGGCCCGGTTTGCAGCGGTGAATTCACTGAATTGGGTGGAGCCGGGCTTCGTAATTCTTAACACTCCTCTGGCCATGCTGAGTTTCTGAAGTGGAGGCCCAGCAGCAAAGGGAGATGTGTCGTGTGCTTCATCCTGGGTTAAAAGAAGCGCTCCCGGTGTGGAGCTCAGAAAATAGGAAGACCCTCAGTTTGTAGAATTTTTAAGATGATTTCTTTTACAGAAACTCAAAATGCTATGTGATGACCATACAAGTTACTTCTTCAGTCTTCTCCTGGTAACCTTATGTGAGGCCATTTAGGAAGTGGATCGCTTCCTTGCTGATATTTTATTTTTTAAGAAGTTATTCTGGGGTTTCCTTTTTTTTTTTTTTCCTTTATTTTGCCCAAACTAATCAGTTGGTTAGCAACAGACCACTTGTGGAAAAGTGAACGAGTTGGCCTTTTATGGGCATGAGCTCAGTAACTTTTAAAAATGATGAGTCTTCCATTACTTCCTTTTTGGATGGAGCGTGTGTGTGTGTGTGTGTGTGTGTGTGTGTGTGTGTGTGTGTACACATGTATATACCACATGCTCTTCAAATCATTTAAGAAGCTTTGACTTTTCAAATGCATATTTGGAGAGCATAAAACGTGGAGCTTGAGTGATTCAGCCACTGGATGAAGGAGCCTGTGGCCACACACGTGTTTATCCGCCAGGCAGTTCCCATGCGTCCCCATGTCACACTCTGTCTCCACGTCTCCGGGAGCATGGCCCTGCCTGGTGAGCGCGGTGACCCCGGGGCAGAGGCAGCCTGCTCAGTGGGGCTGCTGGTCTCTGCAGGTGCCCAGAGGCCTCACGGTGGAGCCAAATTCCCTGGAAGCATACTTGCTTGTTCTTCCTGAGAACTTAGACAGACTTTACTCTTCTTCTTCCTTTTTGCTTTCTCCAGAAGCCTTCTTGAAGAGTATCTTCTTCATCTTCAGTTGCCCAGATGTGTCCGACTCTGCGACCCCATGGACTGTAGCCCATCAGGCTCCTCTGTCCATGGGATTCTGCAGGCAAGAATACTGGAGTGGGTTGCCATTTCCTCCTCTAGGGGATCTTCCCGACCCAGGGATCAGACCTTGTTCTCCTGCATTTGCAGGCAAATGCTTTACCACTGAGCTACCTGAGAAGCTGATTGTCTTATAAACTTATGATCTATGCCTTTTATATCATGTAAGGGAAGAAGTGGCATCTTCAGTTCCTAGAAGAACCTGGACAGTGTCTTAATAACTTTTGCTGCTGAAGACTGAGGCTCCTGTTCTCTAGTGGAATCTAAAACTAGGCAGTGTTTAAAACAAACAAAAACGGTGACATTCTAGACAGTGGTGATGAGCGCTGCAGTGACTCGTTCTTTGTACCTGCTGGGAACCTCTGTGACCAGTGACGGCTGATGTCCTTGGGTTGCAGATGGAATAATAAGACCTGCTCTGGTGCCCGGGAGAGGTTCCCTCCAAGAGAGAGAGGGCCAGAGGCCCCCAGCCGTGAGGGCGTGCTGGTGGGAAGGCTTAGGAGGGGGAGGCCGCCCTGCTTGTTGGGCACCTGAAGGTTGCATTTCAGTGGGAGTATTATAAAGGCTGGCGAATTTGATCAGGTAGGCTAGAAAACGTTAGGTAAAAAGCAAAATTTGGTATTTGGTAGTATGGATGATACTGTTGAAGCTTGGGAAAGCACTGACAGGCTCAACCTAAGAAAACTGCCTGGGAGTTTATACTTAGGCTTGAAGTGACAGCAGTTGGTAAAGAGGCCTCTTGTTCTGAAGCGTTCCCCCTAAGGGCAGAAAAGATAGACATGACACACATGCCTCAATAAGGATCGGTACACAAAAGATAAGAGTTTTGGAAATCAGTGGGAAGAGCTTTCTAGGTAGATGGTCAAGATTGGCGAGGCTTTCCACGACTATGAAATCTAAGTCTGGATCATTATTCCAAGCGCAGGGTCCAGTGCTGCAATGCAGACAGTGTCTGTGATGAGAAACACTTCTCTGGGCAACTGACTCCACTGCAGGGTGCATGTGGGGACTGTCGCCAGGCTCGGAGGGTCCAGGGCTAAGCACCTGCTGCCCTACGCCGGGAGCAGGACCCTTTCTGGGCCAATATCTGTGATGTTTCTCCCCCTCCCTAAACTAGCGTGTATTCAACTTCCCTTCCCTCTCTGCCTCCTTCTCTCCTTCCCCACCTCCTGCCCCCTCCCCCCAACCATCACCTCTTGCCTTCACCTATTTTACAAGAATTTGAATTGATTAGTGAAATAGTTATACAAGAAAAAAAAGTAACTCAGACAAAACATCAGAACCAAATGAGTTCTTGACAAGAGGGACATGTTTGCCCTCTCATTCCTGTGTTTGTGCTTCCCAGTTTCCTTTTCAAATTGCTGCTCTGGGTTGGGCATTGTGCTCAGAGTGGAAACATAGGGACGTGTGAGACATGGCATTTCTGCCCTGGCAGTGGAAACAGACACGTGGAAAAGTCATTATAACCCGGACACAATTGCTCCACCAGAAGCATGTTCTATATTTAGAAAAAAAAAAAAGAGTTAGGCAAAATGCAGGAATGAGAATATAAAGTGAATTGCGCAGATATCTAAAGATTAAAGTAAGAAATGCTGATAGCCCAGCCTCTTTCCTAATAACCAGCTCATAACGGTTCGTGACCCGCATGCTGTGTGTACGTTTCCCCCTTCCTTCCTTCCTCCTCCCTCCTTGGAGTTATTGTATTAAGTATCATGCAGTATTGTTTTTACAACCCCTCCTATTAATTGCAGACTTGATATGGGAAATTCCCACAGGACCGTTGCTGAGTTTAAAAGAAAGAAGCGTGTGAACCCCAGGTCACTTTTTGAAAATAGTCTCCTTGGTACCCAGTAAACCAGCAGAAGTTAGAGACGCCTTCCTTCCTTCATTAATTTCTTCCTTCAACAAATATCGTGCGCTTGAGATGTGTCAGGTTTTGCGGGTACCGTATCCTCACTCTCCCAGAACTTCGGATCTGATTTTAAACTGTTACCCCAATGAACACATAACGGCAGTTGTGGTGAGTGTTTCGAAGCCAGAGACAGAATCTCTGAGAGAATCTGGTGAGGAGACCTCTTTGAAGGGAGGGGAGTGTGGCACACCTTGCTGATGAGGCCGTATTTAGCTGAAAACTTGGAGAGTGAGTGGGAACCAGCCAGGTGAACCAGAAGGCAGACTGCAGGGCCTCCTCAGAGGAAAGAACAGTCTGTTGCAAAGGGCCTGAGGCAGAGATGACTGGGTGGCCATGGAGGAGTAGGGAGAAGTCAGTAAAGGGGCAAGGAGGGTGGATTGAAGCTTGGAGGTGGGCACTTCAGGCCTTGTTACCTGTTTTGAACCCTCGCCTAAGTTCCCGGAAGCCTCTGCTTCCCCTCAAATGGGCTCAGAGGCCAAGCTGCAGAAAAAAATCATCCAGCCTCCATTCTCATTCGTGAATCGCTTGTTACAAGTGACTTTATGAGCCTTGGGTTCTGAGCATTAAAAATGTTCCTTTTGATATTTGATCTCAAGTTCTCTGACCACGTCTGCCTGCTCTACACACAGGGCCATCTGTGTGCATTAAGCCAGCTTGCTTTTTTCTTTATCCTTTGTCTTTTCCACTTAGCTGTGGCCTGTTAAGGAGTCTAATTTAGTGTCTTATTCTTACGTTCACCCTGTGCTTCTCTGGCCTCAGACTCTTCTACTGCTGAACCCAAGTCTCTGCTGTGATTTGTCGGGAGAGTCCTGTTTCCCACTATAAACTGAGAATTTAGGGCTCATTTTATACGAAACGGTAGTGTTTCAACCTTTTCTGCTCTGTTTGTTGCTGGGTAAGTAGCTCTTAGCATCTAGTCACATAGACTCTTGTTATTCAGATGGTGGTTTCTCTCGCTTGGGCTGTGTGGTTCCCCTTCCCTGGTGTCCACAGACTCTGCCTATATGGCATCAGCAAGTGACTGGTGACTACCTGAATCTTCCAGGAAAAATCACAGACACTAGGCTCATTGCGGTTCCTTCTCAATTCATTGCTCATAGGTTTGAACATCACTTTGTTCGTGGTTTGCCTGATATTTTAAGGTTTGGTTTCTAGTCTTTTCCCCCCAGAAATTACATCATGATCTCAGCCATTTCCTTTAAAGAAGTCTTTTTTCTCCATCTAACAAAATTGTTTTCTCTTTTATGAAACACAGCCTATGCTGTTTTTTCCTCCTAGTTTTTTCCAGGATGGACTGAAAGCAGTTGAAAGCCTCAAACCTTCCATTGAAACACTTTCCACAGACCTTCACACAGTAAGTAACTTCCCTCCCAAGTGTGTGTCGAAAGTATGCACTACGCACTTGGATTTAAGCGTTGCTCCCGTGTGATGTCATGTTTGCATGCCGCACTGCCCAGAATGTGACCGCCCTGGAGTGCCCCCATGGAGCGTGGGGAACAGGGTTCCCACTCTGTCCTCCGTCTTTGTTTGGGAGGGAAGGTTGCAGTTGTTGAGAAATGACCATGAGCTTCACCATCTCGCTGCACCTCAGCTATACTTTCTCTGCTTTGTTATGTTTTTTAAAGATCAAACAGGCCCAGGACGAAGAGAGAAGGCAGTTGATACAGCTCCGAGATATTCTGAAATCGGCATTACAGGTTGAACAGAAAGAGGTGAGGGGATTTAAGTTTGAAAGATCGCTGTTTTATCCTCTCATCCCTTAGTCTCGGGGGCTCTAGGACTGAAGAGGTGAGATCCAGGTCTCTGGGTGCTCCTTCACTGCGGGGTTGTATTGAACAGCATGAAAATATGTAGTTTGTTCTTTGAGTTGGTTTTATAAAACCATCTTTTAAAATACGCTTATTTCGTGGAGGAACCATTACCATAGGCCTTGCCTTAATGGCAGCATTTCAACAATTGCTGCTCCATCCACCTTACCGTCTCTTCACGTAGGCACTCGTCGTTCATATCAATTACTGTTGATTCGCTCCCCGGGGCTCTGTGGTTCCGCTGCCCTGATGTCCATGGGCCCTGCCCGTGTGGCATCAGCAGGTGACTGGTGACCATCTGAATCTTCCAGCCTGGAGATGATGTTCCATAAAATGGGAGGAACTCGATTTTCTGCTTTCTGATGGGCATAAACCTTAGTTTCTTACATCATCTCTTTCATATAATTATTTCTTCTCTGTGTACTAACACATTTGCAGTGATCATTTGTATGTGGGGAGCTCGGTAGAAAAATCATTAAAAGGTACATTTTAAGGTGATTTCACATGTTTGCTACAGTGCAGATATTATAATGTAAAATTTAATGCAAACCCACATCCTTGTCAATGAAATTAAGTGAATTTCAGTTGTCAATGAAATCAATCGTCTATTAAATGACTTAGCAGGGTGTAAAGTTCACTGCTAGCATTTTGGCATGCTCTATTTTGTTTGAAGTTCTTATACTATAACTGAATATTGTTGTTTTTCTCCCGAATGCATTTACCTTTTGTGACCGAAGTCTAGGAGAGTAAGTAGTTCAGTATTTTTAATAAATCGTACAACTTTGCATGCTTTCTTCATGAACTTCAAAAAATAGATACTTCTTCCGTGAAATGTCTAATAGCAGTTTTTATCTTTGTTCTTCCTCTTCCAAGAGCTGTGGGTTTTATTAAAAGACCAAAGAATTTGAATGCATAACTGTTAGTGAAATGGAAGTTTTCCAAGTTTCCAGTTTAGCCTTTGGGGGTCACTCCTTTGTGAAGGTGAAACCGCTGGCCCCTTCCCCTTCCACTACATCACTGAGTTCTGCCTGTCTTCGGAAGCACCTCGGTGTCTGCCTCGGGGGCAGGGACTGCCTCTGTTCCCCACAGCCCCAGTGACCTGTATTGCACATTCTGTTTGAGTGACGTTTTAAAAAAATGACAGCATATACATTTGGGGGCTTGCTGGCTGTGTCCTCAAATGTACAGATGCTTTTTTCTCCAGCTGGACCTCATGCAGGCAGAGGAGGCCTTCCAGCCTTCTCTGCCCGGCTGGCCATCACGTCATCACACCATATTGCTCCTCTGTAGGCTCTTGATAAACACGGGTCAGCTGAGTGAGAGGTTGGCAGATTGAGGTCGGATGTAGTGCTGGAAATTTCTCACAGCCTGGTGACTTCCTCCCGGGCTAGAGAAATCTAGGTCCTGATATCCCCAAACATGGAATATAAACAGCAAAAGGGGGGAGAAAGAGCTTGGAGTGTGGAGACTACCATGGCCTGATTGTAACCAGAGGAGATGGCACTGATGTAGGAGCCACGGCCCCGGAGAACTCAAGGAGGATCCCTGAAGAAGGGTCAGACCTGTGAAGCAAAACCCAGGTTCAAAATCCCGGAGAGCAGGAGAGCAGGTGCTGGGGTTCGGTAGCCTTCTGGGCACAGAGGGGGGGGGGGCCTGTGTTTGCTTTGGCTGCCTGGGAAGAGGAGGTTATTTATAGCTCTGCAGAAAAGTGTAACAAACTTAACCAGCACAGACCAGAAGTCTTTAATGGCTTGTTGTTTTTCTGTTTTTTTGTTGACCAGCCTGTCTGCCCCAGATGCACACAGGGGTCAAGTGAACCTTCTTGACTGGTTCCTCTGGCTTTACGCCCAAAGAACCCACTCATCCACTGGCTGTGAATGTGTTGTCTTTTCTGTGTCTCACACTCTGTGTTGCTTTTTGATGATGATATTTCATCAGCTGGACATTCTGTGAATACACTGCAAGTAGTAAAAAAAAAAAAAAAAAAATGTGTGTAAGTTAAATTTGATCTGTTTTAAAATGATTTTTGTAATTGAGGTCCCTGCACTTAAAAGAATTGAACATTTGGGCGTTACTGTTGTTTAGTTCTCATTTGCTTCTTTTTGGATTCTCTTCTGGATTCTCTGTGACACAGAAAAGTGAAGGTGTTGATGGATTTTATTCAGTGTTTTAAAAATTCTAAATCTCCATGATTATAGTTCATAAAAATTAGGTAAGATGCCCCAAAGAAACTGCGTTGTTGGTTGGTAGGACTTACCCCCTATGTCCTCTGTGGCATTTCCTGCCTGCTTCACTTCTCAAGGTTTTCCAGGCACTTGACAAGTGTGATTAGTAATCAGGCCTTACAGCAGCATGGCGGGGCAGGTAGTGTTAGCCCACGTTTACAACTTGAGTCTGAGAAATGCATTTGCTGGAGTGATCTCAGGTTTGAGCCCTGGTTGCTTCCAGTGTAGGGCTCTTCTCTTTCCAGCTGTATTATGTGATTTTAATAAGATCTCTGTCAGATAGGATCTCTTAAGAAGCTACTCAGAGGGAATTCTCTGACGGTCCAGTGGTTAGGACTTGGCGCTTTCACAGCCAGGGCTTGGGTTCAATCCCTCGTTGGGGAACTAAAATCCTACAAGCTGCGTGGCACGGCCGAAAAAAAAAATGCTGCCCAGCAGTAACGGGGAACAGGTGGTAAGAGATGTTCACAGACCACAGCTTAGTGCTCACTTGGCAGAGCCCCACCCCGTTATGTCCATGCACATGTGTCCAGGGACATGCCTGGGGGAGATGGGGGCGGTTGGACATCACACCACTCCCTTCGCAGAGAGACTTGAAGCCTCCAGTCCATTCATCATGAGAGTCATCTGAACATAGACTTTCTGAGAGGCGGATGGATAAAATGTGAAAGTGTTTGTGATGTTCTAGATTCCTAGGGAGCTCAGGGATATTTCTGGGGTGTGTGTGTGTGTGTGTAAAATATGCAGCATCCTTCTCCCAGGGCCTTCCCAGGTGGTGCAGTGGTAAAGAATCTGCCTGCCAGTGCAGGAGACTCATGATGTGTGGGATCGATTCCTGGGTCAGGAAGATCCCCTGGAGTAGGAAGTGGCAACCCACTCCAGCATTCTTGCCTGGAAAGTCCCATGGACAGAGGAGCCTGGCGGGCCACAGTCCATGGGTTGCAAAGAGTCAGACACGACTGAGCAACTATGCACATATCATGTCCCCACCCCATTCCTAAAGATTTCAGATATGGAGTCTACTGCTCATCTAGGTGGTGTCTATCTCAGCAGGCTCCAGCAGCTAACCCTTCATAAGGCCACACAAAACTGAAGATCTTGGTTGGTGCCTGGGATCTGGGAATTTGTCTGGGTGTCACAGGACAGAGGGTATATGGGTATTGATAGAATTTTATGAGCACTTTCTGAAGGTCTATAAAATGCCTACATAACCTGTGTACTTCAGACATACAAACCGTCTCCACGGGGAGGCTCACTCCGTCGGGTCTTAGGTCGTCCTTGGCCCTCCTGGGAAGCATGCGTACGCTGGAGAGCCTTCGAGAGCCTGGGCAGTGTGGACGCCCCGGCCAGTTTTCCGTGTTGTTAGGTGATGGGTCTCCTTAGAATGAAAGGCTCTTGTCCCTTGATGTACATTCCGTTCAGCTGAAATCTTGGTTATATGAGAGGGCCAGCATTACTTCCTTCCCTTGATCACATGTTGTGTAAACAGATAAAGAAAGTCTGTTTTTTTGTTGGGTCACAATAGAAGTCACCTGGAAGGTGCTGCAGTAGTTCTAAAGCAGGTTCAGTTTTATGTTGGATGGATTATAATCCTCTTACAAATTTTAAATTTTATAGTTTCAGATTTGCTTGCACTTTTAAATTGATTCAGGAAACACCTTGTCTGAAGAATAAAACAGTAATTTCTTCCCCAGCCTCTGGCATCGTGTCTGATTCTGCTGAAAAGAAGAACGTCCTTTATATCCTGTTCATAAGACCTGTGAAGAGTTCTGATTAATATGCATGGCATGAACACTTTTAGCAGTGTGTCGCATGTTTCACCACTTATTTTGTTCAGGGTTTTTTTCCCCCCCTCCCCAGATCAATAGACGTATTTCTTGGTTGTACAGTGTAGCCTTTTGACAGGTCTATTTTTAGGCTTTTGCAGAGATTCAGATAAGTGAGCATTGTTTCTCCATTTCCCCTCCACTGCATTCATTTCCAGTGATGTTTAAAGCTGGTTTTCTCTAAACGTCTAGTACCAGTGTATGCTGCCCTTCCGAGAGAATATGGGAACTGGGACCATTCTCATCTCATGAATGAGCTGTTTGCCTTAGTTGTTTAGGGGCATGAATCCCGGTGGAAAAGGGGGATGTTTTTGCTGTCTGGGGCTTGCTTGTTCAGGCTCTGTTGTCAGTTCAGTTGTGGAATGGTTGTGCATATTATTGATTTCTCAGATGAAGATTAAAAAAAAAAAATTTTTTTTGCTGAATTATCTCACCTATATTCCAGAGTTTAAAAAGTCAGTGCCAGACAGCCCATGTTCATGGATTGGAAAACTTAGACTATTCTTAGGATGGCAGCATGCCCCCAAATTGACCTACAGATTCAGTGCCATCCCTATCAAAATAAAATCCCAGCTGCTATTTGCAGAAATCCGCAGGCTGATTCTGAATTCATACGGAAATGCAAAAGGACCCAGAATGGTCAAAGCAGTCCTGAAAAAGAAGAACAAAGTTGGAGGACTCAGCTCTTCTGGTTTCAGAACTTACCACAAAGCTGTAGTAGTCAGGACAGTGTGGCATTGACGTGAAGATGGGCACATAAATCAGTGAAACCCTCACATTTATGGTCAGTGGATTTTCAGCAAAGGTGTTAAGACAGTGCAATGAGAAGGGCTTCCCTGGTGGCTCAGATGGTCAAGAATCTGCCTGCCATGCAGGAGACCTGGGTTCAATCCCTGGGTCGGGAAGATCCTCTGGAGGAGGGAATGGCAACCCCTCCAGTGCTCTTGCCTGGAGAATTCCATGGGCAGAGGAACCTGGTGGGCTACTGTTCATGGGGTCACAGAAGAGTCAGACACGAATGAGCGACTTTCACTTTCCAATGAGGAAAGAGTCGTCTTTTCAGTAGATGACGCTGGGACAGGATAGCCAGAGCAAAAGAATGCATTTGGCCCCTGCCTCACGCTATAATAAAAAGTTAGTTCAAGAAGGCTGGAGTTTGCCAGGTGTGGTGGAATGGGCCAGATTCTCAGCTGACGGGGTGGACGGTCTGCCCTGAGGGATGCCCGTGGCCCTGCTGCTAGGGTGCATGGGGTCAGAAGGAGGGTGTTGTTCATGTGTGTAACATCCCAGGTGTTCACACAGGTGGTCTCCCTCAGGCCTTCCTAGGTTTACGGTCCTGACTAGAAGTTGTTTCCTATTTTCCCAGGAGGAAACTGAGGCAGGGAGCTTAGTAACTTGCCCAAAGAAAGAGGTGGAATGGTGTTTGTGTGTTTTGCTTGAAAGCCTGGCCTTTGTCAGCGCGCTGTGTTTCCTTTCTTCTCAAAGGCTGCTTTTGCTGCGCCAGGAGCTTCTTGCCACCATCAGGGACTTAAGGCTTGTAAATGAGTGAAATCTAAGTAACTTCACAAGTCACTGCCAGACAGCCCCTCCTTTCAGCCAGTTTGGGGATGCCGGTGTTTGTTATCTCCCTCTCCAGCCTGTGGGTGGTATTTATGGGTCCCAGGATATGACTTGTATGTCCCTTTTTGGATGTGTTTACGAGGGGAAATTCTCTAATTTAAAAAAAATTTTTTTTTTTTTTGTAAGGGCGTCAGTGTCTTTGTGTGCTGCCTTTTGAAAATTGGAATCTGGACAGGATTAAAAACAACTCACTTCTTAACCCTTTTCAGGATTTGCAGATGCGCCAGAGCACGGCCTATAGTTTACACCAGCCTCAGGGGAACAAGGAGCACGGCACGGAGCGCACTGGCAACCTCTACAAGAAGAGCGACGGGTGCGTAGACAGCGTCGCTACAGGCGAGGGGTGTGCGTAGGGGTGTGCGTGTGTAGACGGCACCGTTAGAGGCGAGGGGTGTGTGTGCATGCATAGACCGCGTCGCTAGAGGCTTGCGGGGGGTGTGTGTGTGTAGACGGCATCGCTAGAGGCTTCAGGGTGTGTGTGTGTCGTGTAGTGTCCTACATCCACAATCTCTCAACTCCTTATCTTTGCCCATGTATCTATAAGGATCCGAAAAGTGTGGCAGAAAAGGAAGTGTTCGGTGAAAAACGGCTTTCTGACCATTTCCCACGGCACCGTAAGTATCCTTTCATCGCAGTCCCCGTGGTAATGGGATGAGAGGTGCGGGCTGGAGGCCTGGTGAGGGGACCCGGCCCTGGGTGCTGGCCCTGAGGGTGCATTTTAAACACGTTTCCTGCTGAAAAAGCTTGTCTGGGTTCCTCCTCTGTTTGGTACACGTGTTCCTGTTCACAGTTCCCCGATCTGGGGCCCTTGCTGCCTAACAGCGTCAGGAACATCTGAGGAGTTGGGTGGTCTGTGTTTGGAAATTGAACGTCGCACTTGGGATGATTTCTTCTTTTCCGTTAGAGAAAAGCAGGCGGTCAGGACTCTGGGAATCAGAAATCCAAGAGAGGAGAGATTTCAGTAACTTCACTGCAGACACACTGCACCCAGCCTTCATCAGGTTCTTTTCTCCAACCCTGTATACAGTTGCCCATGCAGGAAACTGAGCCAACATAGGCTGAGCCAATTGGAAAACCAATTGGAACAGGATGGTTGGCTAATCTGGCTTGCAGAGACCGGAACTTGTAACCACAGTTATAGACACGGCCCTGGTCTCTGATGGTCTTAAGGCTTGTTATCACCTTACTGGGCGTGGACATGGGATCTGGTGAAAGCCACGGAGGCTGGTAGACATTTGTTAAATGTTTGGAGGTGGAGTTGGTGGCCGTTTTGCTGTGACAGAGGATGCTGGTGGTGGCCTGTGTTCCCACGCTCCAGGCCAGAGGCCTGGCCCTGACTGCAGGCCACGGTGGAGAAGAGCCTTCTTCCCTCCCCGCCATCACCAGCTCCCCTGGGAGGGGCAGAGCTGGGCAGGAGCGCACACAGGCTCTCTGGGCGCCCGGGTGCGTGGACGGAGCTCATGGCTCAGTGTGGTTCCAGGGAAACGGCCCTTGTCCGTGTTGAGGAGTAAGGAGACAGAGTAAACCTCACTCAAAGGATGGCACTGCGGCATGGTCTGTGTTCCACTGGGAGAGGTGGCTTCCTTCATGTCCTCTCACTCTGTGTGGGGAGGGAGAGACCATAGAAGTAGTGGGTGCCAAGAGTCAGGAGGGGTCTCTGGGGACCTTTGACCTGGGGGTGGAATGGGGCTCCCGCCTGGGCAATTGAAGGTCATTTCTCTTCTGTAAAATCCGGCCTTTCTGGGCTGCCTTTACAGTCACCTCGTCCCTGTGAGGCCTTGCATTGTGGGTCCTGATGTGATGTTCTGTCCATATAGGTGTGTGTGTGTGTGTTTGTGTGTGTCGGGGTGACAGTACTGTAGACTAAGGAAAGCAGATTGATTCAGTCATCAATCCTCTTTAACGTGGAGCGTGGAAAAAATGGAGGAAGGCCAGGTTCCCTTCCTGCCCTAACACCTGTGATTCTGTGGTTTGCTTTCCAACTGTTATCTACTCTGTTTTAACTCAGGTTTAATGTCTCAGTGCAGAAAATGTTATAAAGTAAGACTGAGTTTCTCTGCATGCTTGTTTACAGCCCTAAAGTCATCGGGTCTCTTTGGCTTCATTGGCGTGTCCACGAGACCCAGGGCCTCAGCTTGAACCAAAGAGTGGTTCTGCCTGCACTTCAGAGATGACAACAGGCCTGGTCATTTCTGGTAATCCTTTGCTGACAACATTGGTTCTCATCACTTCTGTTGCTTGAACTTCCTCTTAAAAGATACAGAGGCTTAGTTTTCTTGAAATGTTGCCGGGTTGTCCCAGTTTTCAGCAGATACTACTGTTATAACCAGCTTTACCAGTGTGGGGACAGCTCAGCTTGCAAGCCACACCACCACGTGTTGAGTTAGCGTTTCCTCTTTGGGGATTCTGCTGCAGGGAGTCCTTCTCTCTGGACACCTCCTCCTGCCTTTAGCTGCCTAGCCCTCGAGGACCTCTGCCTCCAGCCCAGAAGAGTGGCAGGTAGGGGCTTTGTCCCTCTGCCTCCCCTGGGAAACAAGTCAGCCCTCTTTCTTCAGTGGGGTTCCCTGTATGCTGCAGAAGGCAGACCCTGACACTCCAGTGCCACCGCACCCACAGAGCGTTCACACGTGAATGAATCCTCTACTGAGAAAGGAGAGAGGCCTGTTTGATTTGGTCTGGTTTGAATCTGGCTCCTTGTGTAGCTTACCTGTTCAGCCAGCATCTCCCTTAGTGTGCTAATTTACCATCAGAAAAGAAAGGGGCAGTTTTTCCAAGACTTGACCAAGTAAGTGGGAATCTCAAGAGCAGAATCCGCCACCCAGCTGAGAATTGGGTCTTTACGTCGTGCAGAAGCTCAGGGTGTACTCGCATTGATAGGAAAGCTAGTTTCTTCCCTGGGAGCTGGCAGCCTTTGGCACACGAGATTGTTGTCTTCTGTGTTTCAGCGGAGGGGCAGTGATGACATCCGGGGTGGATTCACTAGGAAGCCCAAGTTGGTATTCCCTGTTAGCCAAGGCTAATTGTGTTTTCTGGCACCAGAAAGAAGTTATCCTTGGGACAAAATGACTCTAATTAGATATCCTCCTTGCCAGATTCATCGCTTTGCCACACTGCCAAAGACTGGAGACTGCACCAAGCTGGAAGAGAAAAGTCTGTTGGCTCTTACGAAAATCTTTTAAAAAAATTTTTAAATGATTATCAATCAGGCAGAAGGAAGAATATAAGCTTCCTTTTTAAAAGCCTGACAAATTGGGGGAAAATGTAATGGCCTGATTAAAACGGAGCCTCACTAATAACCCATGTCTTCATGGTACACACTTAGGGCTGTAGGTCTGTTTTCTGCTCCTTCCTGAGTTTTTTCCTACTAAACCAAGGCTCCTCAAATTAGGCCCTCAAGGAACATTGGTATCTGATGGACTAGATGGACATGTTCCACAGCTGAATTTTAATGATGGGAGCATTGCCCCCAAAATTGTAGCGCGGAGGCAATTTAATGGATACAATGTTCTCTGCTTAAAATTTTTCTCCCGTGAATTTTTCGGACAGCTTTGCTGGCAAACTCATCATTAATGTGAATGGGCCAGTAGCAAGCCCTTGTTAGTGTAAAACTCAGAACAGCTCAACGTGGTCGGCTTCTGTGTGTCGTGGACCATTCTCACGGTTGTCCTTGTGGAACGGTAGCCACGTTCACTCCATCGTCATTCCTGTTTCATAGATAGGCACTGGATGTTTTTCCAGTATATTGTGTATCTCACGGCGCACTCACGGTGAAGTCGGAAGCTTGTCTTTGAGAGAAGTTGTGTCTCAGTAAGAATGGACCACTTTCCCAACTGCCCAGGGAATATGAAAGAACGCAGGTTGGAGGGGGATGGAGGGAGGGGGGAGCACTCACTCCAGTGTGGTTCTTTGCTGCACTCAGGACACTGAGAGATAATCCAGTAGTGGCTCTGCTTCCCAGGAAGCTGTGTCGAGGGCCATCAGGAGCTCAGGCTCCAGGGCCGGGCTGTCTGCTTCCAGTGTTGGTGTCGTTGCTCCCAAACTGTGCCTGCATCATCAGATTTACTGTCAGGGTCACTTTCTATGTAAATGGTGGAGCAGTTCCTCCCTCGGAGAATTAAATGAGTGAGTTCTTTGAAAATGCTTTCAACAGTGCCTGCCTCGTATAAGCACATACGATAATAACTACAAGAACAATAGCAGCAAAAAAAAAAAAGAACAATAGCAGCAACTGAGTAAAAGTATCCATTCTTATTCAAAATCGTCTTCTCCTCCATGGAAGCGTTTCTGCATTGACCACGATCTGTCATACCCCTGTCACCGCTCCTGTATCTAGATTCAGTGGACACCAGCACTTGGAAGTAGTCCAGGAACATCACCTGAGTGCACCTGAACACTTGTGGGATCCCAAGAGGTAACACAGTAGACGGATACCTCTTGTGGGCCAAGCCCCCTGGGGAAGCACTTGGTTGCAGTTGTGGTGGTGTGGGCTCCTACTGTAGAACTATACCGTTAGATCTCCTGGTTCCCACCGAGCCCGTTAACTCTCCTGATACAGATCCGAAACTGGGTTTATGGTGCTTGGGACTGTCAAGGTGTGCTGGATCAGGCCGAGCATAGAGTCCTGGAGCAGGGATTTCTGATGACCCGGGCCGTCTGTTGGGCTTCTGCTGTGGTGGACACCCCGTGATTTCCACCTGAGGGATGAGGGCAGCATGGCCGTGACCAGGAGAGTCCAGTCCAACCCTGACCGTCCAGCTCCTGCTCACCCCCAAGTTCCTTTTATGAAACACTGCCAGGGTCAGCCCTCTTGGAATGGAGGCCCTCTTGACTCCAAGCTCAGTTGAGGTGGGTCTGTAAACGCTGGTCTGCTCAGGTGTGGATGCATGTGAGTGTGTGTCTCGGTTAGTCCCACATCCAGGCGTCTGCCGTTTCTTGCCTTGGCTGGTGGCCTCGGGAAGGGTGAGTAAGAACAGCTGAACTCTGAGACATTCGACTCGGTCTCTGCTTTAGCGGTGTGGTGGGTGGTAAGACAAGCCTTTCATATTGGGAGATTTCTCCAAGATTTCCAAGGGCATTTTGCCATTCGGAATTATTTTTTTCTGAAATTATCTTCTTATCCTCTGCCCTTTGCTTTCTGGGGACTAGTTATGATAGTTTTTGAAATGGTAGTAAAGTAGTCATTTTTGCCACATCTCTGACAAAAGGGTGCTGTGATCTCTTGTTACCATTGTGTGTGGAGGGGTAGGGGATACATATGTGAATGAAGTGGGTTTTGTGGAAAGTTCAGTCACAGATGGCTGGCATTAAGGATCATGAATCTATCATCTGTCATTATTTCAGAAAGCCGGGGATATGATTCTGCTATTATGTGTGTGCCCTGAGATTACTCTCCCTGAAAGTGCTCAGGAAAACACTTTGAGGTCACTAGAAGTTGATCTGGGAGCCTGTGTTCCCAGCTGATCAGGATGGAGTGCCTCTGGGCTCTGGCCAGGGAGCATTTTGATCTCAGGGAGCCCACTGCCCTTGGACCTCAAAGCTGGCCCAGCATCACTTGTCCCCCAACTTGGGTGGGGGTGTGGGACCCCGAGTGTCCCTTGCAGGGAAGGGCAGCTGCCTCCTGGGAGCGAGACCCAGGGACACCCTGCCAGGTACCTGTGTCATGCCTTCCAGAGAAAGCCTGCCTTCTGGTCGCTGTCTTTGCAGCCCCGCGAGACCCTGTTCTTGCTGCATTTTGATGAGGAGTGATGCTGTGGTTTCCCATTCCTTTCCACTCAGCTCTGCTTTTGTTTTTTGTTTTTGTCTTTCAACAGGCTAACCGGCCTCCCGCAAAGCTTAACCTGTTAACCTGCCAAGTGAAAACCAACCCCGAGGAGAAGAAGTGTTTTGACCTAATTTCACGTAAGCTTCTTTCTCAGACACTCAGCTGCAGAGAAATTATTTTAAACTCTCGTCTAGGGCATCAACCCCATTTCAAACAGTGCATTTTGAAGAATTGGTTTTCACGGAGAAATGCCTTTTTTCCGGTGACTGCGTCCTCTCTTCCTCCCCCTGGTAACTACGGTCAGCTTGCTGGTCTCTTGGGTTGAGGACAGGAAGCTGCTCCACTCAGGGGCTCTGTAAACCCGCCACATCCTCTCCGCTTCCCGGGCCTCCGGTTTCCTCTTTGTAAACAAGGAGATTGTGCTAGATCAACCCTCCAGCCTATAGTCCTTTCACTGTGAAAACAGGGCGACTCTGTCTTCAGAGCTCCACTGACTTGGGGGTTGTTAGAAACACTGTCATATTGGCGTGATGCGGCCCCCAGCAGAGCCCTTGAGACCCCCAGGTTGGAAATCGACTTGTATTCCCACCAGAGAGTCAGCGTTTCTGCTCCTGCAGGCTGCTTGTTTTGGAGGCACACCCAGAAGAACCCCACAGTCTGCTCCTTTGTGGCGTGAGGCCTCTCGACCTCCCCTGAAGATGAATGCTGTCTTATTAGCCTCAGTCTCTCCTCAGATCGCGAGGCTTTTAAAGACGTGTGTGGGGTTGTATTATTGAGGCTGGGGAGTTTACTATGTAGTTTAATGCTCACAGCCCCTGGAACGATCAAGGGAGACAGGGCAAAGTGAGAAGACCCTGGCCTGATGAGCCTCCTGAGAGGCTGGGGATCGGCCTCCGGCCTGATTCTTCCTGTTAAGCAGGTTGCTGGGGGCAGGCATCACCAAGACACCTTTGTTCTCTTAACACACGTGCGTGGTGGAGGAAACAAGTTAAGCTACAGATGGACAGCAAGGGTGTGGTTTCGGATGTGGGTCCACCAAGCCCCCAGGAGCTTCCCTTCCTCCTAAGCCTCACCCTGCAAAGCCAGCTTGACTCTCTCACCCAGAGAGCCCAGAAGAACAACAGACGGACCGCTGGCTTCAGCTGTTTCACTGCAGGATCCTCCTCTACCCATCTTTCCCCCAGAGGGAGATTGCCATGCTGATCAAGCTGTCAGTGAGCCTGGCTGCTCAAGGAGGACGTTCCTGTGGCCAGGCCAGCCATTCCGGGAGCGCGTCTGACCCCCTTGCCCTCGATACCCTCCCCCTCCCCCCTATTTACAAATCCAAGTCCTGAGCTGTTAGCCTCAGATCACGTGGTCCACCTGGTGGGGTGGGAGGTACAGAAGCTGAGATGGTCTGGGTCAGTCTCCTAAGTGGGATGGACCCTCAGGGTCCACACGGAAGGCAGGTGGCCAACTGGAGTCCGAGCCCCCAGTGGAGGAGCAGCCCAGTCCGGGACCCGGCATAGCGGGGTTCCAACCACATCCTGTTGCTCTTCTCCCTCCAGCTGAAGCTCCTAGATACTGTTCTTGGTGTAAAGGCATCTTGTTTAGTGTGCATGCCAGGGAATTCTTACTTGGCAGTCTTCATGGAGAATTTCTCCCGATCCCCACCATTCACGTGCTAGAGCACAGAATTAGCTACAGACGTGGGTTGCTGTCTCCCCACCCTACCCTATCTCTTTGATTTTCCTCGGGGCCTGTGCCTGGTCTGACCATGAAGTGACTTGGGGAGAATGGAGGGTATTAGCCTGATGTCAGACTGGGGCCTCTGGACAACCTGCCGTGGCAAGGGCTTCCCCAGGACCCAGGGTCTGCTTGGGGTGGGTGAGGCCCTGCACCCCAGGTAGACTGGAGGCGGGGAAAGTGGCCTCTCCTCTCTTCCCAGCACCTGGCAGGGACGCTCCGCTCGGCCACTAACATCTGCACTGCAGGATCAAGTTTATTTTTCTGAACTTGACGCAGTTCTCCTAAACCCTGTTCCTTTCCTCAGTAACGGGTGGGGGTAGGATTCCCCCTGGGTGTCAGAAGACAGGTAGGAGGAGGCTGGAACCTGGAGTCAGAAAACCTGATGCACTCATTCCTACCCGTTCACCTCTCCGGGCCTCAGCCTCCTCTCGGCCAGCGCACCAGAAGTCTCCTGAGGACTAAAGCGCTTGCACAAGTGTAATAACAGCAGCGGCTGGAGATGCCGTGTTTGCTTTCTTTGAGGGGCATCGATGTTTATTGTGAACCCTGAGAGAGTACACGCCCTGCCCGTCCCTGCCCTGCTGTCTACAGAACTTGGATGTCCCTCACCCCTTTTTCTTTCTTTTTTTGTGTTTTAAATTTAACTTTCTTTTTTACGTTGTTTCTGGACCGATTTTAGACAGAATTTCTGTATATCCCTTTTCCAGCCCTCCTAATACTGACAGCTTAGTACAGAACTGCCTAATGCCATTAGCTCATTAGCATTAGTCACTCAGTCATGTCCGACTCTTTGCAACCCCATGGACTGTGGCCCACCAGGCTCCTCTGTCCATGGGATTCTCCAGGCAAGAATCCTGGGTGATCCTACTCCAGGGGATCTATCTTCCTGACACAGGGATCAAACCCACGTGTTCTGCATCGCGGGCAGATTCTTTACTATCTGAACTACCTCCTGACCATGTCTGGAGCTGTGAAAACCAGGATGTTTGCATGGCTGCAATGCCCGTAACTGACAATCTTATTCACATTTTACCATTTCTTCTGTTAGTGACCTTTTTTCTGTCCCAGGGCTTCACATTGCTACTGCTATTTCGTCCTAGTCTCCTACAGCCTATAGCGGTCCTGTATCTTTCCTTGTCTTTTGTTACTTTGATACTTTGAGAATTATTGATCAGCTTTTTGGTCACCTGGCTCTCAGTTTGTGTTCCTCTGATGCTTTCCCACAACTGGACTGATGTTACACATTTTGGGCTAAGAACCCAGAAAGCTTGTAAGATCCTTGTTCTAGAAAAGGGTTTCATACTATTCAAAGGGCCATAGCAATTGGGGACCAACTCTGCAGCAAGTTAAAAAAAAAAAAAAAGACTTGTTCTCTTTAGACTTGAATGGAGGCACAGAGGCGGCTTGCTAATTTGCATCACAAAGCTACAATTTCCAAGCTAGGGCCTGCCTGCGAAGGGGTGGGAGTGCCTGATTGTATACAAATCATTGACTTCCTAGTGGAGTTTAGACTCTTCCCAAGGTTAATTACAAACCACTTTCTTTTGGAATTGTGTGTGAATTACTGTCCAGACTTCAATTGACAAAAACCCTTCCTTGCCCTGCAGATGACAGGACGTACCACTTTCAAGCTGAGGATGAACAGGAGTGTCAAATGTAAGTTACGCAGCGGAGGAACCTGGGACGGGCCATTGTCCTTGGGATTTAACAGAGCGTCACTGTTACTTCTCTAGATGGATGTCTGTGCTGCAAAACAGCAAAGAAGAAGCTCTAAATAACGCATTTAAGGGAGATGACAACACAGGGGAAAATAACATCGTCCAGGAGCTGACGAAGGAGATCATCTCGGAGGTCCAGGGCATGACGGGCAACGACGTGTGCTGTGACTGCGGGGCGCCAGGTGACCCAGCCGCCCCCTCCCAGCCCAGGGGCTGTGGAACCTGGTCACGGATTTTTGCTGTCCTGTCACATGTCCAGTTCAGAGCAGCCCAGCCCAGCCCGGGCTCCCTGAACTGTGTGCAGAATGGGGAGAGGGTGTCTGCCTCCCAGCCCCCAGGACAGGCCCCGGAGGGGAGAGAGCTGAAAGTTATAAACGCTTTCTGAGAACTGGAAACAGAAGCACACAGCGAGGGTGAAGCCGGGGTCACCGGTCACTGTTGGCTGGAGGCTGCGGCTCCTTCCGGGGTTTGATCCACCCTCTCTTTGTACCACGTCTGGGGCAGCTTTAAGCCGCTGTCTCGCCAGTGGCTCTGGAAGAACCACTGGCTTTGTCAGATGGCGGTTTTTCTGTTTGGAAAGCGAAGGGACCAGTCCAGACTGCTTGTGGGCCCCTTCCAGCTGCTGTGTTCTGTGAAATGAGGTTTTTATTTCTGAGTTTTGATAAAGCCTGCTGGGCTTCCTGGGTGGCACTAGTGGTGAAGAACCTGCCTGCCAGTGTGGAGATGTAAGAGACGTGGGTTTGATCCCTTGGTCCAGAAGATCTCCTGGAGGAGGGCATGGAAATCCACTCCAGTATTCTTGCCTGGAGAACCCCATGGACAGAGGATGCTGGGGGTGACAGTGCATAGGATTCCAAAGAGTCAGACACAACTGGAGCAACTTTTAACATTCGCTGGGGTTTCATTTTTAATGGACAGAAATTATCATTGTAGATTTTAACAAACAGTACTTTAAAAGTTTAAAGAGTTGGCTTACTCTTATAATTCAGATGGAATGGTGTTGGTCAGGGGAGCTGCAGAGTAGTGTTTTCTGAATATTTGTAAAATGGGAAAGGTTGTGGCTTGGTTAGGATGGCCACTTACCTTCTCGTTCCTCTAATTCTGTGGTGATTCTTATTGAAAACAAAGCAAAGATAGAGTGGACAGTTGAGACGTGCCATGGTGGGGGGCAGGGGGGTCCCTGTTAGGTTGGAGGCTGTATTTGGGGGTAATTTGAAGAATTACCTCCTGAGGCCTTGGACCATTAATAACATGTCTTTGGCAGGAGATGAGGTGGGTAGCAAAAGTAGTAAATCACACTTTTTTCTTAGATGAGGACATGCAGTACTTGGACTTCTAAAACACTCTTGTAAGAAACAAAGTCAGAGCTACAACATTTTTGTTTTAAAATGCTAAGACAATGCTAAGACTATAAAGTATTAATAGTCTACTTTAATATGACATGACATATTAAAGCATGTGTCTACTAAGCATGACACAGTTGATAACAGCAGAATAGGTCCAGAAAAGTGGAAACACAGGTGCCCAGAAGTGTTTCCAAACTCAGATAAAATTTTTATACCTTGAATATTTTAAAAAATAACTTCACGATTCACATGACCAAGGTTACAGTATTTACCTGCAATGAGTTTCTGAGGGCAAACAAGCAGTTCCAAAGAGAATTGAACTTCCGGACTGTGCTCACATGCTCAAGTGTGTTTTATTTTGAATTCCGAGTTTTTCAGTAAACCCAGCATGCAGCAAACCTATCTTGACTGCTTAACTGTGGCACGTGGTTAGGACACTTTTGCAAATAAGTGAATATGCAATGCGAGCTGGGTTTGAACCTGGGTAAAGGCAGGACTGCAGTCTGACTCCGCAGCGTCAAGGAAGGCCCCTGGCCTCTCTGAGCCAGATCGTGAAGGCATCGGCCCTGTGTGCGTCCAGATCCTCCTGTATGTGTTAAATGAGCTATTAAAGGAAAGCACCTGTAATTTCTGAAGCTCTCGTTACAGGTGGAGCTGTTCCTACTGTACTCACTTCAGCTCTGTGCTGAGCAGAGCTTGGCATCAGCACAGAGTATGTGTTCTCTGCTGGTATTGTTAGCGTCTTTGACATACAGACATATGAATTAAGGCTGTCCCCCATGTGGCACTAGACTATCCCCTTTGCTGGTACAACCTGGTGGGTTGTGGTCTGTGTCCAGGGACCCGTGACCGCTAGAGGGCACTGTGTCCTATTCTACACACAGCCCTGTCCCTTGGGAGCATTTATTAAATGAACGGAAGGATGGGCAATTGGAGCTGTAGGAAGAAGGGGAACAGATATGTGCACCTGTGCACTGTGTGTGACTTGTGTGTGTACTCAGTTGCTCGGCCATGTCTGACTCTTTGCGACCCCATGGACTGTAGCCCACCAGGCTCCTCTGTCCATGGGATTCTCCAGGCAAGAATACTGAAGTGGGTTGCCATGCCCTCCTCCAGAGGATCTTCCTGACCCAGGAATCGAACCCAGGTCTCCCGCATTGCAGGCAGATTCTTTACCATCTGAGCCACTGGTGGTAATTAGTGATGGATGAGGGTTCCCATTGCACCTAGGATCTGGCTGCATGGTGCATCAAAACTCCATGTTGAGTAGTAACCATACAAGAACCAAGTCCTGACCCTGGCCCCTCCTTACAAGCTTTGGTGTTCCTCGCTGTCTTTGGCAGATCCTACGTGGCTCTCCACCAACCTCGGCGTTCTCACCTGCATCGAATGTTCCGGGATCCACAGGGAGCTGGGCGTTCACTACTCCAGGATGCAGTCCCTGACGCTAGACGTGTTAGGAACGTCCGAACTGCTGGTAAGCTTTAGGTCCCTTGATTTTGGAATTTTGGAGTGAACACAGATGAGCTGAATGCGAGGTTTCCATTTTGGTCTCCTAAAATTCCCCTGAGCCTGGTAGCTGTTGATATTGTCAAGTACATTTGGGTAATTAGAAACTCACGGGTAATCCCTCCTCCTCGGCTACTAGAGGTTGAGGGTTGCAAAGCTTTATTCTTAAATGACTAAAATGGAAGTGAACTCGTAAAGGAGCGTGGAGACTGGTATGAGTGTTGGCAGAGTCCGATTCTTCCCAGGCATTGAGAGGACACGGAGCCCAGAGACAGGAAAGACTCCTCCTCCAGAGTCGTCAGCCAGGTTCTGCTGAGTCTGCGGTCGCTACCTCGCTTGAGCCTCGGGTGGACTTTTTCTCTGCCCCTTGTTGTTTGCCTTTTGGGAGAAATAATGATACTTGCTTCTACTGCTTGTATTTCTTTAAAAAACAAACAAACAAAACTCTCATTCTTGGTTCAGTGATACACATAGCCATGCACTATAGATCACTATTAGAGGTTGAAGCATTTTCTGTGAAGTGACTTTCAGAGCCTGGAGACTGTAGTCCCATCAAGGAACAAGTGCTTTGGGGGCACCTAAAGCATGAGCTCTTTGGAGTGTTTTCAGAGTCTGTAACTGCTGATTAGAAGGCAGTGTTTGAAGTTCTTTGTTGAGATAACCAAGCATTGGACAGTAAATATTAAGAGGATATTGATTACCATTGATTTTAATGTCAAGAGCAATAGTCTTGGCAGAAAATCAATTGCTGTGGTCAATAGACCTCTTGAGGGGCCATAAGTCTCATTGATGATCATTCTGGAACGGACGTGTCTGAACTTGTAATGCGTTTTGAACTATCTTGTTAAACAAATCCTTCATGTCTTTCCAAGGAATTCCTTTATGGTCTTGAAAGACAAAGCTGGGAGAAATTACAGTGGGTTCTGGTAGCCCAGTTAGTAGCATCACTGATTAATTGAAGTTTAAAACTAAGCTATCCTTGGCAAGACCCAAGCAGCATATTCTTTGTTACATAGTACAGTTATTGTTAATGTCATAACACACATAGGCTCCGTCATAGATCTGTGTGTGCAGACAGTGTCCTGGGTAACTGGAGACAGTGCGGACATGAAACCTTGGTACCTGGGGACAGCATAGACGCGAACCCCTCACGTGCATTTTCATTGAGCACTGCTAAACCAGGGCAGCTGCTATACAGCCCTTGTGGTTGTTCAGCTACTCAGTCATGTCCGACGCTCTGCGACCTAGTGATTTAAAAAAAAAAAAGAAACAGTGGGAAGTGTTAACTGGTTTATGTTGAGGTTTAACTGCTGATTTTGCGTGAGGCACTTTGCAAAGCGCTTTGTGTGTATTAGCTCATTTGCTCTTCAACCCCGTGGCCTTGGTGTATTATCCCCATTTTACAAAAGAGGAACTGAGGTTTAGAATGTTGTAACAAGCCCCAGGTTATGTGTTATCCACATACCAGGTCTGGAGTGGGGGTCTCTTTAGTCAGAGCTCACACTCTTAACCCCCTAAGGCTCACCCCGTGGGGAGTGCATAAACCTCACTGCAGCCCCTCCGTGCCCCCCCGCCCCATCCCTGACAGTGTCTACAGCCAACTGTCTGGGAGGCAAAGACGTCCTGCTTTGTAGTCTGCTCAGTCACATGATGTAAACACTCCCACTGGGGCCATTTTCAGGCCACCATGTGAATCACTGAATGATCCATAAGAAAGAGGTTTGGTCACACACATATAGTTAGCTCACCCCACAAGACACTGTTGTTTCAAGTATCTTCAAAAATAGAATAGTAAGATGTAGTAAAATCAGAAGTGATGAGTTTTGAGGACTACTTTGTTTTTAGTATAATTTTTATATTAAAACCACACTGTAATGCTTTCAGGATCTTAGTTCCCCAACCAGGGATCAAACCTGGGTTCCAAACAATGGAAAAATGCGAAGTCCTAACCACTGGACCACCAGGGAATTCCTCAGTAGTAGTTTATTTGATCGTGAATTTATAGAATGTAATTTTTAATAATGACTGTTTAACAGCTGAGCTCGTTTAAGCTGGTGGGAGCCTGATACCAGCACATCTGTTACACCTGCTTAAATACGTCTCAGAAATTTATCTGATGGTCTACACAAGACTGTTGCCTACTGCAGAGGGAAGCGCCAAAAGGGCTGGAAGGCAAATGTTTCCGTCTCGATGAAAGGAGGAGGTGACCTCTGACCCCTGGCTCAGAGCCTCATCTATGTAATCTCTCAGGCGTTTACGGTCTGACCAACTCAGCCACTGTGGAGAAATCCAGGCAGAGGCCGCTTAACTGACAGCTGCAGCTATTTCTGATGTCTAATCTCTGCCTAAACTCCCTTATCTAAGCCTCTTTTCCTCCGTGATTATCAGAAAAACAAAAGGGCAGGAGCCTGAATCACGTGGGGTTTATTCCCACCCTCTCTTTGCCCTGAACTCTAGCCACCCGCAGGATGCGGACGTCTCCCTGCCTCTCACCCCAACCCAGTTACTGCGGGCATGACCCCACGCCCAGACCCTTACTCCTCCGGTATAAATGGAGAGTGTGTGTCAGGTGTTAATAACACTGGTAAAGCATGAGAATTTCAAGCCTTTCTAAAGCACCCAGTTATTTTGTTTAGACAGATGCTGCCTGAACAAAAGATCTCCTGAAGGCTTGACTCATGCACGTCCTGTGTGTGCATGTATGTGTTTAGAATTCCACCTGGTGCATAGTAAGAACTATCAAGTATTGTCATCTCCTCTCCAGAAAGATTGGAACAAAATCCTCCCAGAAGAATGATCCGCGTGTCGTAATGTGTGAATCCTCCAGCTGGACCGACTGCTCCCTTTGTGAGCTTTTCAGGTTCACAGAGCCGTGGTATCAGGGTCCTGGGCTGGTGTGTTCATCGGAGTGTGTCTTCTGGGGTCGCACATGGTAACTAGACACTGTGTACTCTCTGAAAGAGATACGATGGTGAACTGGAGGAGGACTTGCCGGCGTATCCGAGGCTGCAGCCTGCCCCGAGCCAGGGTCCCAGCACCAGGGGGTCCTGTGACAAGAGACGGGGTTTTCGGACAGCCTGATGGAGACAGCAGAGACATGAGCAGGAAGCTTCGTTTCCTGTCGGCATTGCGTTCTGAACAGATGCTCATTCCGTAAAATGCTGCCCCTGTCCCCCCGTATGGCCTCAGCGTAGCTCTCATGATGGAAGTCTTTAATTCTGTCTAAATTGTCTTGCAAACAGCTTCCCCTGATGTGGTGCTTCACCATTTCCTTTTTAATTTGTTTTTGTTTCAAGCACGCTGAAGTCCCATGTTTAGTCGAGTGGTTTTAGCAGCATCTGTGAAGGTGGCTGGTTGGCAGTTACCTTTTCTTCCTTTTTCCTTCTCCTGGAATCACTTCGTATTCAGTGGAAGGAAACTGGGGTAATTGAAGTATTAAGTTGATTAGTTCAGGGAAGCTGTGCCATCTTAACTGGCGTGCACCAGCTTATTACCCTTAGATGTTAAAGCAACTCTACTTTCAGCAAGCCTCCTGAAAAGCAAAGATTTTAAAAAGATGAATTTCCTCCTTAAAACAGAAGATTGTGATTTCAGCTCTGAGTTTTAGATCGTTCATAGAACAGTATTGTTGGTATGAGACTCCTAGTTTCATATGACCAGTTTCACATTGTAAGTGAATTTACTAAAGAAAACTTCAGTGTTCTGTAATTGAATTTGAGTCAGTAATCTAAAGGGCTTCCCAGGTGGTGCTAATGGTAAAGTATTTGCCTGCCAATGTAGGAGACGTAAGAGACACGAATTTGATCCCTGGGTTGGGAAGATCCCTTGGAGAAGCGAATGGCAACCCACTCCAGTATTCTTGTTTGGGGAACCCAATGGACAGAGGAGCCTGGCGGGCTATAGTCCCTGGGGTCGCAAAGAGTCAGACACGACTGAAGCATCCACAGTAATTTAAAAATCACCTAACATCAGAGAATGGGGTCAGAAACCCCAGGAGCACACAGTCCTGATTCAAGCCCGTTTTGTGACCTCCTCATGCCTCCTTCTCCTGAGGTTGTTAACAAGCTATTAAATGTAAAGCAAATGAACTAACAGCTGGATCTGCAAGAGAGGGGAGAGGAAAACCCTCAGAAACTGAGAGCCTCCTTACGGATGACACCGCTGTCTCGCTCGGGGCTGAAGTGAAGCCATTCAGGCTACGAAGAGCAACAGGAAGTGGCAGCATCAGCCCCCATTTACTGAGTGACTGTCACGCTCCAGACGTCGTCCCAGGCCCTTTGTCTTATCTAGCCTGAACAAGAGCTTTGTTTTAAAAAGGTGGCTAAAAGGTTTATTCTTATATCACAATTATGAACTTTTTAAAAACCACGAACCCTATCAGAAAAAATTGAGCACCAAAACCAAGACCTGTATGTAATGTATAGTTGCATTTGTCTTAGTTACTAAGAAGTGTATTGTATACTTCATAAAATATATCTAAAGTAGACATTTTAAAGGCTCAGGGGAAACACAGTTTTTTTTCAGAGTATTTTTTTGTGCTCCCTTCTTTGGAGGCAGCAGTTTAGAGCTCACTGCTGTTTCTTAGCTCTGCCTACAAGTGTCAAGTTCTTTCACTTTCCCAGAGCCGTTTTTATCCATCTGTGTGTCATGCACTCCAAGCTTTCCAACCTTCTGGGACCTGAGGGGGCCCAGGAGATGACACCCCATTTTCCTGAGTGGATTTGGAACCACTTGGGAGATTGAAGGTCCGATTCATTGTTGAAAACCGCTGCATCCGCTGACCTGGTTCCCGCGTATGGGGGTAGCCGAATCCCAGACTTGGACTTGGGGCCGAGGCGGGGCCAGAGGGGCAGGCCCACCAGGCGCTGCATCCTGGGGGTGTCCCAGGGGTGTCCGTCCTTCCGAGCCCCTCGGGCAGGGAGGTCTTTTCTCTCACTGTCCACTCCTCTTCTCCCGGCACAAGTACAGGAAGACAGAATGTCTCAGGAATCGTGACCTTCCACCCGGAAGCATGAAAACAGGGCACCGGAGGCTCCCCGTCCTCACCCAAACTCTGGAAACCATCTCTAGAGAGAACCCACAGCCCCTTTCTGGCTCAGGGGCCCGAGAGGGTAGGTGCCCCGGGTCTCCAGGGATGTGTCACTGCTGGACCCCATCCTCAGGTGCTTTGCGCATCAGGGAGATGTAGTCCCAGGGCATGGGGTGGGGGGTGCATCTAGAACAGAGCCCTGCTCTCCCACCATCCTGCTGTCCCCATTCCTGCATTGCTGGTTCAGCCCTCATCACAGGTCCCTTCCTTTGCTTTTTTGTTCACCTCTGTCTTGTTTGAGCCCCTTGGAGCAGGCCTAGAGCCCAGCCTGCCCGAGGGCCCCATGTGTGTTCTGGCCGTCCCTGGGGCTCACTTCTCTGACGACATGGCTTGTAAGCACCCCGGACCCCCCAGATCTGCTGGGGCCCCGTGTCCCCTCGACAAGGTCCCCTGTCCGGGGACAGTGCTCTGGGAACAGAGGCCGTGTGGGTCGGGGCTGGTTAACCGGCCTTCCTGCTGCCCTGGCTCCTGCCCTATCCTGCTGGGCCCCCGTCTTCTTGACACAATGCTGCACCCTCCATCTGCAAACGCTGTGCTTCGGCTCCTGGTTCCAGACGGTTCTCCGCGGGCTGGATCATCCACTAGGACTCCATGAGGCTGTGAGGTGGCCCGTTGCCCATGCTGGGCAGCTGTGACGCACAGCCGTGGTGGCCCCCTGGACCAGCTGGCCCCTGTGAGCCAGCCAAGCCCAGCAGAAGGGAGGCAGCTCCCGATTCCCAGGAATCCTCCTCCTCCCCTCGCCCCCTCCCGTCTGCCCACGGCCCCGGGGGTTCCTGGGGGCGGTGCAGGGGCCTGTCCTGGCACCCCCCTGAAGGCGGCTATGTTTGGCTGTGGGACACCGTTCATGTTGTGCGGAGCGGTGGGGCCTTAGCAGGTGCCTGGCTCTAAACCGGGGCTCCGACACTGGGGTTCAGTCTAGAGTCTTGGTACGCCGCGTCACCCGCTGTGGCATGCTTCTCTGATCATCAGCCTGGAGTTTTGCCACCAGAGGCCCTGGGGCCCAGCCTGAGGCCCAGGCAGCAGCTCCTGAGAGCCTGGAGCTCAGGACATCCTGAACTTGGTTCACAAGGACTAGGAAGACTCAGGAAGGCTCCCCACCCTGATCAGGAAGCTGGCGTGTTTCTCTGTCCTTCGCACCCCACCCCCCGCGTCGACCCCCTTTCCATGTCATGTGACCTGCCACCAGGAAGCGTGGCTTTCTCCAACCCAGACCCCTTGGCTGTACCTTCAGCCACGCCCCCTGAGATAGGCCGTTCGGGCACAGCCTAGCTTCCCGGAACATCCCGCTCACCTGTGTCCGTGTGGTTCACTGAGGGCAGAAGCCCCGGAAGCGTCACTGTTCCCACTGTTGTTTTCAACATGGAAATGGGAAATGAAAATACTTGTTCTCTGCAAAGCACTGGGCCTGGTGTTCCTGTTCAGTTTCTTTGTTTCATTGGATGTTGAAGAACCCAGTCTCCATCGGGTGTTGAGCAGGGTGCTGGGGGTGGGATGAATAAGTCCTTGTTCCTAAGACCCCAGTCACCGGATTTGCACTGGGCCCGGTGTTCACGTTCGGTTTCTTTGTTTCGCTAGATGTTGAAGAATCCCACCTCGGTCAGGTGCTCAGCTGGGTGCAGGGGATGGGACAAATAAGTCCCTGCTCCTAAGACCCCAGTCACTCCAGATTTGTGCACCCATTCAGGAGTGTGCCAAGTGCCACTCTGCTGGGTGGCCTGGCTGCCACCAGCCGTGGTATTTACGTGGTACCCGCCGCATCCAGCACAGAGCCTGTGTCAGGGAGCAGCGATGAAACCTGCTCCTTTCTAACTAGGTCAGGGGGTTGATCAGCAAGTGAGAACCTTACCTTGAAACAGACGTGTTTTCAGTGCTTTAGTGTATTGAATGCTTTCACATAAAATCCCATTTTATCATTATTTGCAGGCTGGCAAGGTAGGTATCATCCCCATGTTTCTATTAAAAAACCGAAGCTCAGGGAAGCCGCCTTGCCTGTGGTCACAAAGCCAGTAAATAGAACCATGATTGAATGTGAATCTTGGCTTCCTGGCCCAGGTCCCCCCCTCACTGGCAAGAGTAAAGGCTGTTAGATTTCTCTCAGCCAGAGCGCAGGTTCTTCTTGGGGTGGGAGGTTGGGGAAAGAATAGAAACTTGAGTTGAGCCAAGTTCCTGCTCCTCCCAGTCCACGGAGGCTTTCTGTCCAGGGAACGTTTTACGAGAGCCCTCCTCTGTAACAGGCGCTTCTTGTCTCTGGTTTTATGGGTACCTCTGGGGTTTGGGTTTTGTCCAACTTCATTAAAGGCAAACCGCTTTATTGCTCTATTTCTTAGAGACCATTAAATAAATCATCAGCTGTGTGAGTAGTGTGGAGCGGTGGAAGGTATTAATAATTGAGTGCACTGAAACAGACTTTTGTTTTTGCAGCTTGCCAAGAATATCGGGAACGCAGGCTTCAATGAAATCATGGAGTGCTGTCTCCCCGCTGAGGACTCGGTCAAACCCAACCCGGGCAGCGACATGTACGTATGCGGCTGGTGGGTCTCACCTGCTGAACAAAGGTTGGCTTGCCCCTGGGCCCCCAGAGGCAGGGGGCTAACAAGTCTGGGTGTATCGGTTGTTGCTTCTTTAAGGAAGAAATCAGCCTGTGTTGTGTAGAAAGTCTCTGCAACCCTTCTGGGTGTCTAAGTAGAAATTTGATGTGGCAGTTTTTCTTAGAAGCCATAGGCAAGCAGATTTCCCTGGGGGTTGGGGGTTGGGGGGGGAACGCTGAGTGTCACCCTCTATGTGGGCACAGCCTTGCCTCTGTCTCAGGGCAGGGTCGTTGCCCTCCCACCTGAGTTCTCTCTGAATTCTGAGCGGCTGAGAGGGTGGGTTGTCACAGATAACTTGATTATGTCTGGTCCTCAGAACAAATGTGGAATGTGTCGTTCCCTTCAAAAAACTTTTTGTTTCTGTTTTAACTGTTGACATGAAACCTGATTAGGACATGTTCATGCCTCATCATGCAGCCAGCTGGCCCACTGAGGCAGAGCTGACAGCAGGGGAATTTCCTACCAGTCTTATCATATAAAGCATAAACCACCCAGGCCACACACTGGTCCTTGAGAGAAGTGATGGGTGACCGGGGGCCAGGGCAGTGCCTGGCCTGCCCCCCAAGGCTCCAGCCCTGTTCTCCCTGGGTGGCCTGTCTGCTGCACCAGGACTGGGGTTGTTTACCCGCTCTAATGGGGCACAGTGGGGCAGATGGGGGTGGTCCCAGGCCAGTTCAGCATTTGAGTGGTATTGTTGTTCAGTCGCTCAGTCGTGTCCGACTCTTTGCAACCCCATGGACTGCAGCACGCCAGGCCTCCCTCTCCATCACCAACTCCCGGAGCTTGCTCAAACTCATGTCCATCGAGTCAGTGATGCCATCCAACCATCTCATCCTCTGTCACCCCATTCTCCTGCTTTCAGTCTTTCCCAGCATCAGGGTCTTTTCTAGTGAGGCAGCTCTTTGCATCGGGCGGCCAGAGTTTTGGAGCTTCAGCATTAGTCCTTCCAGTGAAGATTCAGGGTTGATTTCCAGTCAGAGTGTGTTTTGGCAGGAAAGGGGAAGCGAGAAAATAACGTGCTCAGGGACTTGCCTGGTGGTACAGTGGATAAGAATCCGCCTGCCAGTGCAGGAGACACAGGTTCGATCCCTGATCCTGGAAAATTCCATGTGCCATGGAGCAGCTAAGCCTGTGCTCTGCAACCACTGAAGCCGGCACACCCTAGAGCCTGTGCTTTGCAACAAGAGAGGTCATTGCAATGAGAAGCCCCCGCTCGCTGCAACAAGACGAAGCCTGTGTGCAGCCATGAAGATCCAGTGCAACCAAAAAAAATAAAAACAAGAAATAAATAATTTAAAAAAAGACATATGTGCTCAGAGAGAAGAGAGAATCCATTCACTGAGACAGCCGTCCCCTGGGAGTAACCAGAGCGAGAGCTGCTGGCAGGGCTCCCCCGGGTGTCGGGCGAGGACCCCAAACAGTGGTGGGGAGAGGGTTTCCTGCTGTGGGGGTGGGTCTTTGGAAGCCAGGGCCACAGGATCTGTGTTCTTTGGCCTCGGGTGAGGTGACTTACCTCCAGGGAGGGAGCTTAGACAGACTAATGGGAGGAGCAGGTGTCCTGCATGTCGCACACCCTCACAGGTGTCAGCCTCGGAGGTGAGTGTGGGTGGGGTTGGCTTAGCGTCGGTTCTCATCTGGGTCCTGGAGCAGATGGCAGTGGTGTGGCATTTCCTTGAGATTGCACGAGGTGTGATTTTAGATTCCAGGCACGGGGCTTACTGAGTTGGTATCCTCTCCTGATGAGGATCTGAGTTCCAAGTCTGTATCCTTACCCAGACTTGGAGAGACAACAGGGAAGTATAGAAACCTGCATCCTTCCCCACCATGGGAGCTGGGAGGGTTCATCAGCTTCCCCGGGCCCTTTTCCTTTAATAGAAAGAGAGGGACAGCCATCCCCCCGCTCACAGAGTCGCTGGGACGTACATCAGGGGTGAGGGGGTCGCTCACCTCGTGCTTGGCTGGTGTTGGCAGCCCTTGTTGCTCCCTGTGGGTATGGGTGCTGAGAAGTTCGGGTCCTCTCAAGGCAGGTGCCCGTGGAGAGGTCCCTTGACATGGGCTGACTGGGTTACGAGAAGGTCTGTTAGGACCTGGGGCACTTCACTTCACTTACTGTCTCATAGACACCTGCTCTCACGGTGAAGGGCGTGGTCTCCTGAAATCCTGTAGTATTGATCTACTTTGAACAAAGTATAAGACATGGTCACTGATTTCTTCCAAGTACCAGGGGTACTTTATAAAAGCAGAGCATTTGTTTATTCTGGGCAAAAATAGTTCTAAAAAGTGAATCCTGCCTGCATAGAACTCTTGGATATAAATGTTCCCTCTACACTGAGCCCCTGCCCCGCCTCCCAGCCTTGGCGCCAGTGAAAAGGATGTTTACTCCTTTTTTTTTTTTTTTCAAAAAGAGGGTAGGTGACCAGTGTGATAGCATACTGGCACCCACGTGGATGCCCCCTCAGCTGAAACCAGTTGCAGGCATAGCTCTGTTTTAAAGCATTTCATCCCACTTTACATTGTACCTAGGTGTCCACATACTTCTTTCTACTGAATCTCACCTTACTCATGTTTGTTTGTCCCACCATAATATGTTGCTTGTGATGGGAAATATTTGTACATAAACAATGAAACAATGAGTCAGAGGTGAAGCCCTAGCTCTGTGACTACTTAGAGAAGCTACTGTCTTAACTTCCAGATTAAAAGGAGTGCACTGCTCCTGGCTTTATCTCAAAGCAGCACACCATCTGCAGATGAATCTGTTGAAAGGGAAGCCAGAGACCGTCTCGTGGCCTGTGAATCCCCAGATGGATTTGGGGGGGTGTTGAGAGATATAAATAGGCAGGAAGCAGGGAGCTTCCTGCTCACTGAGGCCAGAACTGTTTCTCTCCCGTGATTGAGGGCTCTCACACACGCCGTGTCCTTTGGAAGTATAAGAAGCCTCCCTCTCTGAACACATGCCAAACACATTATTATTAAATTCATTGCTTTCCTCCAAAAGCCTTAACCTTTCCCAAAAAAAGAAGAGGTGGAGGGGTCACACTGGCAGGGTCAACTTCCACCAGGAATCCGTGGGGCCTGGTGTGGTCCCAACAGACCTGTACCTGTGCTGGTGGAGGGACCACCTTCTGGGTTTGGGACCCAGAGCCTGGACAAGTGGATAAAACATTTAAAAAGTACAAGGTCCAGTTTATCACTAGCCCCTTCCTGAGGGTTCATAGTGATTCTGTCCCAAAGTGATTATTGGAGCCATCTAAGCCTTGATACCTGTCCAGCCCTGCCGCCCGTCATAAGAGACCTGTAGAGTTTCATCAGACGGGTTGTTGGTTTTGTCCAGCCGGGACAGTCACCAGGTAGCAGCCAGAGCATCGCTCTGGCCGGGAGCCCCTGTGAGGAGAGCTCAGTTCAGCGGAGCAGGGCGGCCCTCGGAGCTGCCGGGCTGCTGGAGGGCGTGGACTCACGTTCACAACGCTGTTGCGAGGGTGAGATGGACAGCACAGCTCCGCCCAACCTGTGGCCCTCAGTAACCGTCCCCTATTGGGGACACGTGTGAGGTCCCCCAGCACAGTTCACGCGAGGCAGCGTCTATGGACACCCAGGTGGTGGTTTATTAGGTGAAGCTGGCAAAGTGTTGTATGCCCCCACTGGAATCCCGGAGTTGACCCACCCGCTCCTGAACCCTGGTGGGCTGCAGCGAGGACCCACGTGGGTTGACCTGGGGGCCTTGGGCCCTGACAATCATAGAAGCAGGTGCGGTGGGTGTAGCCCTGGTCCCCAGGGAAGGAGCGAGCAGTGCCCCGGCCAGGAAGAGCTGGTGGGTTCCCCCAGCGCCTCTTCACTCCGTGCTGCCCTGGTTACTGCATACGGAACCCTGGTCTGAAGGCCTCAGTGTGCTGTCTCTGTCTCTGTGATTCCAAAGAGGCCTGCGAACAGATGTCGTTGGCTTGTGCATGCCTCACAGGCCGTGTACACTTGCACAGGATGAGGAGGTTTGAGTCGCTGGCCCAGAGTCGCTGGGGTGGGGGGGTGGGGAGGCGGAAACACCTTGATCCGTGCTGAGTTTTTGTCTTGGAATTTTTAACAACTTGGTTGAAATATGAGTCACATACCATCACAGTTCACCCATTTAAAGTACAGTTCACTGGCTTCTAGTATATGCTCAGTTGTTCTTCCATCACCACAAGCAATTTTAGAACATTTTCTTCCCAGCAGAAAGCCCCGTACCTGTAAACCATCCCCTACTCTGTCCCCTTACGCCCCGCCTCCCCGCAACACACCCTCCCCCCAGCCTGGGGCCGCTGCTCCCCTGCTTCCTATCTCTACACATTTGTCGGTTGCGGGCATTTCAGTGAATGGAATAACACCACGTGTGGACTTGAGTGTTGGTGTGTTACATTTAGGATTTCAGAATGTTTCCAGGGTTCATCCACGTGAGTGCTTCATTCCTTTTGTGGCTGAGTCGTACTCTTGTTATGTGGACACCACGTCTTTTTTACCTGTTCATCAGCTGATGGACCCTTATGACTTGGTTGTCATGGGTAATTAGCGTTTACTGTCCCTCAAACACCATGTCTAGGTTTTTATAGTTGCTGTTGGCTGCATGTTATGGTCCTTGGAGTGAAATGCTCAGTCCTCTGGACCAGGAGCCGCTGTTTTTCTTGCTCCATCTTTCGAGTTCATCAGTACTTTCCGAGGCCCTAAGGACCTGCTGGGAGTGCAGCAAAGTGTCACCTCATGTGCTTCGCCCAGGCTGTGTGCATTTCACAGATAAGAAGATTTGGGGTCACGTACTTGCCCAGGGTCACTTGGCAGTCTACAGCGGGGGAGGATTTTGGCTCCCCTGGATTTGATGCCGCTCCATGCTCCTTGGAGAGGTGGGGTCTGTGCCCACAAGGCCAAGTTAAAGCCTTGAATAGACCATGAAGATGGACAGCTCGTTTGATTTCATGGGGCACATAGGGAACCTGCCTGCTAGGCATGGCGCCCACAAACAGGAAAACAGCCTTCCCTCGCAGTCTGCCAGTCCCCCAACCCGGCTGCTCAGCCCTTAGACCCAGACCTTGATACCGCTTGTCTTGGGTATCCAACCTCCTGAAAGTGCTAGAGGCAGGGTGGACGCTGGTGCTGCAGGGGAGCCACACGCTGCCTGCCACCTGCTCTGTAATTTTCTGCCCGTGCCGCTTGTTACCATGTTGTTGTTCAGTTGCCAAGTTGGGTCCAACTCTTTGCCACCCCGTGAACTGCAGCATGCCAGGCTTCCCTGTTCTTCACCATCTCCCAAAGTTTGCTCGAACTCACGTCCATTGAGTCGGTGATGCCATCCAGCCATCTCATGCTCTGTCACCCGCTTCTCCTCCTGCCCTCAGTCTTTCCCAGCATCAGGATCTTTTCCAATGAGTCAGCTGTTTGCATCTGGTGGCCAAAGTACTGAAGCTTCAGCATCAGTCCTTGTTACCATGAGGGGGTGGGATTATTTTTAACTCATTACAGATGAATGGATGTTAAGGCCCTTAGTCATTTACAGGGCAGTTATGTTTGATTTCAGGAACGCAAGAAAGGACTACATCACTGCCAAGTACATTGAGAGGAAATACGCAAGGAAAAAACACGCGGATAATGCGGCCAAACTTCACAGTCTTTGTGAAGCTGTGAAAACAAGAGACATTTTTGGATTACTTCAAGCATACGCGGACGGTGTGGATCTTACAGAAAAAATCCCACTGGCCAATGGACATGTAAGAAAGGACATGTAAAAACAGAAAGGGTTGGGAGGGTTGATGGGGAGTGACAAAGCAGTGTCATCAGAAGTGCTGACAGTGTCATTAAACACCCTGAGCGAAGAGGCAGTGAGTCCTGGGTGAGTGTGGTTGATTCTTCAGCCAAACTGTGGTGGCAGCTCTGGGGAGAGAGTCCATCCCTGGGGGAAGGAGCCTTTTCTCAGAGGCCTAAGCTTCATCATGTTGATGATGCAGGGAGGGGGTCAGAAAGCTTGAGAGGACTTTGCAATGAAACCCCCGCAATTTTTCATTCTTTTCCGGGGAGGGAGGAGGACGAGGACCAGTCTCTAAATGACAGGTTCCCAAGGGCAGATTTTGCCATGGAGATTGGCTTCCCTGGTGGCTCAGCTGTAAAGAATCTGCTTGCCAGCATAGGAGACTCAGGTTTGATCCCTGGGTTGGGAAGATCCCCTGGAGGAGAGCATGGCAACCCATTCCAGTATTCCTGCCTGGGAAATCCCATGGACAGAGAGCCTGGCAGGCTACATACAGTCCATGGGGTTACAAGACACAACTTAGCAATAGGTAACACATTTTAGAGATAGGTTTTTCAAAGGACAGACTCAGAGGCTTTTAGAAGAGAAATACACGCTTTCACTCGCGTTGGCCGCAGAACTGAGTGTTCCCCTTGGGACTCTGGAATGTTTCTGTTTGGTCTTCAGGAGCCGGATGAGACTGCCCTCCACCTTGCCGTCAGGTCCGTGGACCGGACTTCTCTCCACATTGTAGACTTTTTAGTTCAGAACAGGTAGGTATCCTGAAATCAGGGCTGGTGTTTGATTTTGCTCCTGGGTGTTTCTAGGGAAGGGATCAGGGGTTGCCTCACTGCTTCCGCAGTGTGGCCAATGTGCTAGAATTTCCTCAGGTGTGACTAGGATTTACCGGACAGCGAAAGGGCTGCAGGTGTGGGGTGTTCCCGTGCAGTCTTAACCCCTTCTGGTGTCTGTAGCATCCAGCTTCTATTGTCTGGAGCTCAGGGGGACACCCCGTGAATAAGTCTGCTGAATTCTGAGCCCCTGGTAAGCATCCTCTGGCTGTAGCCCCCTTGACTGTCAAGTGGGAAGTGGCCCCCACGAGGTCAGACAGGGCAGCCCCCAGGCTTGTCCTGTGAGGTGGGGGTCCCATGACATCAGGCAGGGCAGCCCCCGGCTTGTCCTGTGAGGTGGGGGGGGTCCCATGACATCAGGCAGGGCAGCCCCCAGGCTTGTCCTGTGAGGTGGGGGGGTGGTCCCGATGATGTCAGGCAAGGCAGCCCCCGGCTTGTCCTGTGAGGTGAGGGGTGGTCCCGATGACGTCCGGCAGGGCAGCCCCCTGGCTTGTCCTGTGAGGTGGGGTTCCCATGACGTCAGGCAGGGCAGTCCCCAGCTTATCCTGTGAGGTGGGGGTCCCATGACGTCAGGCAGGGCAGTCCCCAGCTTATCCTGTGAGGTGGGGGTCCCATGACGTCAGGCAGGGCAGTCCCCAGCTTATCCTGTGAGGTGGGGGTCCCATGACGTCAGGCAGGGCAGTCCCCAGCTTATCCTGTGAGGTGGGGGTCCCATGACGTCAGGCAGGGCAGCCCCCTGGCTTGTCCTGTGAGGGGTGGTCCCGATGACGTCCGGCAGGGCAGCCCCCAGCTTATCTTGTGAGGTGGGGGTCCCGTGACGTCAGGCAGGGCAGTCCCCAGCTTATCCTGTGAGGTGGGGGTCCCATGATGTCAGGCAGGGCAGCCCCCGGCTTGTCCTGTGAGGTGGGGGTTCCCATGACGTCAGGCAGGGCGCCATGAGCAAAGGGAGAGGGAAGCAAGAAGCAGGGCTCCACCTCCAGAGCGGGCCGAGATCAGAGATCAGGCTTTTTTTTTTTTACTGAAAACGTAGCTGCTTGGAAAAAAGGAACAGTGAATGTGGGTGGTTTCTTCCTGTCGGGATCCTGAGGCTTCATCTCCTGGTGATCCCTCCGCGTCCCCACGTGTCTGTTCAGGGTGGAGCCCTGCTGTCCCGCTCAGAGCGTGACGTCCGGTGGGCTGAGTGGCTCGTCCTGGGATCGCCCGGTCTGTTCTGTGTTGGCAGAACCCGTGTGGTCCCCTCGTTCCCCCAGAGCCTGTTTTCAGGGTGGTCCGGGGCGAGCCAGCTCAGAGGAGCCTGGTGACTCTGAACTTTGGAAAAAGTGGCTTTTCCCCTTCCTGGCAAGAGTGTCGTCAGTAGGACGAAAAGAGCTCAGCCCAGCCTTCCGTGCTGTGGGACACGCTGGTGGGGCCCTGGCAGTGCAGCGGGAGGGACCCTGGTTCACCTGCTTCTCCCAGCGCCTGTTCAGGGGTGCACAGGTGCCTCGCCCCCTTTTTTTCGCCGGCTCTGCCATCGTCGTTTATTCCCCGATGGCCTTAAGCCCAGGCCGCCTCCTGCCACAAGCTGGGCTGGCGCTGTGGCCCCCCCCCCCCCGCCGGGGGAAGACGAGAGACCCTGCCAGCCACGAACCCGGGCGCCGACTGCCTCTCCCACTCCCAGACCCTAGTCCTCTGACCTGAGACTCCCCTATCCTCCTTTCTCTCTCTGCGTCCGTCCTCGCCAGCGGGAACCTGGACAAACAGACGGGGAAGGGCAGCACGGCCCTGCACTACTGCTGCCTGACGGACAGCGCTGAGTGCCTGAAGCTGCTGCTGCGGGGCAAGGCCTCCATCGGCATCGGTGAGCCTCAGCCCCGCCTCCTCCTCCTCCCCGACCCCTCTGGCCACTGGGCTCCGGGCAGAGCCTGGAAGCTGGCACCACCCAGGAAGAAAAAGCCCGCTCTGCCAGGCTGCTGTGGTCTGATACTTAACAGCAGTTTTCCTCCGCTGTCTCATGGACTTGCCCCCGTGTTGCTGGCGTTTTCTGGGCCATGAGAGGCAGAGGATGGCCTGCAGCTGTTAACCAGTGGCCAGGTGACCCTGGACAAGGTTCAGGCATCTTGCCCTCCTCTTTCTGACTCCACCTGAGATCAGACTTGGTCCCTCACTGGCCCTGGGTGGGCACGTTTACTGCTGGGAGTCACTGCCCACTGCCCCTCTGTTCATTGGCATGGAACCTCCTCCATGAGGGACCATGTCTGCTTGGCTTCCATCGCTTTCTCCTCGCGTGGCCCTGACCTGCAGCTGGCTGGGCACGGCCTAACCCCCAGGACATCTGGCTGTGATGTGTCCTGGGGAGGAGCTTTGAAGAATTATCAAAGAGCCAAGACTGGAAAAAAGCTCATGCCTGCTTGAGAGCTGAGTTTTTTTATTTTTTAATTAATCATCCAACCTCATTGACTGAGGTTTGTTTAGAAGAAAATACACAATTCCAAATTTACGGACTACTTATTAATAAAAGGAGGTGTAAAGTCTTTCAGCCAGGTTCCTGGAACTAGATTAGCAGTGCTTTTGGTTAGAGAATTACCATGAACTGCTTTACTCAGTGAATTACACCTTGGATGTTTATTTTTACATTAGTTGGCTTAACTTTAGTGCTTTTACTTTCATGATTAGTTCAAACCTTGTCTTTTAAAACCTTACTGACTGCACACTGCTTAGTTCTGTATGATTTCAGAATAGTTCAGCCCCGACGGGGGCTAAGTCACCGGAATTCATCAGTCAGGTCCAGTTTCATTTGGGCTGCTTCACTGGGTCTCTGTTTAATAGCCTTCGGGTATCAGACCTTTGCTTGATTTGGCCACAACACGTCCTTTCATCTCACCGTCCCTTAGCTAACGAGTCAGGAGAGACACCACTGGACATTGCCAAGCGACTCAGGCACGAGCGCTGCGAGGAGCTGGTGAGTCTCCCCCGATGGGGTGGGGGGTGCCCCTTGGGGAGGGTCCGCAGGAGGGTCCTGAGCAGATCCCAGTGTCCTAGAGGGGACAGCTTGGAGCAAGTGTCCTGGGGCACCTTTAGAGAGGAGGGGACCACCTGCCTAGCAGGACACTTGGAACATGAGTCAGTATTTTCTGGTTGGGCTCTGGTTGGTGTTGTCAGCTCTGGCTTTGGGGGTAAGTGGAGCCAAGGCCCCGGGGTTTGCAGGGAGCTCTACTGCTGTGGCTTGGGAAGGTCATGCCAGCTCTCCCCACTGTTGCCTTGTCTGTAACGTGGAGTCGGCTACGCCAGTCTGTAGGGTCGTCATGGACTTGAACTCTGTGAAGCCGTGGGCGCGTACTAAGTGCTCGGTAAACAGAGCCATTAACAGTCGCTGCTGTAGAAGATGAGGAACATTATTATTACTATCCTGAGCTCTTTGTGTCCATTAACTCATTTAATCTTGATAACCCTTAGGACACTGATTAGTGGGTCCCTACTGTTACCCCTTCGGACACTGATTAGTAGGTGCCTACTGTTTCCTCTTAGGATACTAATTAGTGGGCACCTACTGTTATCCCTTAGGACACTGATTAGTAGGCGCCTACTGTTACCCCTTAGGACATTGATTAGTAGGCGCCTACTGTTACCCCTTAGGACACTGGTTAGTAGGCACCTACTGTTACCCCTTAGAACACTGGTTAGTAGGCACCTACTGTTACCCCTTAGGATACTGATTAAGTAGGCGCCTACTGCTTCCCCTTAGGACACTGATTAGTTGGCCCCTGCTGTTACACCTTAGGACTCTGATTAGTGGGCACCTACTGTTACCCCTTAGGACACTGATTAGTAGGTACCTACTCTTACTCCATTTTACAGCTGAGGAGCCAGCTTCAGAGGGTTAAATAACTTGCCTGAAATCACATGGCTACTGTCTGGCTTTGGAGAAAATTTAGACCCTGATGTGCTAAGACACCCATTTATCTGATGCAATAACTTCTCACCTGTGCATCTAGAATGAAACCAGCTGGCCACCTTCCCAGAGAAAGCTGGGAAAGCAGTCATTTATGTCATTTTTTGCAGGACTTAATTCTCTTGCGCTGGTCAGGAGAAGCGGGGTCTACAGTTAGCAGGCTTGTTCCTTCTTGGATTAAGTGCTCCCTGTGCAGTTGTGGGTACCCAAGGGCTGGCCATTGCCCTTTAGATCTCAAACACTCCTTGGCTGCATGCTGTGACTTTGCAGCTTACAAAGCACTAAATGGGAGTTGTCGGGCTTGAGCTTCCAGGGTATGTGTGGATTTGGGAGGGGCGATTGGCCTGAGACGCAGCAAATTAAATAAGCCAGCCTCATGCTGGGGCACAGCTTCTCTGGGGCGCAGACCCGCTGCCCGCTGCCTCTCAATCCACATCTGCTTTACAAGGTCGAGTGTGTGAGCAGAGTCACTGACGGCCCATTGTCGTCCTCAGCTAAACCAGGCCTTGTCTGGAAGGTTTAATTCCCATGTTCACGTGGAATATGAATGGCGACTGCTCCACGAAGACCTGGATGAAAGCGACGACGACATGGACGAGAAGTTGCAGGTCTGTGCCAGCTTGCAAAACATGGAGAGTTTTATGATGAGCATCCTTCAGAGTGGTATGGGCCCCAGCCTTATATTTAGGGCAGAAAGCTGTTGTAGGAAAGGAAATAGAGTTTATTTTTTGCTTCCGCTGATCTCGGTAGTTTTTGGGTTTTACCCATCCCACAACTGCCCCTGTCTCCCAGCTCCTACAAATGTGACTTTACGGGACATTAGTTATGTTATCGTGGTAGCCGCTCACCTTCTGATACAAAGGATAGATACAAGAGGGCCTCTGATTCTGGTGGATGTTAGAGAAAGCTCTCTCACTGAGAATAATGTGATGAAAAGCCATGTTTCCCCCAGGAGTGGTTTTTGTGTTCACCGAGTTGATCTTTAAAACCTTCACTGAAATCAGTGACCCTTGAATCTCCTTTGGCCCAGCTCTTTCCTGTATCAGATGGGCCATTCAAGCCTCAAGACTGAGAGGCTGGCTTGGCCACCGTGAAGCCAGCACTTGGAGACTGCCCCAGGGCTCTTGCCTCCTCGTCCAGCTGCTCCTCGGGATGCTCCTGCTTTTGCACTTGGGGGCACCCCTGGGAGGTAACCACCTTCACACCCGTCTCAGAACTCAGAGCCAGACCCAGGACAACTACTCCAAAACCTGTATGCCTAGAAGCTGTGAAATTAGAGTGCCGTGATGTAAGGTTTTAATTCTTACTGCTGGACTTTAATGTCCTCATATGTATATTTCAGAAATACATGGCGTTTCTGAAAGCTGTTGGACTATTCTGTTTCTTAGAATAAGGAATTTCTGAGTTCGCTCTAAAACAGTATCAAAGTGAGAGGAGTTGGTTATTTTATACTTAGATTTTCCTTTTAAAAAGGTGAAGGTTTTGGACTTCCCTGGTGGCCCAGTGGTTAAGACTCCATGCTCCCAATGAGGGGGCATGGGTTTGATCCCTTCTTGGGGAACTAAGATCTCGTATGGGTCAGCCAAAAAATAAATAAAAAATACAATAAAATAATTTTTTTTTTTTTTTTTTAAAAAGAGAAGCTTTGAAACATCTGCCCCAGCATGACTGCTTCTTGGTCAGGCACACATCACGTTGTCAGGTTCCCAGGGTCATGCAGGCAGGGACTGGGTGGGTCCTGTGGTCCCAGTGAAAGCCCAGCAGCAGTGCTGACACTCACGCCCCCCGCTCCATCCCATCCCTAGCAGAGAGCGGCGGGCGTGGTTCACACAGCCGTGCTCCCTGTCGGAATTTAAACTCTGTAGGAGGAACCACTGGCCATTGAGCTCTGTGCACTGAAGCCGAGTGTGAGCCGTTGGTTGGCCGGAGCCTTGACCAGGCAGGTGGTCGTGTGAGGGCAGGTGGGTGTGACAGCCGGTACTCATACCTGCTAGACTCTGGGCTCTGTGCCGGTAGTTAAATTTGTACCCATTTAACAGATGAAAAATAGGATCAGCAAGGCTAGTTTGCTCAAGATCACAGCTGTTATAACAAAGCTGACATTTGAGATAGGAGTTTGATCAAATTTACCCAAGTCCCTGGTTCCTTGCATATGACCTTCAGGTGGAGCAAGGGTCAGCAAACCTACAAAGGGCCAGATGACAGATGTTTTAAGCTTGTGGGCCTAAAACACGAGCCTGTGTTCCAGCTCCTGTCCTCCAGGGTGGTTGGAGAGCAGCCATGGGCAGTGTGTAAACCTCAGGCATGGCTGCTTTCTGCTAATGTTTTACTTGTTAAAACAGGCGGTGGTCCCACAAGTCATAATTTGCTGACCTTGAGCTAGAGGACTCTGTAGAGTCCCGAGTTCTATGGGAGGAAGATGTTGATCTCCCCTGAATTAGCTGTGTGGCTGTTGAGGATCGGTCACAGCTGTGGATGCTGTCTGAGAAGGATGCTCGTGGAGGGGACGTGCAGTGAAAGCAGCTACGCCGGGCCAACTCCGGCTGGTACAGATGAAGCAGCTTATGTTCTAAGTTCTTCCCAGGATGAAGGATTGCAAGTTCTTGTAAAGCACGCTTCTTTTGGTGGGTGTGTCCATTAAGAGGACGCTAAGAGTGAGGTTTAGGTCTCGCCGCTGTCCTGCAACGGCAGAAATGCGCTGTGCCCAGGTGGTTGAGTGGCGTGCCTGGGCTTGTCACCAGCACATCCATAGCCATGACTCGGAGGTCAGCGCGTCTGCATCTCACACACCTCTGCCCACCACCCCCACAGCCCAGCCCCAGTCGGCGAGAAGACCGGCCTGTCAGCTTCTACCAGCTGGGCCCCAGCCAGCTGCCGTCCAGCGCCGCAGCTCTGGCGAGAGACGCCGGCGGCCTGGCCAAGGACAAGCAGAGGGGCTTCGTGCCCAGCCTCCTGCAGAACGAGACATACGGTGCCATCCTGAGTGGCAGCCCGCCGCCCACCCAGCCTGCGGCCCCCGGCTCGGCCAGCGCCCCCCCACTCCCCCCGCGGAACATCGCCAAAGGTATGTACTGAGCTGTTGGTCGCTCTGGGTGCAGGAGTGCTGTGACTGGGGTCACGCTTTGGGGACTCTGTCCTTGCTTTGTCCCCAGCTAGCTCGCCTGTGGGCCAGCGTCAGGACGCGTTTTTCTTTTGGGTCTTTTGTTTTTGGGTCTTTTAACGTTCTTTGCTTCCAAAATGAGCTCCATCATTCTTAGGATGGTGGGAGTGTGTCTTGGCTTCGTTCTTGTTCCGGGCCGGGCGGTGGCTTGTGTGACTCGGACTGCACTGCGCAGGCCTGGGGTGGCCGGGTGAGCCCTGCCGCTGTCCCTGGGTGTTTCCCGCAGACCTGCTTCCTGGTGCTGTTGTCTTTGCTGTCCACCCCTCCCGTTACCTCCATTCTTTCCCTTTCTATCTCTCTCCTGCCTGTACACGGCCAGCTTGTGGCATCTGATTATTTCTTCTCTCTGTGATTCCCCATGAAGTGAAGGATAGAAAGATGCTAATTTGGGAAGCAGTGCTCAGCCTAGCTGTAAAAATACAGAAGAGTCCCCAAGGGTCCTGCTGGCACTTCGGGTGCTGAAGCTTTGCTGTGCTGGCCTCAGTCAGTCTTTCACAGCGTAGTGAATTTGACACCACAGATGCTATTTTCTGTTTTTATAAAAATGGAAACTGAAGGCCCACCCACTCGCCCGCCCGCAAAGGTTAAGTAATTTACCCAGCACTGGAGGCCCACTGGCCATTTTGCTCCTTGAAGGCAGGTTCAGCAGGTGGCCAGGCCGGCTGTATGCTGGGGCTCCAGGGGCTTCCCGAGGGTGGGGGGCAGGAGCCTGCCCTGGGTGTGATGTCCAAGCCCCACAGCTGCTCTAGGCTGATGGCGGCCCCAGAAGTAAGTCCCACATTGCATTTCGCAGGAGCTGCTCTTGGAGAGGGGCACATAGCCGAGTGGCGGTGATGCTGGGAGGCCTGAAGTCTGTGCTCACAGAGTGGGGTGGCTGTTGCCCCCCACCCCCATCCCTCTGCCCTGGCTGTGGTGCAGGCCCTTCCACACGGCTCTGCCTCAGCGCTCAGGGAGGCCCAGAGGTCACTGGCCACACCGGGCAGTCCTTGGAAACCAGCCCGCCCCCTCCTGCAGAGCCCATTCCTCCTCCCAGGCCTGCGGGGAGCCCCTGTGCAAGGAAGGAGGTCACGCCCTGCAGCTGGAAGGGGCCACGGTGTATGAGGGCCGCTGTGGTCCGGGGGTCTCATGGGGGCGGCTTGTTGCCTCCCCCTCCTGCCTCCCAAGTCCCAGGTGTGTATGTTGTCTTATGAGGCTGGAGCTAAATGGTTAGGTCGTCGGCACCTCGTGAGCAGCTTTTCCTGACTGTGTATGTCGTGGGCGGAGAGATTTTCTTTTGCTCTGTTGGGTCACAGAACAGTGGTAGAAAGCTGTTCACCTGTGTTTCTTGGCTTCCTTCAAGTCTTAAGATGAGAAGGGTTTGGAGGGTTCCCCTTTTCTTCCTTTGGTGATAGAGATCGCCTTTCACCCCCTCCAGCCCACTGAAGCCTATCTTTGTTTTCTGTCTGTTCTACCCTTGATCCACGTGGACCCCAACAAATGGAAGAAGGTCAGTGCTGTCCCCGTCAGCAGACGTGGGCAGCCCCCCCCACCCCAGGTCTGCCCTATGTGGCTGTGGCCTGTTTTCATCTCCAGGCCCAGCCAGCCATGTGAGCCACATCAGCCTCAGACACGGTCACGCCTTTGCCCTGGGCTGACGCCGCTCCCTGAGGAGGAGCGGGCAGAGGAAGGGTGTCACCAGGTGCCGGCGTCCAGCCAGAAATACATCTGCCCTTCACCAGCTGTGTGTGACTTGGCCCTCCTCTCACGTGCTCTGTCTGAGGACAGGTGCCCCCCCGCCCCCGCCCCCAGTGACGTGCTGACCCCATGGGAGGACGTAAATGGGTAGAGACGAGCAGATGTCCCATCCCTGAGTGCAGCGCTCAAGAGGGTCACTGTGGTTATCATTTCCCTCTTCAGACGGTACTTCCATTAGAGACATCAGTAAGATGGAGACCAACTGGGAATTTTCCCAGGAGCATCGTTGGTTTGGTGTGTATTGGTATCTGTCTTCCAGGTGCCAGAAAGAATTCTTTTTTTTTAAACAAATGAGCGGCCTGTTTGTGGTCTGACCGCTGTTCTGTCCACAGAAGGGTCACGTTTCCCGTTGCACAGGCAGAGGATCAATAATGCCGTGTTCTGTTTCTGTTTTTGTTCTGTGCTTCTGCGTGCGTGTGCATGCCTGCGTGTGCATGGGCGTGCGTGTGCGTGCGTGTGCAGCTCAGCCAGCCTCCTCTGCTAACGCCCCGTGGAAGACAAACTCTGTAAGCGTGGACAGTATAAGCCGGCAGCGATCTTCGTCAGATCCGCCCGCTGTCCATCCACCGCTGCCCCCTCTCCGCGTGACATCTACCAGTACGTTTTTTTTTCCTTTTACCTTTCTTGCCGTCGGGCTTCAATACTACACGGATGGATGGTGGGGAGGAGGGGGTTGGTCTTCTCGGCCGCCACGTGGGGAGCAAGCCCCAGCCTGCACGCTGCTGGGGGCTCCCCCGTGGCCGCCTCCCTGCGGCCCCCTCCTCCCTGGAAGCTGGCCGCTGTCTGTCCCACTCCCCACGGGGAAACTCCAGCAGCGTTTCTTTCTCTCGCACGTCGGTGCCGGGGCCTCCTCTGGCTGTTCCGTGCTTTGGGGTACCGGCTTGTGTTCCTGAGGATTAGAATCTGCTCTGTGTTTCCCTTCAGTGTCATGTGTCCACCAGGGGGAGGGGCGGGGGGTGCAAAGCGGGGTTGGGGGGGTGGCGACTGGACCAGGGAGGCGAGGCCTGGACACTATAGGAGGGGCTCTGGGCTCTCGGGGTGCGGGTCCACTCCGAGAGCGCTGAGGGTTTCTCTGGGTTTCCTTAGCTGGAGTTAAGGTGGGAGAAACCACCCCGGCTGCAGTCGGTGCCCTCCGGGTGCTGGAGGCCAAGCGGGCAGCTGCCTCGGGGAGGGGCTTCCAGAGGCTGCAGTGGGACAGGGGCACCCAGGTCCGGAGGCGGCAGCGAGGAGGTCGGTGGTGAGAAGTGCCCAGCAGGTCTCCGAAGCCCACTCTTCTGCCTCATGGTCCTGAGTCCCCGGGACTGTAGATAGGCATGCGAGAGTCTGCCTTTTGACTTTGCTTTTAAAGCTTATGAAAAAAGGAAAGAAAGCCTGAACTGGACCCCTCCCTGCTCAGCCAGCGCCCCCCACCTCTGCCGTCTGGGGCCGAGGCTCCTGTGGTGTCCACGTCCAGGCCCGGGGGCAGGTCACTGCCTCTGCTCGGACTGCGGGACACGGGTGCTGGCCGTTGAGAAGGGCGCTGATATTTGTCAGCAAATGGGAAGGAGGCTCAAGGTCTGGCCCCTTGTCTTACCAGCCCCATGCCCTCACTGAAAGCCTCGGCTCCCTCATTCTCTGTAAAATGTAGAGAATATAACTTGTTGCCCTGTCCCCTTAGAGACAGGAAGCCTTCACGGAGTTGGCCCTTCACAGCCTGTCCCCAGACTGACTGGCTGGCCACTGGGTGACATGGGTGGGCCCCCGGGCAGGACCCGAGCCAGGCCTCCTGCAGCTGCTTCTCCAGGTTCCCTGGAGGATGGAAGACCCAGTTGGCTTCCCCAGGAGGGGTTCTAGCTGAGAAAACACCCCCCAGGCCCATAGAGTCATTTTAATCCTCCCTTAAGGCCTAGAAGGACTCTCCACCGATACTGCTGTCTGAAAAGTCTTTGGTGGAAGTGGGTGTTTTCCCTGTGAAATAGTGGAAGGAGAAAAGGAAGCCCTCGTCGAAGGAGCCTCGGGTGGGAAGCCTGGGAATATGACGCCTGGAGGCTGACCCTCTGTGTGTGTCTCTCTCTCTTTTTTCTCTCTGCAGACCCCCTGGCTCCCACGCCACCCCCTCCGGTGGCCAAAACGCCCAGTGTGATCGAAGCCTTGAGCCAGCAGAGCAAGCCAGCCCAGCCCGGACTCCCACCCAGCAAAGCCCCGCCACCCTTGCCGCCCCAGCCGCCCAGCCGCCTCCCCCAGAAGAGGCCTGCTCCCGGGTAACTGCTGCTTGTCTATGTCCACCTCGGGGGCCAGCCAGGTCACCATCCATGCTTCCTGCCTTCAGGGGGCTTCCCAGTGCACCCGCCCTTCACCTGCTGGGGTTTCTCTGAATGTTTGAAATCATCCACATTTCAAATTCTGCTATGACCCCTGAGGTCAAGTGTTGCATGACTAATTCATTATGTTTCAGGGTTCTTCAAAATAATTTACCAAGAATATACTGCAAACATTTCATACCAGTGCGTGTCTTATATCCACATGATGAATTTAGATTTCTGTTGAACATAGACACTGGGACTGGGGGAGTTAAACTCCTCAAGACACAGGGCCTCTAGGTCTTACTTGTTGTTCACTCATAGGATTATCTTGAATACATGAACTCTTTGTAGTGCAGGGCATGTATTTCCAACAAACTAGGACATTCTCCTACATAAACATAATATAGCCAGCCAGATCAGGAAATTAACATGGTTGTTATTGTTTAGTCGCTAAGTTGTGTCCGACACTTTGCGACCCCATGGACTGTAGCCTGCTAGGCTTCTCTGTCCATGGGATTCTCCAGGCAAGAATACTAGAGTGGGTAGCCATTTCCTTCTCTGGTGGATCTTTCTGACCCAAGGATCGAGCCCATGTCTCCTGCATTGGCAGGCGGATTCTTTACCACTGAGCCTACCTTCCAAAAGGCAGACTCCAGGTTTTGCCATTTGTCTAAATAAATGTCCTTTACCACATTTATTGTAGTAAAGCTCATGGGATCCAGTTCACGGCTTTCAGTCTGGATCTTTATGGTAGAGAAATGGTTCCTTTTAGTGGAATGATACTTAAGACGCCAAGATCTGGGTGGTCGGTGTCTTCATTGCCGTTGGAGTGTCAGTGCTCCCAGGCAGGCCTTCTGAGTGATCAGAACTAGGCATACATACGTGTATATTCATACATATACATGCATGCTTGTATACATGTATAAACATGTTTATTTCTGTTTCTTGTCTATGTGGATGGAAATCCATGAGTTCACACTGTCTCCAGTTTCTCTGGTTCTAAGTAACAAACCACACCAAAATATATTGACATAAGACACAACTGTCTTATTACGCTCATGAGTTTGGGTCAGCACAGGGGGAGTGGCTTGTGTTTGCTTGACAATATCTGGGCCTTTAGCTGAAAAGACTCGAGGGCTGGGGGTTGTTCAACACAGAGCGATTCATCAGAGGAGGCCTCCCCAGTCCACACACGTGGTTGGTGCTGGCTGTCAGCTGGGACTTCAGCTGGGGCTCTCGGCTGGAATACTTAACGTGTCCTGGCCCGTCTCACATCAGGGTGACTAGGCCCAAGAGCAAGTCCTGGAAACCAGCAGGGCATCACGGCTGCCTTCTGCTACTGCTCGGCACAGGCAGAGCCTGGACTCAGTCAGGGGAGGGTGGGGCATTACAGTGGCCATGCAGTCCATTCTCGGTGTTTTAAATGCTCCACAGGGTTCATTCTATTATAGCTTTTTATTCCTTTCTGCACTTGTTACTCCCTTTTCTAATGGTAAAAAAGTCCGGCTCTCATGTTTACGTGACTGATCGGTACCCTTATGAAATGCATCTCCCATCCCCGCCTTCTCCTCTGTGCAGAAGCCTCCTCTCCCTGCTGGAATCTGGGACCCTCCTGGGTCTCCAGCTCCCCTGACAGGCCAGCCCCTGCCCCCAGCCAGGTGGATGCCTTCCTGTGTCCCCTCAGGCAAACCCCCGTCAGGCCCCCGTCCGTGGACACCTCAGGCTCTGACTCCCCGGGTGAGGTGGTCTGTTTTCATCCCTGCTCCCAAGTAGATGATGGAGCCTCTCAACATAGAAACTACATCCTTTATCTGAGAAATTGTCACTGATTTTTTTTTTTAATAACTTAGCATCTGTATTTTTCTAACTTGTAGTCCAATTCTTACTATTCAGATATCAGATCCCTTTGGCCTTTCCTCTATGTGTATCACCTTTTCTCTTTATTAGAGTAAGCTGATTGCTCTAACAGCCTACCCCTGGACCATCTCAGTGGTTTAACATAAGGAATTCACTTCTTGCTCCCATGAGTTGAGTGTCCCCATTCTTGCTTGTACAGCAAACCCAAGGGGGTGAGTCAGAGACCCAGACCCCTTCTACTTCTGACTCCACCATCTTTATCCCCTGGGCTGAGGGTTAATTCCAGATTGCCGGGAGAAATATCAATAACCTCATATATGCAGATGACACCACCCTTATGGCAGAAAGTGAAGAACTAAAGAGCCTCTTGATGAAAGTGAAAGAGGAGAGTGAAAAAGTTGACTTAAAACTCAACATTCAGAAAACTAAGATCCTGACATCTGGTCCCATCACTTCATGGCAAATAGATGGGGAAGCAATGGAAACAGAAACTTTATTTTGGGGGTGCTCCAAAATCACTGCAGATGGTGATTGCAGCCTTGAAATTAAAAGATGCTTGTTCCTTGAAAGAAGAACTATGACTAACCTAGACAGCATATTAAAAAGCAGAGACATTACTTTGCCAACAAAGGTCCATCTGGTCAAGGCTATGGTTTTTCCAGTAGTCATGTATGGATGTGAGAGTTGGACTATAAAGAAAGCTGAGCACTGAAGAATTGATGCTTTTGAACTGTGGCGTTGGAGGAGACTCTTGAGAGTCCCTTGGACTGCAAAGAAATCTAACCAGTCCATCCTAAAGGAAATCAGTCCTGAATATTCATTGGAAGGACTGATGCTGAAGCTGAAGCTCCAATACTTTGGTCACCTGATGTGAAGAACCAGCTCATTTGAAAAGACCCTGATGCTGGAAAAGATTGAAGGCAGGAGGAGAAGGGGATGACAGAGGATGAGATGGTTGGATGGCATCACCAACGTGATGGACATGAGTTTGAGCAAGCTCCGGGAGTTGGTGATGGACAGGGAAGCCTGGCGTGCTGCAGTCCACGGGATCGCAAAGAGTCAGACACAGCTGAGCAACTGAACTGACTGAGGCTTAATTCTGCAGGAGAAACTGGGAGGGCTAGCAAACCCCTGGGGCCTGAGTGATGCTCTCGCTCAGGCCAGTCCCGTGGCCCCATCTAGAGGCAGGGGCTGGAAGTGCAGCTGCACTGCAGAGGGGCCAGCTCCCAGCCCCCTTCTGGTTCTCCATTCCGGCGTTGTTTCCCTGCTTGCTTGCTCGCTTGCTTGCTTTTTACAGTCAGCTTTCTGGGAGATTTTCTCAGCTTTTTTGTGATCATATAATGTTCATGTTAATAGTATCCTATTGGTTTCACAGACTCATTTTCTCTCATCTCTTCCACGATTCTTTCCGTTCTGACTTCTGTTATGTCATAGATGTTTCCCGTAGGTGTGGTCTTCCCTGTCACTAAGTTGCCCCTTCAGTTGCAGCACTAGAAGCTGGCAGACTGCACCCGGATGCACAGAGGAGCTGCTGGCCTGGGTCTTGCTGTATAGAGCAGTCTCCCTGGGTGGCCCTGGTATTGGACACCGCAGGTTCCTTACAGAACAGACTTCTGGTCTATTGCCTGAACGGAGCGTGTTTTCTGGTAGTCAAACGTAGAAATAAAGATAAGCTTTCACTTGGCCCCTCGGTCCTGAGGGGAGCCGAGCCATGGTCAGTCTCAAGAGGGTTACAGGCAGCAGGGGTCATGGTACAGAGGACGACACGGGCCAGTGGGGCCCAGACAGTCCTGGCAGAGCCCCCAGGGCCTGCGGATTGATCCAGCCCCACCTGCCACCGGAGGAGACCTGGGCCACGTGGGACGGGAACGTCGGAGGCAGAGCTGGTTCTCAGCGCCCAGCTTCCTGCCCAGACCCGGGGTGTCGGCCGCAGGCTCACACAGGACAGGGGCGTCCGGGGAGGAGCCTAGTTTTGGAAAAAGGAACCCCTGAGGGCTGGCGCTGTCCTCTGGGCCTCTTTCTCTTTTTCCAAGAGAAAAAGAATTAACTTGGATGGCAGTTGATAAAATTAGCTTGCCCGTTTTCAGTTTGAACACGGACAGGTCCTGTAGAACAGGGAGTGAGGTAGGGTGGTCACGTGCCTTTTGGGCCTACTGTACCAGTGACTCTAGGCTGCCCAGTCATGGGCAAGAACCTGCCTGCCAATGCAGGAGACGTAAGAGACGCGGGTTCGATCCCTGGGTCAGGAAGTTCCCCTGGAGAAGGGCATGGCAACCCACTCCAGTATTCTGGCTGGAGAATCCCATGGACAGAGGAGTGTGGTGGGTTACAGTCTGTGGGGTCGCCCAGAGTTGGACACGACTGAGCAACTTAGCATGCACGCATGTACCAGTGACACTATTTCCCCTTCTTCGTAGGCCTGACAAGTCAAGCCCACTGATTAACAAAGGCCAGCCGAGAGGACCTGGTAATTATTTCACGTGAACTGGTCTGTGAGGGCAGAGTGGGGGATGTGTCCCGTCGCGGTCAGCCCTGTCTCCTGGCCCAGCTGTCCTGTCCAGGGCAGGGCAGCCACCCTGCCCCCCGCAGAGCCCTGGTGCCCCTGTTCCCGGGGCTGCCCGGTACCATACCCCACATTCCACTCCCCTTCTGCCACTGGGGGCCGGTGGGGAGCCCGGCAGGGGATGGGGGAGGTGGTCAGTGGAGGAGGTTATAGCGTCTGCCCCACAATGACAGCTGCAGGCCGGCACAATGTACAAAGGCCGCAGGGAAGTCACAAGTTTCTTTGGCCTTCAGGGGATTTTCTGTCAATGATTAGAAAAACCTCAGGAAACCTGCCTTGTGAATCTGACACAATGGCTTTTACGTTGTCTCGTGGTGATGGCTGAGGGGGCATATTGTGAAGTTGACTCATTTTGGCCCTAAAGCAGTGGACCTCTCTGGAACAGAAGCTCTGGGTCCTCTGTCCAATGCCATGGTCATGCAGCCCCCTGCGCCCATGCCCAGGAAGTCCCAGACGGTGAGTGGACGAGCCCCTTCTTTTCTGCCTCTCTGCTCTGGCCGGGAGTGTGCGGGTTATCCTCCAAGGGCTCAGATCTAAGCCGGACATGGCCCAGAGCTCACAGCTGACGGGCTGGCTCTAGGACCAACCCCTGTCTGCACACCAGGCACCGGACTGCCACTCTCTTCCCTGGGTTGGCCTCCTCCAGGAAGTCCCCCTGCCCCAAGCTGCACTGAGCCTCCCCAAGTTGACCCTGGTGGGTGCGCAGGCCTGTAGGCTTGCAGGCCCCGGGGACCCGTTGGAAGCAAAGTGGCCCGGTTGTCCCCTGAGCAGGCGTGTCTCCCCACACACTGAGCCCTGAGCCCCCTTCTTAACACAGACCAAGCTGAAGCCCAAGCGGGTCAAAGCCCTGTACAACTGTGTGGCCGACAACCCTGACGAGCTGACGTTCTCCGAGGGGGACGTGATCATCGTGGATGGCGAGGAGGACCAGGAGTGGTGGGTGAGTCTGGGCCTGGGGGGGTCTTTCCCCAGGTGAGGCTGCCCTGCCCTGAGCATCCTCAGCTGTCCTTTCTGTTTCTCCCCACTTCCGAGGGGTCCCCCCTCGGGTGGGCAGGCCATGTGGGCTGCAGTTTCCAGAGCGCACCTGAGGGTCTGCAAGGAGGACGTGGCCTTGGGAGTCTCGGGCTGCTGCCTCCTCCACAGTGCAACGACAGATTAGTGCTTTTTAAACTTTAGATTCTGACCAGCAGTGGATGTGTACTTAGTTAGTTGCTAAGTCGTGTCTGACTCTCTGCGACCCCATGGACTGAAGCCCACCAGGCTCCTCTGTCCATGGGATTTCCCAGGCAAGAATACAGGAGTGGGTTGTCATTTCCTTCTCCAGGGGATCATCCCGACCCAGGGATCGCACCTGGGTCTCTTCCATCCCCTGCTTTGGCAGGCAGGTTCTTCTTCTGCTGAGCCACCAGGGAAGCCCAGTGAGTTGACAGTGGAAACCTGAAGTCACAGCCAGCCTCAGCCTTTTTTTAATAGAAATATACGGCATGGTGTTCCCTGGTGGCCTAGTGGGTAGAACTTGGTGTTTTTCACTGCCGTGGCCCCTGGTTCAATCCCTGGTCAGGGAACTAATATCCTGCAAGTCGCATGGCATGGCCAAAAAGAATAAGATACCTCTTCAGTTTTTCTGTATATTTTTTTAAAAAACGTATCAAGTGCAGAAATGCTGCCCCTAATCTCCAGGGCTCCTCATTAAAAAAAAAAAAATTTACATTTTGGTGCTTTTCTTTTAGACTTTTACTTACCTAATTTACATCATTGAGATCAGACTTGATATAGAACTTACATAATTTTCCCAGAGCAAAAGTGAATGATTTACTGAAGTCTCATAAATGCTTGCCTACATTTAAATAGGACTCCCTCGTGTTTGCCCCTTTCTGTGACTTTGAAGCTCACAAACTTCTGACATTCAGTCCCTTTGTCTATTGAAAAAACAAAAACACAGATCGGGGTGGTGGTCAGATCCTGTCCTATGTGCCCCCCAAGACTGCCAGGACTGTAGTGGGGGCGTCTTTGAGGGCACCGACTGGCCTTGAACAGGAGTTCCGAGTAGTAGGCAGGGATGGTTTGAAATGTGAGTGGAAGAAAAAACAGCTTAGATGTTTTACCCAAGTAATTCTTTCCCAGAAGAAGTTCTTCCGGACAGTTTTGTTTTTTTTCTCCCCTCCAAATGCTAAAATGCCCTTCAGAGTTTCCAGCATTTGGAATTTTTATAACCACCTAACCTTGTACTCGTTTCAGATCGGCCACATTGACGGAGATCCGAGTCGCAAGGGCGCATTTCCCGTGTCTTTTGTGCACTTTATTGCTGACTGAATTGCTACTGAAGAAAACACTTCTTTTAAAAGTCATGTCCTGTTTCATTTTGGTACCAGTACTCTTGCCAGATAACCTGTCTCATGACTTGTACCCTACCCACTTTCTCTAATGCCACTGTTCTGCTTTATAAACTCAAAAGGCAATTTATATATATATCAATGAATTGTTTTATATTTTGTGTTTTTCATGAAACATTGCTATACTTTTATTAGGAAAAACTCAATTTCCTAAGAGGTGGACTGAAAAGTGATTTTTTTTTTTTCCTGAAAAGTGATTTTAACTACATAATCAAGCCTGAATCTACAGCATTAGCTGAACCTCAAAGTAGTTTGGACTGTTGGGAAGAAATGCGTCCTTTTCTTGGCCCATTTCTTTAGTCGGTGACCTTTAGCACAGTTATTCTTTTTAGGAAGCCGGTAAACTTTTGCTTTCCAATTCTGCAGCTAATCTGCACTTTCTAGATAAAATGCTTCAGTTCACCTTTAAAGACTTAAAAAAAAAAAAAAAAAACCTTGAAAGATTTCCTTTGAAATCGACCCAACATTTATTTAAAGCAACTTGGGAGTGTATACGTAAGCGTTGTATTTTCCAGCACCTGGTGTGTGAGGTTACAGCCGTCATTGTATCCTGCATGAGTGTGTAAACTATTGTGAACAAGCCTACCTAAGCCAACTAGGGATGGTTTGCTACAGCATACGTCAGCTCCAGATTGTATAAAACTGCATTTCCTGAATTCGGTTGAAAACTAAAGATGACGGATTGCAACACGGTTCTTCAAGCTAGTTTATATGCTTTAGGTGTCCTGGGATTCGCTTTCTCGAGCCCCCTGGTTGCAGCCAGAGTACCGTCACTGAGTCCTAGCTGTTTCCTGCCGAGTGTACCGCTGCCTTCCCTTCTAGCTCGAGAGAATGTTTCCTCGATTTAGTGTCTTGTCTTCATAGAATATACCAACAGGAATGGTAGTTACACTGTCTTGCAATTTAATCTGTCCACTTGTTTGTAATCACGAACATATCAGAAATCTGTAGGTTCCAGGTAATAAAATAACCCCAGACATCCGGACTTCCTGTTGAAGTCCATCATATCATTCTTAAACTTAAGCTACTAGAGGCAGGGGGGTGGGGGTTAGGTTGTATACAATAAAATAAAAACTCATTAGGTTTAATGAACTTGACTATCATACCTCTACTTAGTCATGGTGGGTGTAAGATTCAGAGTAGGTATGTTGAAAAATTTGGCGCTCTCTGAGAATAAATAGGCATATAATGCCCACTTAGATTTTTACCAAAAGCGGTAAATTTAAGGATAGGCTTGGAAAGCAAGGTGACAATGCTGTTTCTGCATGTCATGATGGTACATTTGATTGAAGCAGCCTGTCTTTATTATGCAAGACTCTTGTTGAGTGTAGAGCTTTTTTTTTTTTTTTTAAATTTCATTGTTTTTTTTTTTTTTCCCACTGATATTATAAAGGAAGACAGAACAAACTGGAATGTTTTATGATGTTGTATGGCAATTGCGTTTTTTACCTTTCAAAGTTCCGGGTAAAAATGTGTTAGATCTGTAATTAAAGTCTTTATTTCTTTTTTTTTTTAAGCACTACATCTGTTTTCACTAATTGTTCGTTTCTGTTTTTGAACCCTTCATTAGTTAATTCTCTCATAGATTGAAGAACATAAACAGATGTTTTGCACAGTGCACTTCATATGTATATTTTAGCACAGCCCTCCCACATCCATACCTTATAATCAATCAGCCTTTTGCCTACTTGGTGCCAGCTATATAAGGAATTAATGTTGATCCATATCAACATTGGAACACCAGTCCCAAACTGATATATCAGGTTCACTGGTACATACATAAATATCTAGGAAATATTTTCCCAGTCTACAATTTGGTGGTGCTATTGTGCGGTAATTAATATTACTCTTGCCGGAGGAGAAATTATATTAACTTCCCTACTAATGATGTCCTTTCCTAGTTATTTGCTCTTTGCAAATTAAAAAAAAGCAACTGAGAAAAAGGAAAACACTGTAGATAATCTATTTATATTTAAAGTTTACGTTTTGTGACCTCAGCTGCAGGATTCTGGCATTTGGCATGCCATCCTCCATCAGGTCTGACCTCTAGGGATGGCAACTCAGAAATCTGTCCACGGACTAATGGTTAGCGTGTGATTTGTGAAGGGTGGGAACCACGACTGCAGCCTGGATGCTATCTGAGATGTATGATATTCAATTCATTCGCTCGATTATTTCCGTCTAGTTGCAGCGCAACTGTATATATTGTATAACCTAAATCAGTTATTTTCATTGTCCTAATTAGAGCATGTTTAATAAGTTTACTCTTCTTGTTAACTAGTCATCTGACTGGAAAAAAATAAAATACTTTTAAATGGACATGGTGTTTTTCATGTTTTTAATCTTTTGAGTGTTCAGTTGCTTCAGTAATGTCTGACTCTTTGCAACCCCATGGACTGTAGCTCACCAGGCTCCTCTGTCCATAGAATTTTCCAGACAAGAATACTGGAATGGGTTGCCATGCCCTCCTCAAGGGGATCTTCCCAACCCAGGGATCGAACTACCACGTCTCTTTCGTCTCCTGAATTGGCAGGCAAGTTCTTTACCACTAGCACCACCTGGGAAGCCCCCTTTAGTCTTTAGTAAAGCACTGTATATAAAAAGACTTTTTAAAAAAAATACACTAGTCTACTGAACATGAAATTCTTAACAGTGTAGGGCTTCTAACATGATCAGTAATCTCTGAGGGTTTTCAAAGATAATTACTGTGGTTTATATTGTGGTTTGCTAACAAGTTATCCTGACAACACACCTTTTAAAGTTTCCCTTTTTGTGACTTTTGACAGCATCACTGTTGCAAACCAGCATGATTCGTGGGTCCCTGGACCAGACCTCTGCCTGATTAGAGCTCCGAGCTGGTGAGACTGCATCGCCAGCCAATGCTGCAGGACAGATGGCCTGGGTCTTCCTCAGAAAGTTCTCCATGTTCCTTACTCACCTAGGGTGCTTCTGTGACACATAAAAGTTATCAGGCTTATTTGTGTCTAAAAGCGACAAATGACGTTGCTCTTTTAGTCCCAGTAGGTAGGTAACTTCAATGAGTTAATTCGCTGTTAAATAAGACACATTTTACTAGAAAAACAAATGACTGGTATTTTATACACTGCATTTTCTTCAGAAAATCGAGAGCAAAAGATTGCTCATATTTCCGTAACAGTTCAACACTGAAGACTGGAAACAGAAACTATTGAGAAAACAGCTGAATTTGCACATGAAGCTTACTTCCCCCTTGCAGAATTCAAGGTTTCTCAGAAGTCAATACAGAGTCGAAAGCAGTGGATAAAACTTTGCAGATTGCTTGTGCTTGTTCCTACATTAAGTGAAAAGATACATAAAAGAATTAGTAAGTCTGTTCCCCAACTAGATCAGACCCTCCTAACGCCTGTCCTAAACCTACACACCGCTAGTGTGGGGATGTCCAGGACACGGCCTGCCTGGGTCACCACTTCCTGGGCCCCTTTAGTAACTGCACTCGGTAACACAGGACCGCAGCCATTGGGAGGGACCCTCACGAGTCAGGACCACGAGGTGCAGGAAAGCGGGGCTGCCCGTGGAGGACACCCCCCTTCCGCTCACCTGCTTTGCATTCACTCATGAGGCACGTGCTGCTTCTGGGCTAACAGCTCACAGCCTGCAGTAGGCTGGTCCGCTGGCTGACCTGCCGTCTGGTACACGCATTCCCCTGTTATGCCAGGTATCAGACAACGTGGCAGACAGCATCTCTTCTGCCTTTGAAAAATCTAAATAATCTGGTTTTACCACTTGGTTTGATGAATGAGACCTGTAACCAAAGAGACTGAAAACCTTACCAGGCTGTTGCACTGGTAAACCCACAGGCTGTATTCTTGGTTGCTTGCATCTGTGGTCTTCAGAGCCAGTAAACTCTTTCCTGCCCCAAGACCATCGTCGTAACACACCATCCGGATGATTAAATACAGAGCGTGCCGATGCAGAACGTCCTGCAGAGGTCAGGGGAAGAAGGACCATGCTATTTCTTCACATGTCCACATTTTCCAGGGCAGAATTTACCGTGAGGCTTTAAACAGAACATACCCATCCATGGATCTATCTGGCTGAACATAGTTTTTACAGGTTTTTCACCAAAAGGGACCTTCCGGTGAACTTGGTTAGGGGCCAATTTGCCTTTAGAATCATGCCTTCCTATGTAAGTTCTAGGAAGACTGAGACAATCTAAATTCACGGCCCTGTTTTCTACACCCAGCTGACAGCTGCTCTGAATTGGTGTGGGGTCCTAAGCTGAAAATGCATGACAGACCAGCCGTGGGTGTGGGGTGGTAGGGGGCTTGGGCCCTGTGCTTTGCCAAACTGCTTCAGTTGTGTCTGACTCTTTGAGACCCTACAGACTACAGCCAGGCTCCTCTGTCCATAGAAGTCTCCTGGCAAGAGTACTGGAGCGGGTTGCCAAGCCTTCCTCCAAGGGATCTTCCCGACCCAGGGATCAAACCCTCGTGTCTTACATCTCCTGTATTGGCAGGTGGGTTCTTGGCCACTAGCACCACCTGGGAGGCCCTGGCTTGGGCCCGACACAGAAGCAAAAGCCTCTAATCATTTACCCTAGGAAACTGGTCACTTTCCAGGCCAGCTGCCAGGAATGACGAAAAACCAACCACTCTGCAAACAGGGGCAGATCTAACTACAAAAAGGCCATTCCTGGTCTGAATTCCCCAAACCCATTTTCTCCTTTAATTAAATTACTTACATACTGATCTGATGTGGACACTTTTATACCGTACTTGGAAACTCCCATAATAAATTCTTCCTCCAGTGGAACGAAGGGCAACTTTCCATCTTGCTTTAAAGTAAAAATAAATTACATTTTAAAAAATTATGTTTCATTCTTGATTCTGATTAGTCACTTTTAGCATCTGGCCATCGCAAACCCAAACCCTTTAAAGAATGTGGGGGTACAGCCCTCTTCTCTCCAAAGAGGCATTAGAAATACCCCTCACTTTTTTTTTTTTTTCCAGTAAGAAGTCCACAAATTTGACCAGAACTCAGATCCATGTGCCCCATGGTTCTTGTTTGCAAACTGACACTCCTCACAGATACCAGTGGGGCTTATATATTTACACTAGAAAAATGTAAGGCTCCTTATTCAAAGTTTACTGTAATGTCAGCACGTTAAATAGGAAACACACTGTAGGAACCATTCTCAACCGGTTTATATCCTACCCAGGTGTCAATATGTCTGGCTATCCCAGTGTCCCAGGGCTGTGGGCGAATAAACACAGCTTGACAAATGGTTTTTTGGCTCTTGAAAACATCCATCAGTATTTTGAACTCTTCAGAAACAAGGAGGACAGCAGATAATGCCTGATGGTTTTCCTAGCAGATTATCACATTTTATCTGCTTAGTGTGCCTGACTTGTCTTCTCTAAAATAAAAACGATACTGTCAACCATCAGCAGATGTTCCACACGGTCAACGTTTTTGTGGAACCGTTTGCCTGCACTGAAGAAATTACAGTCATGAGCAGTGTCCACCTACCCTAGTTCTTGGGTCCTCACATGCAAGCTTACCCTCATGCCTATCACCTCTCACACAGGGTAAGGCAACTCCAAGAATCCATGCAATGCTACAGTTTAGGAGTTCTGACAAGCCCAAGTTTACAGTGCTGTGAGAGACAGCAGCCCGTCGGTGTGAAAATAATCCTAGCATACTTGTGGGGGGCGGGGGGAGCAGTATTAGAAAACTTTCAGGAGACTATTAGTTGTTGCTTGCACGATGTTGGAATGACTGTATAGATTCCAAAGTAAAATGCTGGGATAATCGTGTTAGTTGCCTCGTCAACGGCGGACTAGACTGGCTGATTCCTTCTTAGACAGAGGAGACTTTCTTTAGGAGGACATGAAACGTCATATGAAACAAGCTCGCCTCCATGCATTAAGAGACCACATGATCTTAAAAGTGACCAACACTCTACAAATTTGGTAAGGGAACCTTCCCATTGCAGTAATATCCCTTTGTTCATGAACACAAAGATGGGCAGTTCCATCTTCTAGAGACTCGGGGAGCAACTGACTGTGGACAGTGTTCAGTATTCCAGCTCATCCACTCCCTTCACTGATAAAGAGTACCGACCTCACAATACTTTATGCACAAACCTTACACCTTTGTCTTCATTTTCACTCTAAATTTTCCTTTGTGATGAATTTATTCTTTTATTTTCTCGACTGGGATATATTTTCAAAACCCACCTCACCTCAATCCTTGTTGGAGACAGCGTATGAATAGAGAGAGATGGGAGTTCAACACCATGAATGAGATTGCTCATTCGAATAACTGAAAATAGTTCATGGAGCCACAGTTAAGATTTGCCAGAGTGTTCTAAAGCTAAGCCTGTGGTGTGCACTCACTCACTGCGCTCAGCTCCCCGTTTAAACAAAGAGACGCCCTCAGTCAGCCCCAGAAAGAGTAAAAAACCACCGTTTGAAGGAAGGAACCAAGTCCCTGTGTTCCTCTGTGACTCAGTCCCGGGGTCCCTCCTCTGACCACAGCACTCGGTGACATCTTAACAGTGATAAAAGCGTGGCTTCAGGAGAAGCAGTGAAGAGACTGGAAGAGTGTTGTCTCTGTCCAAAGCCACAAATTCACCCCAGAATCTGAGAAAATAGAACTTTTTTTTTTTTTACCTGAGCAACATCTATATAATTTATCAGGTCCAGTGGCCCTTCGAGACTTTTCCCCTCTGAGAGTTTCAGTTTCTCAATGGCACCAACATACTTTATTCGAAATTCTGCACAGGTGTCTGAATTGTTGTTGCTTTGTCCTAAAGGTAAAAGAAAAATCATAAGACTTCAAAAGAAACAGCTACATTACAGGGTATCTTTAACCCCTCCCCATACAGGAAATCAACTATCATTAGAACTAAACCTTTAATAAAAAATTAAAAATTTTTAAATGCAAACTTTTTGATGCAATGGGAAAGAACTTGAATTTTCACTAACGTTTTCCTCAGTGACTCACAATGTACTAAATATGTACGATCTCAGTAGGAATAAATTAAGTATTAATAGCCTTCACTTCTTCAAAAAGAAGAAAACTAAAATGTCAACTTGACAATACCTTTATAATGCATATGACATTTGATTATTTTTTTTGGTTTCTTCTCCCACTTTCCCATGTGAATTTCTTTCCTGACTCAGGAAACCTGGTCTATCTCTCCCATTCAGCCAGAAAAGACCAGGCTTTCTTTCCCCCAGTGTAGATGGAGTAATGCCAGACGGGACCAGATGGTAACAGGTGAAGAACTCCATGTGCCATAAAGGCCAGCCAGGACAAGGTACCACAAAGGATTTACAACATCTGACATAGTAAGGCAATACTATGTGGTCACTCTTAGATCATGTTTATGTAATACAAAGATGCCCACATTTTTAATATTTCAAAGCATCTGGAAGTAAAGACAATAGACCTTATGCCACCATATCCCCTTTTCCACCTCTCCTACTCTCACCACCTTGCATGGACTCAGTTGTTTGTGATCCCAAAAGTAGAAGGATTTTGTATAACAAAATGAATGTAGTCGGTTTCCAATTAGACATCAGCTAACAGGTGGGTCGGAAGCCACCTTTGATTTCTATAGAGAGATACTCCTTTCAGGAGGCTGCATAAATGTTTCCAAGGGCCAGTGACAGACCCCTGCTTATAACCGTGTGCTCCTGATGTTAACCAGCTGGTACATCTCTGGGTACAAGGCTCCTTAGTCTTTTTAATCAGTAGGACATTGTCCTACCCCCTGCGAACAATGTAACTCCAAAATAATTTGCCCTCCGCCAGCCCACTTCTTAACAAAGCTATTCTAATACTTCTAAACTGTCACCACCATGTAGCCACACATAATTTTGCTCCACAACCATTAACAAGCAGTTTGCTCCTGTGGCTTTCACCACCCATTCCTCACTGCAACCCACCTTCCACCAGATCCTGGACCATTTCTGAACTCTTGTCAAAAATGACAGAGCAGAGAAAGAAAACCCCAAATAGTCAAGAACTCATTGTCCACTCTGGTAAAACCATGTGAACTTCAGTTAAAAGCCCGAGATGATAAATGATCCCACCTCTGTCCATACCTGAGCTCTTGGTGGAATCGGTGTCAAGGCTTGCCACAGTGCTGGACCGTGAGAGCCCCCCAAGGCTGGAGTCTACAGACTGAGAAATAACAATCAAACAAACAAACACAAACATTTTAAACATAATTAGAAGCACTATTTTCTTTCAAATTCTCTACCAAACATTCAAATGACTTATTTACTATCACTGAATTAACACATATAAAATCAGGTCAGTTATTCATGCAGATCAACTATGACAGATTCTTTTGAAGACAAATTCCATAGCAAACTTAAAAAAAAAAAAAAAAAAAATCCCAATTGCTCTTCCCATAACACAAGTCTGGGATCAACACTTTTTAAAATTAAAGCCATTACCTTTATAGCCTCATAAGATAGTTGATATTTACATCGTATTGAGACTTGAGATTTCACATTGCATGTGAAAATCTATACTTCACTTTCATATTATTTCCACAGAACCCAAGAAGAACTCTGTGCAGAATGCAGGCAGGGAGTGGAGAGATGCAGAGCGGTGAAGTGATTTGCCCAAGGTTACGTCTAGTCACCCCAGACCTCAACCCCACGTCTCCTGACCCTCACCCCAGTATCACAATGCCTCCAACTACTACCTGGCCCCAGCAGGTAAACACAGGTGAAGTGGCAGACCAGAGAATAACTGTGATGTGAATTACAAAGAAAAACCAACGAAACTGTTCAGCAAAATTCAAAGAATCATACGTGTCAATGTAGTTTGTTCTACAGTATCATATTCTCAGTATGCTTAATTTTTTAGAAATAACAGTAAAAACCTTTGATTAAAAAAATAATAATCACTTTTTGGGAATTCCCTGGTGGGCCAGGGGTTAGGACTCAGCACTTTTACCCTGGGGCCAAGATTTGATCCCTGGTTGGGGAACTAAGATCCCGCAAGCTGCATGGCTCGGCCAAAAAGAAAAAAAAAAAATCACTTTTTTATACTTCAAATCAAATTAAATTTTAAAAGTGCAGTCAAATTTTTAGGTGTTTAAGAAGTGAATCAAAATCAATGTAAAAATGTATCCAGTCTTCAGTTTTATTTCTTCCCTTTCTTAATAATTGCATTTCTGGGAATCTCAAACAAGAGCAGAGCTATGTGCACAGAAAGGGTCATCATCACGTTGAGTTTCCCCTGTGGGTCAGCTGGTAAAGAATCCACCTGCAATGCGGGAGACCTCAGTTCGATCCCTGCATTGGGAAGATTCCCCTGGAGAAGGGAAAGGCTATCCCTCCAGTATTCTGGCCTGGAGAATCCCATGGACTGTATAGTCCATGGGGTCGCAGAATCAGACACGACTGAGCGACTTTCACTTTCAAATAAGAGCTGTATGCACAGAGACGGTCATCATCATGTTTGTGTGGTTCTGACAACCTGGAAGAAACCTGAATATTCAAAGAGTGAAGGAAGGGGACCTGGAATTAAGATGCTGTTACAGAGTCAGGCTGCCTTCTGGGAAGGGAGTAACAGAATGAGCTTTTGTGCTTCCAGTTACCCCTGCATGCAGGAGAAGGCCAGAACCTAGCGACCCCCTGAGCAAGGAGGAAGGGAAGGGAGAAACTGGCCTATTTCCCTTGGTTCTGAATGACAAGAGCAGAAGCTTACTTCATCCTAGAGCACATGTCTAACGGACACAGGCCTGCAGAGAAGCCACACGAGACTCCCCGTGACTTGGGGGTAAGACCTCACTCCAGGGCACGGGTCTTCCTGCACCCCCCTGGACCCCCACCCTGCCGGGCCAGCAGGTCCTTGAGCAATCGGCACACGAGCTCTGGTCCAACTCGGCCATCAGCAGGTCCATGCATCTCCCCTTCTCCATTTTCTGATCTAGAAAACAGCAAACTGGGCCCAGTTCAAGCCTGCGGGCCTCACGCTGAGGTAGCAGCGGGGCGGTTCTTGACGAAATTCAGGAGTTTAGACGCCTTAAAGAAAAACTTAGTCACCCCATTCCCAGACTGCACAGGACTCTGAAAATGTCAGGTTTCCGTTGGCTACACGCTGAGAGCTCAGCCCTCCTGCCGGATGGAAATTCCTGCCGGGCAGTGGTGTCGTGTCCCTCCCTGAGTGTGCTATCCTCACCCAGGGCGCTGCCCACAGGCTGGGGAGAGGCACCTCCTCGAGGTGCTGGGCCCTGGGCTCCTCTCCTGCCCCCTGCCTCGCCCAGTCCGGGTTCTGGGCACAGACACCTTTCACAGCTGGGAGCTCACAAGGGTGAAGAATGATTTTAAAAAGGCTTTCGAGTCCTGGGGGCTTCCCTGGTGGCTCAGATGGTAAAGCATCCGCCTGCAATGCAGGAGACCCGGGTTCAATCCCTGGGTCGGGAAGATCCCCTGGAGAAGGAAATGGCAACCCACTCCAGTATGCCCTGAAGAATTCCCTGGACAGAGGAGCCTGGAAGGCTACAGTCCATGGGGTTGCAAAGAGTCGGATACAACTGAGCGACTTCAGTTTCAGTTTTCTAGTCCTAGTCCAGTGGGCCCAGTGGGCCAGGACTCAGGACTGTGAGTATCCCGCACACTCAAATCAGCACATCTGCCTCACTCTCCAACTCACTCCCCGTCGTGGACACAGAATTATAATGACACGCACACACCTCAAGCCCTAGAATTCAAGACATCCAGTTCCTTGACTGCCTGTCAATTTCCTTGACCAGTGTTTCAGTGAGACCTCTCACAGGTCCCAATTCATCTACATTAGTGGATTTAAGGACATCAGAAAAATCTACCAAAACAAAATAAAATTAAATCAAACAGGATGTATCTTGTGCAAAAAAAAAAAAATGTAAAATCCCCAGTTTGAAGAACATCACAGGTCTGCCATGCTTAGTACCTTTCACGCACCATTGCTCAGAAGAAACAGTTCTCACTGTTTTGGCCGCGGCCTCCACTCCACCACCTACCTTGCTCTTGGTACTGATTTCACTGCTCTGGGAACTGCTACTGCTGTGGCGCTTTTTGCCTTTCCGAAACATCTTCCACCATAGCTTGATCCACAGGCTCCTCTGTAAGAGCAAGCGTTGTTTAGATACATGGAGAGAAGCAACTTTAAATCTCTTTACACATAATAGGAATAAAATTAAATAATAACCACCAATTCCTCCCAGTTCCGTGGTATACTCCTTTTCCCTAAAACATAAATATTCCCCGCCAACCCACAAAATTTGGATACTATTTTCTTATTCTTTTCTTGAATCACAAAGTTTTAACCCAGTGAACCTGAAAGGTAGGAAACTTTTTGTCATCTCTAGAAGTATGAAAAGCACCAATCAGAAGTACCAGACACCTGTCATCTAGTCCTCAACATAGTCAAGTGCCTGCCTTCTCTTTAATCAAGCCCAGACGTTAGTAAAATATGTGACATACTAGTTTATCAACCAAGATTCTGAGATCAGTTACCGTCTCCGCTTCCTGTTCTGTAAACAGCAGGGCCAAGAACTGAAAGCACTGATGCCTCTGGGGTTTGGTGCATTTTTCTTGAAGTCGCAAACTATGTTTAGGGAAAGGCAGACATGACGATAATGTCAGGTGCTACCTCTCGCCTCATTCCAGTAAGGCCAGGAAGGAGGTGACCTAAATATCCCAGAGTCAACCTTATGTAGATCTTTAATGAACTATTTCTCCTTGACCATTTCACAGGAGCAAGCATATTATACTTGAACAATGATGAACTGGCCAGAGAAATGTTTAATAGTTCAAGTGCTTTCACACTGTCTCACTTAATCCTCACAGCATGGAGACACCCAGAGTCTGCTCCAAGTGTTCTCTGAGGCTCTGTCTGCTGCTGTATCCTGCTGGGCTCTGACCGAACCCCCGAAGGGGTTCACAGAAGGGAGGTTAGAATCCACGTTTCACAGATGAGGGAACTGTCACCCATCTTTCAGGAGAATGTGTGAATTCGAGAAACTAACAAATGTTTACTAAAGACTGATTCTACAGAGGGAAAAAGGGGTCTGCTTACTGCAGAATCGAATGCTATTCTACCGTCTTCAAAGGTTCCACAGACAGCAGTCTGCAAAGATAGCTTCCTTTCACTCTGACATGGTCAGCTCTTGACAGAAAAACAGGGTACCTGATGAAGGAAAAGAATGAATAAATCAGTGAATGTCCCTCTCCAATTAACAGTTTCTCCCAGTGAATCTGGAGATACTCCCCTCTCTGCCCCCACCACCAAGTCCACTCACAAGCATCTGACCCTAGACTTGACTCCTGAGCCCAAGCATTTTGATCAGCCCCATCATCCAATTTATTTCTATATTTTTGCTTCATTTGTGGAGTAGCAAGAACACCCAACTCATTCATTCATTCTTTCCTCAGTGGCCAGCGAGCACCTACCAGCTGCTGGGACTACACCAGTGAATAAGACAGATAAAGTCTCTGACCTCAGGGAACCTATTTTTTTTATTTATTTTTAATCAATTTCATTTTTTTCCGTGTGGGACCTTAGTTCCCCCATCAGGAATCAACCCCGTGCCTCCTTGCACTGGAAGCATGGAGCCCTAACCCCTGGACCACCGGGGAAGTCTGGGGAGCTCATTTTTACAGGGAGTAGCCAGACCAACGTGAAAACCAAGTATCAAACACATTATTTGGAAATAACAATTGCTCTAAGGGGAACTAAAGCAAGTCAAGCAGATAGCGAACAAAGGAAGGGGTGACTCTTTGAGACAGAAAAAAAGATGTTCTGAGGAGGTGAGAGCTAAGACCTGAGAGAAGCAGGAGCGGACACGACGTGGAGGAGAAGCACCGTGAGTGGAGGACATGGCAAGTGCACAGGTCCTGAGGGATGCCATTTGACGTGAGGACCAGTGAGACGCCAGGGCGACTAAGAACAGGAGGCGGAGGGACAGGGGCAGGCGAGACAGAGCCACAGAACACCTCGCAGGCCACAACAGAAGTTGGGGTTTATTCTGGGTTTCACAGGAAGACTCTGGAAGGTTTCAAAGAGCAGTCAGGTGGTACGATCAGATTTCTGTTTTAGAAACATGACTGGCTGCTGGGCAGGGAACTAGCTACAGAGAGAACCTAAGAGTAAAAAGAGGGAGACTACTGAGAAAGCTTTGGTGGGTGACTTGTTGGATAACTTTGTTGCCGACAAGAGCTTCCCCACTGCAGGATACTTTTCTGTCAGAGAAGGCAAGAGTGCCTTATTCCAAAGTCTGCCCAAAACTGGGTTACCCTAGCAGCATAAAGGACCATAATCTGATGGGTTAAAATGTTGTTGTATAGCACGTTTAAGCACATTTCAAGTCTCTCTATATATATCAATTTTAATGATTTTTAAAAGTTTGATAGTATTATTATGGATTCCCAAAGCATCCATTCAAACCCCTAGAATACTAGAATGATTTGAAAGGCACTACATTATAAGGCCTTGGCAACTCCTTAAGACTTTCTTTTTTCATCATTAGTCTAGGAGCTGTAGGGGAAAAGCACTTATGAAAGCCTTTGATATCTGCCACTATTTTGATGCATGTTCTTAATTAAGCAAATCATTCTTGTCTCTGAATTATTCATGCATAAAAATAAGGCCAAAGATACTGCCACTTGGATGTTGCACAGACTCATCAAAGGCAGAAATGCCTAAAGCAGAACCCGTCTTCCCCTCCACACCTGCTCCTCTCCCTTTCAGTAAATTACATTATTTCTGGTAGAAAGTGGGAAACCACCAACCCCTCACTGTCCTCCCGCCCCACATCCAGTTAAACCCAAGACACACTGATTCTACCATCTGTAGATTATACCATTCATGAATCAAACAGGGCCTGCATTGTTCTAGACTATGGTTACACAGAAATACTTTTTCATTATCTGATTAAAGTGATAGATCCTTAACTCATAAAAAATTCACAAAGTCTGGAATGCAATTTAAGGAATTCACCAGCCTCCAGGAGATGTTTCAAGGGAGAGGGACCCTGTCCTGAGACAGGTTGGGTCCTGGGACCCTTTGCTGCAATGCCTGCACCTGGACAAATGCCTCCTTGAGCAACAAAATATGAAGAAACTATATGGAACTAAAAATAACTGTGCATGCATGCACAAATGTCTTGGAGGAAAAGCTATGACAAACCTAGACAGCATATTAAAGAGCAGAGAAATGGCTTTGCAGACAAAGGTCCATATAGTCAAAGCTCTGATTTTTCCAGTAGTCATGTACAGATGTGACAGTTAGATCATAAAGAATGCTGAGTGTCGAAGAATTGATGCTTTTGAATTGTGGTGCTGGAGAAGACTCCTGAGAATCTCCTGGACAGCAAAGAAATCAAACCAGTCAATCCTAAAGGGAATCAAACCTGAATATTCACTGGAAGGACTGACGTTGAAACTCCAATACTTTAGTAATCTGATGCAAAGAGCTGACTCATTGGAAAAGACTGATACTAGGAAAGATTGAAGGCAAAAGGAGAAGGGAGCAGCAGAGGATGAAGACACTAAGATAGTATCACTGACTCAATGGACATGAATCTGAGCAAATTCTGAGAGATAATGGAGGACAGGAAGCCTAGAGTGCTGCAATCCACTGGGGTCACGAAGAGTAGAACACAATTTAGCAACTCAATAACAATACACCTGCAGTTGGGGCAAATTCTGGACAAGACACAAAAAGACCAAAAACCCAAGTGCCACTTCCGAAGAGCAAAAACAGGGTACTGCACATGCCTCCTGCACTCACCACCACCAAGTTCAGTTCAGTTCAGTTGATCAGACGTGTCCGACTTTTTGCAACCCCATGGACTGCAGCACGCCAGGCTTTCCTGTCCATCTCCAACTCCTGGAGCTTGCTCAGACTCATGTCCATCGAATTGGTGATGCCATCCAACCATCTCATTCTCTGCGTCCCTTTCTCTTACTGCCTGAAATCTTTCCCAGCATCAGGGTCTTTTCAAATAAGTCAGTTCTTCGCATCAGGTGGCCAAAGTATTGGAGTTTCAACTTCAAAATCAGTCCTTCCAAGGAGCAAGCGTCTTTTAATTTCATGGCTGCAGTCACCTTCTGCAGTGATTTTGGAGCCCAAGCAGAGAAAGTCTGCCGCTGTTTCCACTGTTTCCCCATCTACTGGCCATGAAGTGATGGGGCTGAATGCCATGATCTTTGTTTTTTGAATGTTGAGTTTTAAGCCAGCTTTTTCACTCTCCTCTTTCATTTACATCAAGAGGCTTTTAAGTTCCTCTTCACTTTCTGCCATAAGGGTGGTGTCATCTGCATATCTGAAGTTACTGATATTTCTCCTGGCAATTTTGATTCCTGCTTGTGCTTCATCCAGCCGGCATTTCACATGATGTACTCTGCATAGAAGTTAAATAAGCAAGGTGACAATAAGCAAGGAGTACCTTGACGTACTCCTTTCCCAATTTGGAACCAGTCTGTTGTTCCATGGCTGGTTCTAACTGTTGCTTCTTGACCTGCATACAGATTTATCAGGAGGCAGATAAGGTGGTCTGGTATTCCCAACTCTTTAAGAATTTTCCACAGTTTGTTGTGACCCACAGTCAAAGGCTTTGCAGTAGTCAATAAAGCAGATGTTTTTCTGGAACTCTCTTGTTTTTTTGATGATCCAATGGATGTTGGCAATTTGACCACCACCAAAGGGGTGGGCAAAACACCTAAAGCCACCCCTCCTGCCTGACCCCTAGACACACCCCTACTCTCTGGCCAAGCTTTGCCTGAATTTCTTGACTGGCCTCTTATCAATTTCTATTGATTAGGGAAGGCTAAGACCACTGGTTGGTATCAGTCCCAGCTGGACTTCTTGCCATTTCAAATCTATCACCAAGCTCCAGCTAAAATGATTTATTTAAAACTCAAGTCAGATGCTATGTAACCAATTTAAAATCTTTCACTGGCTCCTCAAAGTTAAAGCCTGAAGTCAAGGCTGTTCGCCAGGACAAGCACAGTTGGTCCTGCATGACCTGGCTCACCTCGACCTCTCCAGTCTCCTCTTCCACAATCAGCTTCACAATCACTTAATATGTAAAGAATGGCACAGCTGCCTGAGGTTCTCAGCATGCATTATCCTCCGTTTCCACACGTTGCTCCTGCTGTTCCCTCTGCCTACAATACCCTTTCACCTTCTACTTGATCGCTAACTTCGGTCACCTGTCAAGACTCAGTTCAGACTTCTCTTCTAGAAAGCCTCCAAGCTGGGCTAAAGGATGGTCCTCCACATCTTGATTTTAGCATGAGTCAGCTACTGCCCACTTGTAACTATCTCAGAACTGTGAGTGCATCAAAGACCAGGGCTAGGTCATCTCTGTATACCCGATGCCTGGCACAGCCTGTCAGAGGCCATGCTAGCCAACTAGAGAACTTTCTTGTGAGATAATACCCAGATGACAAGCTCCACATACTGAATACCTACCATTTGCTGCCCAGGGCTAAGCGTCATATACATATATACATAGAGGTATCTACATGTATACGTATGAGTGTGTGTGTTTCCCTGGTGGCTCAGCAGTAAAGAATCCTCCCTCCAATGCAGGAGCCTGGGGATCGATCCCTGGGTGGGGAAGATTCCCTGGAGAAAGCAATGGCAACCCACTCCAGTATTCTTACCTGGGAAATTCCATGGACAGAGGAGCCTGGAGGGCTAACAGTCTGTACTCAGTAGCTTAGTCATGTCTGACTCTTTGTGATCCCAAGGACTGTAGCCTGCCTGGTGCCTCCATCCATGGGATTCTCCAGGTAAGAATACTGGAGTGGGTTGCCATTTCCTTCTCCAGGGGATCTTCCCCACCCAGGGATCGAACCGCTGTCTCTTACATCTTATGCATTGGCAGGCAGGCTCTTTATCACTAGTACCACCTGGGAAGCCCAAAGTCCATGGGGTTGCAACAGAGTCAGACACTACCAAGAGACTGAAAAACAACAAAAAATGCTATATATATATATGTGTGTGTGTGTGTGTGTACATATATATATATGTCCTTATGCTGTATATACAGTACCTCTGACCCTCTCTAATGACCAGCAAGGTTGCAATATTACAGCCCCTTTCAAATGAGGCAGCCAAAGCTCTAAGTTTATTAAGCAGCTTGCCCAAGGCCACAAGGCTAATAATCAGTTCGGTTCAGTCGCTTAGTCGTGTCTGACTCTTTATGACCCCATGGACTGCAGCACACCAGGTCTCCCTGTCCATCACCAACACCTGAAGCTTGCTCAAACTCATGTCCATCAAGTCGGTGATGCCATTCAACCACCTCATCCTCTGTTGTCCCCTTCTCCTCTCGCCTTCAATCTTTCCAGGCATCAGGGTCTTTTCCAATGAGTCAGTTCTTCGCATCAGGTGACCAAAAGATTGGAGTTTCAGCTTCAACATCAGTCCTTCCAATGAATATTCAGTACTGATATCCTTTAGGATGGACTGGTTGGATCTCCTTGTAGTCCAAGGGACTCTCAAAAGTCTTCTCCACAGTTCAAAAGCAACAATTCTTCCGCGCTCAGATTTCTTTAGGGTCCAACTCTCACACGATTGAGGCCAAATCGGGAACCTCGGCAGAGCTGCCGCCAAAGCTCCCCGCAGACCCCACCCAGCTCCCCAGGTATTCGTCGCCGTCGTGAGCGCCTGCCACGTGCTGGTGCGCTGGACAACAGACAGACAGACACGGCCCCAGCCCGGACCCGCTGCGGGGAAAACTCCAGCGCGCGGAGAAACCGACAGGATCCAGCACAAAAAAAGACGGCCGCCCTTCGTCGCCCTGAGCTCAGATCAGGGCCGGGGGCGGGGAACAGCGCCGCGGGTGCTCGCACCCCTTCGCCTTCCGACAGGACCCAGCCAGACGCCACATCCGTCGTCACCGGGGCCGCAGTCCCACCCCAGACAGGGATCGGCCCAGGGCCCTGCCTCCACGGGCAGGCCCAGGCCCGCTGCGCGGCTCCTGCCGCCCGCCTGGCGCTGCCCTCCGGGCCCGGGGCCCGGGGCAGGCGGGTCCCTGCGGAGATTGCGGCACCACCCATCCGCCCCGCGCGGCTGCCCTCCCCGCTGGCGCCACCCTCGGGGCCAGCGTTCCTGACCACGCTCGGCCTGAGCGCGGCGACGGCCGGGCTCTCACCTCCGCGCCGTCCGCGCTCAGGCGTCAGACAGCCACCGCCCGGGCAGCCGGAGGAGCCCCGGCGGCTCCTCCGGTTCTAATTCCAGCGCCAGCTCTTCCGGGCCCCTGAACCCCGCCCACCTGGGCCCGCCCCCGAAGCCTCGCGCAGGCGCAGTCCGGACCCCGCCCCAGGTCCCGGGAAGCCTGGGCGGGGAGGAGCCTTCCAAGTTGGGTTCTGCGACAGGAAGTCGGAGGGAGGATCCTAGTGTCTCGGGCGCCGAGATGCCGGAAGTTGTGCTCTCGTGGGATGGAGCGGGGGTGGCTCTTCCGTCTTAGGGTCTCTGTGTCTTTTCTTCTAGTTTAGAAAGACTCCCGCGACCTGTTGTTCTTCATTCCCTTTTGGACTTCTGAGATGTCCGCGATTCCTGCAGAGGAGAGTGACCAGCTGCTGATCCGACCCCTGTAAGGGACCTGAGAGGGACTGAAGCCGTGACTGTGAGGCGAGGAGGGGAACCCGATGGTTGGCCTCAGTAGCCCCCCGCCCCAGGCCCGCTTGCCTCGGCAGCCTGCCCCTGGCTCGCAGCTGCGGGCAAGGCCTCTGCGGCTGCAGCGGTTTGAAGAACTATGAATCGGAAGGGGCCTGCTAGGTTGAATAGGATTTTGCTTTTTCTTCAGTTTCAAGGGAGGATAGGATGTTGGGTTTGGGGGCCGAGGGGGTGGAAAAAGGGCCTATGGTGGGATCGCAGGGCGCTTTCGTATACGCCCAAGAGGGGCGACTCGTGAGGGAACCAAGGATGCTGGGGATAGCAGGGTGAGATGATAACTGGATAAGGCTGTGACAGAGCGAGGAAGAACTAAACTTGTGCCTTATTAACCTCCAGGACTCATATTTGCCGAAATGTGAAAGGGGAAATACATTAGGGAACTTGTGAGTTCCATTCAGAGCTCAAACTCTCCCGGAATAGGGAAGGTAGAAAGTGGGAGATATGAAAAGGCAGAAATGTTAGGACAATATCTCAGCCGTTGATTGACCGTGAGAGGGCTTGTCTTTCATTGGAAATGGCCTTCTGTCAGAGAAGCACCTTATGGACCTGGAATGCTGCTTAGAGAAATGAGAACTTGCCTAACTGTGCAGTTTGAATTCACAAACATGTTTATTGTTAGACATGAGTTAGCACCAAGTGAACACGTGCATTTTTCCAAAGGTAGAAAGTATCTCCTTCACTTGTTCATTCAATAACTCCTTGAGCACCTACTGGGGATGGAACACAAGTTTGCCTGCCGCTCACTTCACACCTGTCGTCTCTTCTTGTGTTCAGCAAACTCTGAGCGAGTGTCAAGCAGCACACTAGGCACTAGGGATACAAATAAGATGGGGCTGAGTTAACTGAATTCACCCTTTTGATGGGAATTGCAGTGCCAAATGAAAAGTGCTGGAGAGAGAGTTTGGAATAACCGCAGCCAATTGCTTTGGAGTCAGACCTGAAATACGGTCCAATCCAGTCCACAGCTCAGTGAGTTGTGACCACTGTAAGAGGACACACAGGCATTGCACTAAGGCCCTGAGAGTGTGCAGAGTGGGCTTCCAGTGAGAAGACAATGCCATCCTGCGCCCTGGAAATCAGGACACTGAGCTGAGTCCTAGAGATTGACTAGAAATCAAAGATAGCCAAAGCATGGGGGCAGGGATGTTGCAGGCTGAGGAAGTGGCACATGTGAAAATGAGAGGTCTCTCTATGGCCAGTCTCCCTATGGGTGCAGCTAAAAGATAGCAGATGAGACGGTAGAGGCTCTCAGAGTCCAGCTTATGAAGGACCTTGGATACATACATACCAAGGATTTGGAGTCTTTATTGCCAGTTATAGGGAGCCAAGGAAGGTTCTTAAGCAAGGATGGGATGTGGTGGAAATTATGCTTTAGGAAGATCAAAGATGCCTCTGGCAGCAGTGGCACAGATGAATTAAAGGTGTAATAAGGGACTTCCCTGGTGGTCCAGGGGTTAAGACTCTGAGCTGCCACTGTGGGGGATGCAGGTTTGATCCCTGGTCAGGGAACTAAGATCCCTCATGCCACGTGGTGTGGCCAAAAAAAAAAAAAAAAAGGTGGATCAAGTGGAGAGAATCCAGTAGGATGAGATCGAAACAAACCAAGTGATAAGCAATGAGATCTTGAAATGAGTGAAATGAGCAGCAGTGGGTTGGAAAGAGAGCCCTGAGAGAGTAAAGAAGTGAAAGCTTTAGAGCTTTGTCAGTGATCAGATACGTTAGAAGAGGCAGATGTTGGAAGGGAAGGCAGGGCAGAGAGGAGAGTTAGGATAACTCCAGTTCCCAGGTAGGATAATTGGTAAGTGGTGGTGCTACTCCAGGAGTACCTGAGATGGGGTAGGTCTGGAATAAATTTGGGAGTTTTAAATTATTTTATAACAGCCTTATTGAGATTGAAATCACATCAGCACACTCATTTAAAGTGTACAGTTAAACAGTTTTTAATCTATACAGAGTTTTATAATTATCACCACTGTCTAATCCAGGACATTTTCATCATTCCAGAAAGAAACCCTGTATCATTGCCCTCCAACCTGCCCAGTCCTCAGCCACCGTTAATCTCCTTTCTGTCTCTGCAGATTACCCTGTTGTGGACATTTCATATAAATGGGTTGCAACATGTAATCTTTTGAAACTGGCTTCTTTAATTTAATGTAATGTTCCCAAGTTTCCTAATTTGGGAGTTTTTACTCATTCAGGAAGTTTTTCTTGAGATTTCTTGCATGTCAGGCGCCTTACTGTATAGCAGTGAATGAAATAGACGTCTATGCTATTATGGAGCTTTCACTTTAATAGTGAGAAATAAGCCATAAATAAGAAGATAATAATGACATCATGTAGTAATAAGTGTTACGATAGAGTGGTCTGAAGAGCAAATGAGGAATTTGAACTGAGACCCAAATGATACACAGGAGCCAATTATGTCAATATCAGGGCAGAGTGTTCGAGAAAGAAGAGGACTAGGGACTTGAAGTGCAGACTTGTTTGGCATATTTGAATATTAGGCACCTGTGAGATGTCCCAGGAGAGAGACCAAAACCAGGTGACTGTTAGAGGTCTGGGGTTCAGGAGAACAAATATCTGTATTTGGACTACAAATAGAGAATTGGAAGTCCTCAATGTGTTAAAGATGTGAGGATGAAGATCAGAAAGACTGAGAAAGGAGCCGAGGAGAGAACCCTTGGAATAACAGCTTTTGAAAGATGGGTAGAGGCAGCTGCATGAAGGAAACTAAGGAGGAAACCAGCAGGACAGGATGAGAGCATGACGTCAAAGAAACCAGGCTCAGAGAGGGATGGAATAGGACAGATGACGTGCCGCCTGGAGAAGAGTGAGATAGGAACTGAGAAGGGCTCTTTGCACTTAGCAACACAGAGCTGTTTTTCAGGGAGTTTCAGAGGGATGGTTGGTAAAAAGCCAGAATTCAATGTATGCAACCTTTAGTAAGCAGACAGGGAGACTAGAGATTAGAATTAAGGGATTTTCATCTGGGGACAGGGATGACTGGCATGTTTAAATGCAGATGTCAAAGAGGATAGCAAGGGGAAAGCCAGTGATGTAGCAGGGGTCAGTACCTCAGAGGAAGGGAGGGAGAAGGCAGAGTGTAGAACCATGGTGAAAAGGTTAACCTTACAGAGAGAGATCTGTTCTCTGTTCCAGGAGAAGTGGAAGAGGAGAAGGATGTGAGTCCATTGGCAAGCTGAGGGAACCGACAAACTCAGTAATTTTTTGATACAGACAGCCCATGACTCAAGTAGGATAGAGCATGGGAAAATTTAGGAAAGGGGAGAAAGTTTGAAATAGTTACTATACCAACAACTGTAGGAAAAACTGCACCAAAAACTGGAGGGATACTCAAGAGGGAGCACAGAGGGCCAATTAAAGTGGCAGGCCAGGGGCTCATGGTAGCTCTGTGGTTGTCTGATTTTCTTTGTCTGCATCCTGCTCTGGAGTAGGATCTCGGTCTGAGGATGCATCCATCTCATGTCAGTCCTGGAGCCTATCTGTTCTTGGAGCCAGGGTCCTGGTATTAGGCCTTTCCATATGCTAGGTGCTTATCTACACTGCTTGGCAAATAGAAACTGCTTGAGGGAGTTCCTTGGCAGTCCAGTGGCTAAGACTGCTTTCACTGCTGAAGTCCTAGGTTCAATCCCTGGTCAGGGAACTAAGATCCCACACGCCCCACAGTGCAGCCAAAAAACGGCTTGATGTTAAATAAGTGGGTGAATCATAAGCTACAATGGTTGGGATAAGGCATCAAAGAAGGCGAGGGGTTAGACTGGTGAGGCTTAAAGCCTTGTGATAATTGGAAAGAAAGGCTGTTTGTTCTGAAGAAAGGAAATTTGTTTTAAGTGAAATAACAAAGTAGAAAAAGGAATGAGATTCACATGTATGAATAAGTATTTAAGCCATTTGGTAAATGTGTATTATCATCTTAAAATGAAAGAATTTTTAACTGCTTATGGGTTTTTACTTAAGTGCTGATTCTAAAAGTCTAATTAAATCATCTGAGTCACTACTAGTTTACATTTTAAATACATCATCATTTTAACCCTAACATTCAGAAGGTTAGATTTAACCTTTGTCCTCTCAGTCTGACCTCTCAGAGGCCACTTTTCATTTTTTTCCCACATTGACGCTGTTCTTCCCTGTCTTTGTAGTTTTGTGGAACTCATCTGCCTCAAGTTAGTGTTGTCATCAGATGGAACATAGTTTAAGTTGTAAAAAAAAGTTTGAATTTATTTGGCTTCATTTTGATGGCTTTTTAATCATTTTTATTTTTTCCTTTGAATGTTTACAGTGGAGCTGGGCAGGAAGTGGGAAGATCATGTATTATTCTGGAGTTCAAAGGGAGGAAAATAATGGTAAGTGGCTCAGATGGTAAAGAATCCACCTGCAATGCGGGTGACCTGGGTTCGATCCCTGGGATGGGATGATCCCCTGGAGGAGGGCATGGCAACCCCCTCGGGTACCCTTGGGCTTCCCTGGTAACTCAGCTGGTAAAACATCTGCCTGTAATGTGGGAGACCTGGGTTCGATCCCAGGGTTGGGAAGATGCCCTGAAGAAGGGAGTGGCTACCCACTCCGGTATTCTTGCCTGGAGGATCCCCATGGACAGAGGAGCCTGGCGAGCTACAGTCCTTGGGGTCAAAAAAAGTTGGCCAGGATTGAGCAGCTCAGCACAGAATAGTCAGGTTAACAGTGTGTCTGCATTGAGTGCCAGGTCTGTTCTGGTTCAGTAGTTTTATTCGATTCGGCAGTTAACTGTTTTGCCCCCATGATAATGTCATGGTTAGTATATGTGTCTGTAAAATGTTAATGTGGAAAATGAGTATACTTCCACTTGGCATTGACATAATATTAAACTGAGGAACTAAAGATTGTAAAACTGTCAACTGGATCTCCTAATCTAAAATTCTTCCAAGTCCCTCTTTCCTGAAGGTCTGCCCACATGTCTGCCCCACCCCCAGTGGGAGACCCCAGGGAACTGGCCTCCTGAACACATGCAGAACTCCAGCCTCCTCCTGGGCAGTGGGACAGTAGGCCAGGCCCTAGTGCGGTAGCCGAGGTGCCTAAGTTAGCACCAGGGTGCCTGGCCTTGGGCAAGTCAGGCCCCCTCCCATCCCGTTTGCTTAGCTGAGAGCTGGGGGAACTGGAAGAATGGTCTCTGGGGTCCTCGTTAGGAAGGCGGTGCAGAGGCTCATCAGGGTCTCTTGGTCTCACTCCTCCTTTTCTCCCACTCTTAAAAGAACAGGCACATGGCAGACACACTCTTTTTAATCATTTACTGCATTAATTTGATAGAAACACCCCCCCAAATGAGGATATAATCCAGGAATGACTGGCTCTGAAGACTTGTCTTCTAATACTTAAATTGTCCTGATCAGAGAAGTTTCCTGTTTTTCTAATCATTGCCGTCTCATGATAGTCACATCTGGTAGTAGTTAATCTATAAACTTTAAAAATGCTAGCCATTTCTCATATTAAAGTTCTTGCAAAAGTGTTCATTCATTATTAGAGTGCCTACTAAAAGTAACTGGAAAGAAGATTTCTTGGATTTTGTGTCCTGTGACTCTAAATATGAGCTGTATTTAAATTTGGGAAGTTAGAATTGTTAATTGCATATTTGCCCATTTAATAAGAATTGCATTCCAAACATATAGAATCTTTCCTGATTGTGTATGGCATGATGGGTCAGTTATGATGTCTATTTGTTGACTGAATTTGAATAAAATGTGGAGAAGACTGTGATCTCTTTTCCCATGTTTTTCAGCTGGACTGTGGGATCCACCCTGGCCTGGAAGGAATGGATGCTCTTCCTTATATCGATTTGATTGACCCAGCTGAGATTGATCTCCTACTAATTAGTCAGTAAGGTTTTTTTTTTTGTTTGTTTGTTTTTCTTTTTTGTTTTAATTTTTATTAAGGGCATTGTTTTTCAAGGACTTTTACTATAAAGATCATTCTTTACCATATTTTAAGATTCTAGTGTTTTAAAAATATTTTCTACTGGGAATTATATTGCAAACATCTAAGACAGCATGCCATTTTGTCATCACAGGTGAGAGAAGTTTATGACAGAAAACTTCCTTTCGCTTATCTCGAGTGAATGAGGAGGAGGGACGAGGTAACATAGGCCTTGATCATTGTAAAACTGGAGACTCAGAAAGCCCTTTCACAGAATGTCCCTGAGACTGCTGTGTTGCCCGAATATTCATTGGAAGGACTGATGCTGAAGCTGAAGCTCCAATACTTTGGGCACCTGAGGCAAAGAGCTGACTCATTGGACAAGGCCTTAATGCTGGGAAAGATTGAGGGCAGGAGGAGAAGGGGAGGACAGAGGATGAGATGGTTGGATGGCATCACCGACTCAATAGACATGAGTTTGAGCAGGCTCAGGAAGATAGTAAAGGGGAGGGAAGCCTGCCGTGCTTCAGTCCGTGGGGTCACAAAGAGTTGGACACAGCTGAGCGACCGAACAACAACTGTGTTGTCACACTGTTCTGTGGGAACTTCATATGTAAACCGTGATGGGTTTCAACTTTATTACCACTAAAGCGCTCGTTATAATTTTGACTTCTGAGAATAGGCTTGGCTGTATTTTGAGAGAAATACTTTTAATTTGTTTTTCTTATGCTAGAACTAAATACATTATTCCTTCCCTCTGCACATACCTACTCTGGGTGTACTGAAAGTATCTAATTGTTACATAGAACTCTTCTGTACCTAAAGTATATGATATATAATATTTTAAGAATTGACAGAAGCTCTTTTTTCTTTTTTTTAAAGTTTCCATTTGGATCACTGTGGAGCTTTGCCCTGGTTTCTACAGAAGACAAGTTTCAAAGGAAGAACATTTATGACTCATGCTACAAAAGCTATTTATAGATGGCTTCTTTCAGATTATGTCAAAGTTAGGTAAATTACCTTAATAGATTTATACATGCACTTGGTTCTACCCGATACATACAGTTCATGATATAGACCATTTTGTGTTTTGAAATGAGACATTTTCTTCTTATTCACAAGGGTATCATTCATTTAATCATTCAGTCCCCAGCACCTCCTTGGCAGAAAGGCTTTATGTAGCTGTTGCATCCTTTTAAGTCTTTGAAATTTAGGTGAGTTATAAGGTATGATAGCAATATTCTATATATGGAATTTCATAATTTTATTAAAATTTAAAGCAGAATACATTATACAGTGCTATGTACTGAAATCTTTTTTTGGGTGATTTGATCAAAGCAAATTGACTGTCTGAAGTGAAAAGGTTCCCTGGGGAAGCTTTTTCCAGCTGCAAGAGGAAAATCTGCTCCTTTTCCAGAAAGTTTGGAGCCTTCTTGTGATAAGTATAGCACAAATGATGAACCTTCAAAGGCTTACTGTTTCATATATATATTCCTAGGGTAGCTAAGATGCAGTTTGCTATTCTATAAACATATAGAAGAATGGAAGAGTATCCTTGGTAATGATTACACTGGTTAACACTTAAATGAAGCTCACCATATGCCAGGCATAGCCCTCAGTTCTTGACATATGTTAACTCCTTTCATCTTCATGTCAGCCTTGTGATGCAGACTCTGCATAAATCCCATTTTACAGATGATTAGACTGAGGCACGGGTTTCTCTGGTGGCTCAAATGGTAAAGAATCTGCCTGCAATGCAGGAGACCCAGGTTCAATCCCTGGGTTGGGAAGATCTACTGGAGAAGGGCATGGCTACCCACTGCAGTATTCTCACCTAGAAAATTCCATGGACAGAGGAGCCTGACGGGCTGCAGTCCATGGGGTTGCAAAGAGTTGGACATGACTATCTAACACCTTCACTTAACTTCACTTTTCAGACTGAGGCACAGAGAGGTTAAGTAATTTACCTATGATGGTCACAGTAAGAGACAAAACTGGAATTCAGATCCAATCAGTCTGGCTTCAGACTGTATCCTTAACCCCCAACAAAGTATGTTAGCATAATTTTCCAGAGAAAACTTGTTATACTTTCTAGACAAGCCTTTTCATATCACAGGTGGGGAAAACTGCTGTGATTCAATGTGTGTGAATGCCTTTATCTCACAGGAGATGTTGGGGGTAGGAAAAAAGGTTGAGAAGTACTATCCTAAAGAGTACTTTGTCTTAATTTAGTGTGTGTGCTTTGCTTGAAATCATGCTTTATATACACTAAGCATTTTTCTCATAATAGCAGAGTAAAAAGATATACAAAAGGTCCAAGAGATTAGAAATAGCATAACACCTACAATATGATTTTAAGAAATATGTGGCTATGTCATCCACAGACAATTTCTTTGAGTTTAAAGACTTATAAAAATCTTACCCTTAATTTTTTTGTGTTGGCATCTTTAAAAATTTAGTAACATATCAGCAGACGACATGCTGTATACTGAGACAGATTTGGAAGAAAGCATGGACAAAATTGAAACCATCAATTTTCATGAAGTGAAGGAAGTTGCAGGAATCAAGTTTTGGTGTTACCACGCCGGCCATGTTCTGGGAGCTGCCATGTTCATGATCGAGATCGCAGGCGTGAAGGTACGCTCTAACTTGGAAATTTCCTGCCCATAGGAAATCAGTGCAGGGCTTACGCCACCGAGTGGTACTGAAGAATATTACCTAAGGCTCGCAAAGTGTGCAAACACTGAAACAAGGTAAAATTAAGCCGAAACTTTTGCCTTGTAAATACCATTGTTCCTACCTCTGTGTTAGTACTTTCTGTATCATGGTTAAGAAGAGTATAATAAACATCTCAAAAAAGTAAAGAGTTCTTTCCTGATCATCATGCCCTTTTTCTCTTAAGATACTGAGAGTACATCTCAAGGTTATCTTTGTGGGCTAATTCTGGGATTATATTATTCCCATTAGTTAGATTGAATAATTGAAACTTGAGATGGTTTATGACTGAGTTAAGTTACACATTTTGAATTAGACACAAGCAGTGCATCTACATTTCATTAAAAATGTAGGCTATTTTTTCTATTGCACTTCATTTTCAAGAATTTTTGAGTGAAATATATTCAGAGTAAAATGAAGCATTCGAGAATTCTAACTTTCTAACTTTTCTAATTTCTAACTTTCTCCTTTTCTCAGCTTTTATACACAGGTGATTTCTCAAGACAAGAAGATAGACACTTAATGGCAGCTGAAATTCCTAACATTAAACCCGATATTCTTATCATTGTAAGTATTAGTGCCCTGTATTGTAATTAGTGTATTGTAAGCAGGACTTTTTCCGGGAAAAAATGACATGATGTCATTTTCATATCTGTGATCAGATATAAATATGTCTAGTTTGTTAGTGCAAAAATTTTTTGGCCTCTTTTTGTAGTGCAACCCCACTTCCTGTTAAATATATTAGCTAGTCTAATATCAGAAATGGTATGGACCTAACAGAAGCAGAAGATATTAAGAAGAGGTGGCAAGAATACACAGAAGAACTGTACAGAAAAGATCTTCACGACCCAGATAATCACAATGGTGTGATCACTCACCTAGAGCCAGACATCCTGGAATGTGAAGTGAAGTGGGCCTTAGAAAGCATCACTACGAACAAAGCTAGTGGAGGTGATGGAATTCCAGTTGAGCTATTTCAAATCCTGAAAGATGATGCTGTGAAAGCGCTGCACTCAATATGCCAGCAAATTTGGAAAACTCAGCAGTGGCCACAGGACTGGAAAAGGTCCGTTTTCATTCCAATCCCAAAGAAAGGCAATGCCAAAAAATGCTCAAACTACCGCACAGTTCCACTCATCTCACACGCTAGTAAAGTAATGCTCAAAATTCTCCAAGCCAGGCTTTAGCAATACATGAACCTTGAACTTCCAGATGTTCAAGCTGGATTTAGAAAAGGCAGAGGAACCAGAGATCAAATTGCCAATATCCGCTGGATCATCGAAAAAACAAGAGAGTTCCAGAAAGACATGTATTTCTGCTTTATTGACTATGCCAAAGCCTTTGACTGTTGGATGACAATAAACTGTGGAAAATTCTGAAAGAGATGGGAATACCAGACCACCTGACCTGCCTCTTGAGAAACCTGTGTGCAGGTCAGGAAGCAACAGTTAGAACTGGACATGGAACAACAGACTGGTTCCAAATAGGAAAAGGAATATGTCAAGGCTGTATATTGTCACCCTGTTTATTTAACTTAAAAGCAGAGTACATCACGAGAAACGCTGGTCTGGAAGAAGCACAATCTGGAATCAAGATTGCCGGGAGAAATATCAATAACCTCAGATATGCAGATGACACCACCCTTATGGCAGAAAGTGAAGAAGAACTAAAGAGCCTCTTGATGAAAGTGAAAGAGGAGAGTGAAAAAGTTGGCTTAAAGCTCAACATTCAGAAAACTAAGATTGTGGCACTGGTCCCATCACTTCATGGGAAATAGATGGGGAGACAGTGGAAACAGTGGCTGACTTTATTTTGGGGGACTCCAAAATCACTGCAGATGGTGATTGCAACCATGAAATTAAAAGACGCATACTCCTTGGAAGGAAAGTTATGCCCAACCTAGATAGCATATTAAAAAGCAGAGACATTACTTTGCCAACAAAGGTCCATCTAGTCAAGGGAATCGTTTTTCCAGTGGTCATGTATGGACGTGAGAGTTGGACTGTGAAGAAAGCTGAGTGCTGAAAAATTGATGCTTTTGAACTGTGGTGTTGGAGAAGACTCTTGAGAGTCCCTTGGACTGCAAGGAGATCCAACCAGTCCATCCTAAAGGAGATCAGTCCTGGATGTTCATTGGAAGAACTGATGCTGAAGCTGATACTCCAGTACTTTGGCCACCTGATGCGAAGAGTTGACCGATTGGAAAAGACCCTGATCCTGGGAGGAATTGGGGGCAGGCGGAGAAGAGGACGACAGAGGATGAGATGGCTGGATGGCATCACCGACTCGATGGACATGGGTTTGAGTAAACTCCGGGAGTTGGTGACGGACAGGGAGGCCTGGCATGCTGCGATTCATGGGGTTGCAATGAGTCGGACACGACTGAGCGACTGAACTGAACTGAATATCGGAACGGATATTCTGTCTCTGAAATATTCTTGGTTAGGTTAATTACTCCAAATATGTAGAACATCTTAAAGGTTGTGTAGAATGGCATTGCCCCACTCTCTTTGCCGTGGTGACTGTCTTCTGGCCTCTAGCACCTGCTAACTTTATTTGTATGTCTTAGCTTCCTACTAGGTTGCAATTTTCAGGAGAATAATAATAAAATTAACTGTACAGAAGCTTTGGTGGGGAGGGGATGATTGGTGAGGAGCAAGTTAATAAATGTGCATTGGTCCTATGGTTTATATAAGAATACTGGTGGAAGTGCTGTCTGTTTCCCCCTCACCACCCACAGCATCCCCCAGCTACCCAAGCGTGAGGGACTGGTGTATATTGCTGTCCATATGCAATGTATTGTCAGTGAACTCAATTTGGCTTAACTCATGGTTATATTCAGCATGTAAACTGACCTTAAATTAAGGGAAGTTGGGTTTTTTTTTAATTCTCAGGAGAAAAAGTTATTTTCATTATATCTGGTACTGTAGAGCAGTACCTCTCAAATTTTAATGTGTTTATGAGTCATCTGGTAATGCTATAGAAATACAGATTCTGACTGTGGCTGGGCTAGGGCTCTGGTACTTCCGATAAGCTCTTGGGGGGCGGCCAGTGCTGAAAGAAGCATCCTAAAATTATCTTGAGCAGGGAAGGTACATTTTTGAACTATTTCCTTATTTTTTCCCTTAGCCAGACCTGAATTCTAACATTTTTATTCACTCTTCTTTCCAATTAGTGTTTTAATAGTACATGTTCAAGTAAATGGCATATTAATAGAGACATAGGTCACTTTGCTTCTATGATTGATATTTATCTTTTGTATTCTTTGAGACTCACCAGCCTTGGTCTCACCCTTCTCACATGTTGTTTAGGAATCTACTTACGGGACCCATATCCATGAGAAGCGAGAGGAGCGAGAGGCAAGGTTCTGTAACACCGTCCATGATATTGTGAACAGAGGAGGCCGGGGCCTCATTCCCGTCTTTGCTCTCGGACGGGCGCAGGAGCTCCTCTTGATTTTAGGTACGCCTTTTCCTTTTTATTCGGGAGATTCTCAAAATCCTACAGTGCTGTTAGAACAAGATCACTGCATGTCCTTGGATAGGTCACTCTACCCTCTGGGCTTTGATTTCTGTATTTAAGACGAGGGAATTGGTGCTAGTAAGAGCCCAGAGACACAGCGACTGTCTACCAGTGCTGCTGGGAATATAAATGGTGAACAGGCAGCATCTTAAAAATCCCCTGCCCTTGGACCCAGCAGTTCAACCTCTGAGAAATAAATACATTGAAAATTCTGTAAGAGATTTCATAATTCTAAATATTTCTAATGAAATATTATGTCAATAAATATCACACTCTAGGAAAAAAATCATGTTTCAGATGAATTAATACATATTTTTACATAATATATTAAGTGGACCAAAAAAGTAGGGTTCAAAACTGTGAACTCTGACCCTGGTTAGGTACAAAATACACAAATGACTGGAAAGATATCCAGATACTAAATCTGGATAGTGAGAAAGTGGATGATTTCTTTTTCCTGCTTTTCTCCATTTTTCAAATACTTTAATGAGTATGTATAACTTTTTGTAATAAGAGGAACAGTGGGTGTCACTTTTTGCATATATCTATATTTAGCAACCCTTTTTAACATTCTGTGATTCTTTTCTGGGGAATGCATTCTTCTTTAAGAATAACTGGTAAGCGCTTTGTACATATATGGCTTCAACGTGAAGGACTAGAAATGATCTTGAGCTCTCCCTCTCAGTTCTTCCATCTGTATGATGATAGGGATAAATGGAATCCCTGTTACACTGAAAAGGGCAATAAGGGGAAAGACTAAATGACCTCAGATCAAAAGCAAATCTCTGAGAGAAACAGGGCTTCCCAGGTGGCGTTAGTGGTAAATAAAGAACCCACCTGCCAATGCAGGAGACAGAAGAGGCGTGGGTTCAGTCCCTGGGTTGGGAAGATCCCCTGGAGGAGGGCATGGCAACCCACTCCAGTAGTCTTGCCTGGAGAATCCCATGGACAGAGGAGCCTGGTGGGCTGTATACTCCCAAGAGGTCGCAAAGAGTTGGACACAACTGAAGGACTTAGTAGAAGCTAAATTTTCTAAAGCCTAAGCCAGTCCTTTTTCTCTTGGTTCTCCTTTCCTACTGTATGTCACATTTGTCCTTATAGAAGTCTCAAAATGAAAAGTCTCCATAGCAAAGTAATGAGAGGAGTAGAAGAAATGAAGATGTAAAACCAGGTTGTCACCATCATCTGGTTGCCAGATTTAGTAAATAAAAATACAGGACACCAGTTAAATTTTAATTTCAAATAAATAATATGTTTGCTATAGCAAATATTTCAGACAAAATATTTTTTAGTATAATTATATTATTTAATGTTATTATACTAAAAATCTTTTATTTGTCTGAAATTAAAGTTTAATTGAGCATTTGCTGCTGTTGTCTGACAACCCTACTATTAAGTATATTGTGAGTCCTTTTATGAACGAAGACTGCTCTATGCCCTTGTTCCTTGTCCCTTAAATTCTCCCTGTACTGTTCTATAATAGAGAGGATGACCTTGCCAACCGCTGGTTTCAGATCTCACCCATGATCTAACCATATGATTCTGGGCAAGTTATTCATCTTTTTTTTAACACTTAAAATTTTCTCATAAAAGTACACACAAAAAATAGCAGGCTGTGATGTGATCTTCGGATATAGTATACTTTGGAAGGTATTTGAGAAATCATAAGAGTATATATGAAAGCATCGACACCGTTAAAAATTCTAATCGTATCTAAGAGAATATGAAGTTAAACCAGAGGGCAAAGCAAGAAATGTAACACACGTGACAGGAAAAGTCCCAGTCCTTACATAGAATTTTCACTTATAAATCAAGTTAAAAAAAAAATGGCCACAGTTTTCAGCCTTTTTAGCCTCAGCTTCCTAATATATATAGACCTAGAGATGATCATACTAAGTGAAGTAAGTCAGACAGAGAAAGGTAAATATATGTTATCTCTTATATGTGGAATCTATAATATGATACAAATGAACTTATTTCCAAAACAGAAACAGACTCAGGGACAGAAGACTTAAAGTTACTAAAGCGAGAAGGGTGGGGCAGAGGGGATAATTGGGGCCTTTGGGACTATCAGGTACAAACTACTGTGTATAAAATAGATAAACAGCAAAGCTTTACTGTGTCGCACAGGGGAACCGCGTTCAGTATCTTGTGATAAACTAGAGTGGAAAAGAATCTGTGTAACTGAATCACTTTGCCATACACCAGAAACTAACACAATGTTCTCAATTAACTATGAAAGTGTAGTGAAAGTGAAGTCGCTCAGTCACGTCCGACTCTTAGCGACCCCGTGGACTGCAGCCTACCAGGCTCCTCCATCCATGGGATTTTCCAGGCAAGAATACAGGAGTGGGTTGCCATTGCTTTCTCCAATTAACTATACTGTCATTTAAAAAAAGAAGGGAAGAAGTTCTGGTTTTATAAGCTTGAGTTAGGACCAATTTTAGAAAATTTTTAATTTAATTTTTCTTAACCTCTTTATAGTTTTTTTTCTTTATAGTTTTGTGCTTTATTTCTTTTCTGAATTTTTTAAAAAACTGCTTGTGTGTATCATTTATTATTTGAGCTATTTACCCCACATTAAGGAGAGAAGGAAATGGCAACCCACTCCAGTGTTCTTGCCTGGAGAATCCCATGGACAGTGAAGCCTGGCAGGCTACAGTCCATGGGGTCGCAAGAGTTGGACACAACTTAGCAACTAAACCACCACCTCACATTAAAAATAAAATGTGTTTCTTGTAAAATCTTTCTAGATGAGTACTGGCAGAATCACCCAGAGCTCCATGATATTCCAATATACTACGCATCGTCTTTGGCCAAGAAGTGTATGGCAGTGTACCAGACATATGTGAACGCCATGAATGACAAAATCCGCAAACAGATCAACATCAATAATCCCTTTGTTTTCAAACATATTAGTAACCTGAAGGTGAGTGCTTGTGGAAGAAAGAAGGATGAATAATACTCAAGTAAGTCATTAGCAGTGGGAGATGCCTGCCATTGATCCTCTGGTTGACTCCATGCTGAAGTCTTACCATTTCCTGAAGGAGGCATCACTTTTCTGAGGGATGTCAAAAACTTAGCAACTGGCATTCCTTTTGGCTTAAACATATAAATATTGCCATTTGTTCCAAGCCTCTACATGTTCTCAATATTTACTATTGCTAAATAACTTGGATTTAAAAGGCCCTGATGAGAAAAATATCTGCTATATATTTTTTCTGTTCCTACTCAAACCTAATCATCTTTTTGATTAGCACTGCAGATTCCATATGTGAAAATTTTCATGTTTATTTTTCTAGAGTATTCAGTAAAACCTAATTTCCTTTCATTTAAATAAAAAGTTTCATTTGAACTAATACTCTAATCATAATAACATAATACCCTAAATAATTCAAGTTATAAGTGGTCTTACAATTATTAATAGGTTCTGTTCACAAAGTATTTTTTAGGTTAATTGCTTAGGAATTAGATCCATGTTTTCCCTAGAAACAATGTTAAACTTAGATTTCCAGGCCAACTCAGAATACTGATGAAGTGTGCAAAGCCATTGTGAATCTTTGGGGAAATTCTTTCATCTGTCTTGGATAGATATAAACCCATTTGACTCTTCCTTCCATTGACTCTGCCTGTCTGCTAGGCACTAAAAATGGTCCTAATGATTTTTTAGTTACCTACAGAAGGTTTTGAAGGTCAGTGTGAACTAATGGCTTTTTTTATCATTTTGTTTTCCTTTCATTCTCAGCCTAAATAAACTGTTCAGGGACTTAAAATGTTTGCTAGTTTTGTCAAGGCCCTTCCGATCACGTGATTAACCTTTTTACATCACTTTTTGGTGTTCTTTACAAATAAGGAATGCTTTATCTTAACATGCTGTTATCATTTCCTTTCCTCTCTCAGAGCATGGATCATTTTGATGACATTGGTCCCAGCGTGGTCATGGCCTCCCCAGGCATGATGCAAAGTGGCTTATCCAGAGAGCTCTTTGAAAGCTGGTGTACTGATAAGAGGAACGGCGTCATCATAGCCGGCTACTGTGTAGAAGGCACACTTGCCAAGGTCAGTCAGAGCCTGAGATTGTTGGGCACTTCCTAATCAAGGCTGCAGAGGTGGCGCTGTCCTCCCAGGTTTCTCCATTGAAGTAGTTCTTTAAATGACATAGGTCTTGATTTTTTAAAATGAGGATGGCAGTAGGCAGCTGGAGCTGATCTTACGGTTGACGAATGAGATCCAGGTGATGGATAAGCATGTGAAAGCTTGAGAAGTGCTCATCTAGTTACAGTAAAAAAAAAAAAAAAAAATGTGGAAGGGAATCTATTTGAGACAAACACATGGATATCCTCATCTGATGAAGAAAAGCTTATTAGCAAGTGTTCTCTTGAAAAGTTGGAGAATTAAAAAGAAAAGTTGGAGAATGTGTTTCAGTTGAGTGCCCACCTTCCTCTTAATATAAAATATTTGAGGGCTTCTCTAGTGGTTCAGTGGTAAAGAATCCGCCTGCCAATGCAGGAGACAGCGGTTTGATTCCTGATCCTGGAGAATCCCACATGCCACAGAGCAACTACGCCCTTGCGCCACAGCTATTGGGCCTGTGCTATAGAGCCAGGAGCCACAACGACTGAGCCCACGTGCCCTAGAGCCTGTGCTCGGCAACAAGAGGAGCCGTCACATTGAGAAGCCTGCGCACTGCAACTAGAGTATTCCCTGCTCCCCGAAACTGGAGAAAAGCCCATGCAGCAGCGAAGACCCAGCACAGCCAAAGATGAATAATAAATTTTTTTAAATGGTTGATATTAACTGTGAGAGATGTAGACACTGATGTGCAAAGCTTGAGATTCTGAACATTCCTGCATCACATTCTCTTATTGATAACTTCTGTTTTATTTTTTAAATACATTATGATTCCCAGCTCTGATCATTTTTATTACTTTACCTTATTCTGCTAGTCATTTAGTGTTGGCTGTGTATCTGACATAGATTTCAGAGTAGAAATACTTCGGTCATTTATACAGATCTCTCACCCGGAAAGGGACTTTCCAGGGCAGATGGTTGGGGATACAAGTGTGCTTTTCCAACCACAAGTTAAAATTCTCCCTTATAGGACTCCAGATACACTGAATTTTTGTTAATCTGCTTATTTTCCAGATTAAGCGTTTGCTTGATTGAGAAAATAAGTATTTGGTATTGACTGAATCAATAGTATTAGGATGCTCTTTGTGCTAAAGGTCCTAAATTAGCATGAGTTTATGGCTAGGTGAAAAAGTAGAAAACATACCTTTTGTTTTCTAATTAGAGAGTTTATGTGTTTTGTTTACTTTTCTTTGTTTATAACAGCATATCATGTCTGAACCAGAAGAAATCACTACCATGTCCGGGCAGAAGTTACCTCTGAAAATGTCTGTTGATTACATCTCTTTCTCTGCGCACACAGATTACCAGCAAACCAGTGAATTTATTCGTGCTTTGAAGCCGCCTCATGTGGTTAGTGTTTGCGTTTGATTTTAGCATTAAAGGCTCAGGAAGAGGCTGGCCCAGCAGCAGCTGGTCCTGAGAGCAGCCCCACCCTGACAGTAGTGCTCTCGTCACAGGCCTCTCATGCCCTTAGATCTGACCTTCACCACTTCCCTTTGAGTTAGGCAAGCTGTGCACTTTCATTTTCTCCATTTTACGTGGGATCTCTGGCTCATATCTATCAACTCAGCTTCCTTTCAATTTTTTTTCTGCTGTCTCCCCAGTAACTTAAGAGCACTGACCTCGCAATGTGACTGCTTTGAATCCCATCTCCTTCCCTTACTTGCCCTGTAGCCCTGGGCAAGTGGCTTAACCTTTCCTTAGCTCATCTATAAATGGGGATAGTACCACCTCTTAAAGTTCTTATGAAAACTAAATGAGAGAATATATATTTAAAGCATGTAACACGGTGCCTGGCATATAGGAAATGCCTCTTAATGTGAAGAGAGGAGAGAGGCAAGCCATCATAGTAAGAGTTAATGATGTAGTTAGATATGAAATATATTGCACAGCTCCTTAAGTTTTATGTAATTTTGATGGTAACTTATATTTTGGTGGGGCTGGAGAGAGTTAAACTAGAAAAAAGTTTCTTAACTTAGAGGAGCACTTACAGAATGTAAGATGAAAGATGAGGAAATGGATGAAGTACCCTCTCTGAGTGTAGCATATATCAAAACTCCATTCCTTTTTATGGTTTGAATAATATTCCATTGCATGTATATACTGTGTTTGGTTTATTCATCTGTTGATGGACACTTGGGTTGTTTCCACCTTTTATAATTAGTGTTTACATTTCCACTATTGTAAATAATGCTGCCATGAACACTGGCATGTAAGTATCTGTTTGAGTCCTTTTTCTCAGTCCTTTTGGGTATATACCGAGGAGTGGATTTGCTGGATCATGGGCTAATTCTATGTTTAACTTTTGAGGATCAGCAAGCTGTTTTCCACAGCAGTTATATACCATTTTACATTCCCACGGCAATGCACAAGGGTTCCAGTTCTCCATATTCTTGTCAGCTTGTTATTTTCCTTTTTAGAATCATTACCATGCTAATAAGGACGAAGCAGCATCTCTGTGTAGTTTTGATTTTCGTTTCCCTGGTGACCAAGGATGCTGAGCATTTTGTGTCCCATGTTGTTCCTTTTTTAGTTCTTTCTAGCAAATAGTCCTAATGGTTACTGCTGCCCCTTCATGAGCAGATTCTCTGGTGGAAAAAGTCCCTCTCCTACCTGGCTTTATATTAGTTAAGTGTAGGCCGTTCATGGGTGTCTAATAATGTATGTGGTTTACAGATATTCTCCCAGATTTTAAAGCCACGGAGGAAAAGCTGTGTTGCACTTCCTCTCTGGAATCACCCCCTCATCCTCAGTCCCATTGTGTTGCTCTCCAGAGTCTAGCTCTGCTGTCAGTTTAAATCCCTGAATTGGATTTGATGTTTACCCTCCTCCAGCAGCCAAGTCAGCCAAGTCTGCCCACACAATAAAATAATAAAAGTACCAGCGGTAGCAGTAAACAACAGCTGGCATTTACTGACTGTTTACTGTGTGCCAAGCGCCGTGCTAGTGTTTTATATATATCAGCTTGCTTACTCCTCACAACCAGCAATGGCTCTGTAGACAAGGCAACGAGATGTTAAATAATTTGCCCAAAGTTACACAGCTAGCAAGTGGCAGTGCCAGGATTTGTGGTATAGCAGCCAGGCCCTAGAGCTGGGGCTCATCATCTCCAGGCCATGTGCCTCTGCCTGTAGTGACACTGGGCAAGCTTCTGTTAGCCCCGGCAAGACATCATCTACCAGTAGTCTGTAGGTTAGAAATGATCTGTCTTGGGGCTTTCCTGGTGGTCCCACGGCTAAGACGCTACACCCGCAATGCAGAGCACCTGGGTTCGATCACTGGTCAAGGAACTAGATTCCACATGCCACAACTAAGACCCAGCGCAGCCAAATAAATATTTTAAAAAAGAAGAACATTAGGAAAAAAAGAATGATCTGTCTTGTAAAATATAGGTTATGAAAGTCAATTAGAAAGACTGTTAGCTAATGCAATACTTGTAAATACCTCTCTGAAACATCATTTCATTTGGTTGTGAAATGTTTTGTATGGCATTACTTTAAGAAACAGAAGAAAGCATCAGAAGTTATTTTTTTCCATAAAAAGCTTCTTTTGATGGTCTTATATTAAGAAACCTGAAGAAAACTCTGTGTGTTTTCTGAGACAGTAGGAGTAGCAGTAGTTGCATGCAAGAACCATGTACATTTAAAGTGGGGAGAGACTACAGAAGTCACCTTGTCCAGCCCCTTCCTAGAAAAAGTCAGCTTCCATAAAGTTGTGTATCTTGCTAATGGCAAATACTGGAATGGAAAAGAGATTTCTTTAATCCCTCTTGAAATAAGCCAAATAGAATGAAAACCTCATACATGTTTGATTGACTGGGGATCCTTAAACGTAGTAAAGTTCAGTGACTTCAAGTATATCTCCATTTCATACAATAACTAATTCAGATAAAGGCCAACACTAACCTGAACTAAGGATGCTTCCCTATGCTCTTTTAAAATTTATGCTTTGTAGATTTTAGTCCATGGAGAACAGAATGAAATGGCCAGATTGAAAGCAGCCCTGATTCGAGAATATGAAGATAATGATGAAGTTCACATAGAGGTTCATAATCCTCGGAATACAGAAGCAGTGACCTTGAACTTCAGGGGAGAAAAACTAGCCAAGGTAAAAGGTTATGGTTTTTAATCCTATCCATTCCTAATAGTTCATAATCCCTTTAGGGAAATGTATATTAAGAAAATCAAGCTCTTAATTGAATCAAAATAATGTGCTCAACGATGATTTCTGTCTACTCAGTATGTTAATACTATAAGACTTTATCCTTGTGTTTTTAGGATTTTTCTATTTCCACTAGTATGTTTTTTCATATGGAAAATTTTCAAATAAATTAGATTTTGAGTTTCATAGCTTTTAATCCACATTCCCAACTTACTTTTCATACCTATATCAGACAGTAAACAAATGTCCATTACTGTTTTGTTTTTTCCACTACTCTTTTTTACTACATCCAATACAGTATTCTGTCTGCCTCCTGGCATTCTCCCTAAGAAACTGAAGATAGGCCCATGTCTAAACATAATGTCTGTGGATACGATGGAATTTATAAAAATTTGTCTTTTCAAGAGTTAATCATTTTTGATGAAATGTAAGATTTTCACAATTTAAAGAAGAAATACTTGAGAAAAAAATTTTTCACCTGGAATTTTAGTGGGATGCTGTTAAGAAGTCTGCATTTTTACCTCCTGTTCATCAAAAGTCTTTTTAAGATACTGGTAATGGGAGCTTTTTTGTGATCTGTCTGAAGCTTTAAATATCAAGATTGTTAATGAGTAACTTGACAGAATTCTTTTAGTACATGAGCCAAATTCCAGGAAGCCATTTGATAAATATCATTTCTTCCAGTCAAATTGAGGAAAATTTGCAGAAATTAGGATGTAAGGCTTTTCTTGCAAAGTAGAGCCAACTGTTGTATTGACTCCTGAATCTCACTGTTCACAGAACTTTCCAGGGGATAGTTTAATGGAAAGGTTCAAATGGTCATCATTATGATTGAGTCCCTGAATTGTTAATTGTGTTTCACAAGATTCTGTTCTGTTCAAATTGTTTTGGGCTCTTTTTCTTCTTTTTTAAAATAGGTCATGGGCTTTTTAGCAGACAAAAAACCAGAACAGGGCCAGCGGGTCTCAGGAATACTTGTTAAAAGAAACTTTAATTATCACATACTTTCTCCTTGTGACCTCTCCAGTAAGTACACTATTAAATGTCGAATGTAATTTGATTTTAGTAGATTAAAAAAATCTGGGACTTCCCTGGTGATTCAGTAGTTAAGACTTCCTGCTTCCACTGCAGAGGGCTCAGGTTCAATCCCTGGTCAGGGAACTGAGATCCACATGCCTTGCAGCCAAAATAATTAATTAACTAAAATTATATATTTTTTAAAAATCTATAAGAAAAAAAGAAAATCTGAAGAACTCTTACCTAGTGGCCAAATTTTAAGTAACAATCTAATAACAGAGTACAAATAGTCAAAACTTAATAATCTAGTTAACGTTATTTGAAAAAAATCTTCCTTGAACTATTAAAATGTTTAAACAACTTTTTTCTTAATTGGAAACATAAGCTCTTCTGTAAGACCAGTTGGCTACTGCTGATGCTTCTCAAGCCTGTCTTCTACATTTCACATGAAGTACTGGTACCTTCATTTCCTGAAATGATGTTAGACTCTCCACGTAAACTTTTTGATTTTTATGACCTGTAGTGTTAAGTTGCTTGCTGAGCCTTGTGTTTAAGCCCATGCAAATGTAAGCCATCCTTACTTGTGCAGTAACTATGGTATTTGTGCATGCGTGCTAAGTCGCTTCAGTCATGTCTGACTCTTTCAACCCTATGGATGGTAGCCCGCCAGGCTCCTCTGTCCATGAGATTCTTCAGGGAATGGAAGAATGGAGTGGGTTGCCATGCCCGCCTCCAGGGGATCTTCCTGAACCAGGGATCAAACCTGCGTCTCTTACACCTCCTGCATTGGCAGGCAATGTATTCTTTACCACTAGCACCACTTGGGAAGCCCCAACTATGGTATTATCTTCAAGTAAATAACTGTGCTCAATTCTATTTATATGACACTAGTAAAAATGATTTAGCAAGGAATAAGAAATAACAGCAATATTTAGGATACAGCTGTGAGATGAGCCAACTGTCAGCTTTCAGACCATCACACAGTAGAAATATAACTTGTTCCCTTAACAATTGGTGAGGTCTTACTCTATGCCAGACATTGTGCCAGGTACTGGAAGACTTGAGATGTGTTGAAACACACCGTCCCAGGCCTCAAAAAGCTCTCTGTTAAGGGAAAGCATGTTGTGAAGAGCTAATGACAGTACTGACCCAGGACCTACAGAGTGCATGAGTATGTGAGGAGAGAATGGGCCTAGAAGAGTTGTGAAAAGCTTTGTAAACCAGTTGGCTTTTATGCCAGGTGGTGAAGGATTGCTAACCAGAAAAGATGGCAGAACACAGCTGGCCTACTGACTTGGAGTTGTTTAGCGACCTGATGTGTTTCCGGAAATGAGAGTGCCTTCTGGAGCACAAGTTAACTGTTGGCTGGGGTGGGGGTCTGGGTGGGGGGGGTCGGGTGAGGGGAGGGGGTAAGGGGAACGATATAGAATGGGGACCAATTGCAGAGCACCTTGTTAGCTTGAAAAATGTGTTCTTGTTTACTTTGCTTTTACTTCTCTTTCCTTTACTCCCGATCTGTTTTTGCAAATTGTGTTTTGTGGAACTAGTATTGTTTTTTTACAGCATATTTATTTTAATTTCCTCTCCAGATTATACTGACTTGGCCATGAGCACTGTAAAACAGACCCAAGCCATTCCATATACTGGTCCTTTTAATTTGCTCTATTACCAGCTACAGAAATTGACAGGTGTGTATTTATTGACATTCACTTAATTATTTTCTGTTTTTTGCATGAGTCTATATTGAGGAAAGGATGTTAATTTTGGTAATTGTGTCAGAATTGCACAAATTTTATTTGTACTTCCCCTGGTCATGTTATCACCTTTAGGTGAAATTTTAAAAATAGACTGATAAACATTTTTAAAATCCCATAATATCTCTTATTATGTGGAATGGAATGGCAAACTACTTCAGTATTCTTGCCTCAAAAACCCCATGAACAGTATGAAAAGGCAAAAAGATAGGACATTTGAGAGATGAACTCCCCAAGTCAGTAGGTGCCCAATATGCTACTGGAGATCAGTGGAGAAATAACTCCAGAAAGAATGAAGGGATGGAGCCAAAGCAAAAACAACACCCAGTTGTGGATGGGACTGGTGATAGAAGCAAGATTCAATGCTGTAAAGAGCAATATTGCATAGGAACCTGGAATGTTAGGTCCATGAATCATGGCAAATTGGAAGTGGTCAAACAGGAGATGTCACAGTGAACATCGACATTCTAGGAATCAGCGAACTAAAATGGACTGGAATGGGTGAATTTAACTCAGATGACCATTATATCTACTACTGTGGGCAGGAATCCCTTAGAAGAAATGGAGTAGCCATCATAGTCACCAAAAGAGTCCAAAATGCAGTACTTGGATGCAATCTCAAAAACGACAGAATGATCTCTTCGTTTCCAAGGCAAACCGTTCAAACGGTAATCCAAGTCTATGCCCTGACCAGTAATGCTAAAGAAGCTGAAGTTGAACGGTGCTATGAAGACCTACAAGACCTGCTAGAACTAACACCCAAAAAAGATGTCATTTTTATCTATAGGGGACTGGAATGCAAAAGTAGGAAGTCAAGAAACACCTGGAGTAATGGGCAAATTTGGCCTTGGAGTACAGAATGAAGCAGGGCAAAGGCTAACAGAGATCTGCCAAGAGAACGCACTGGTCATAGCGAACACCTTCTTCCAACAACACATGGACATCACCAGATGGTCAACACCAAAATCAGATTGATTATATCCTTTACAGCCAAAGACAGAGAAGCTCTATACAGTCAGCAAAAACAACACCGGGAGCAGACTGTGGCTCAGATCATGAACTCCTTATTGCCAAATTCAGACTTAAATTGAAGAAAGAGGGGAAAACCAGTAGACCATTCAGGTATGACATAAATCAAATCCCTTATGACCAATACAGTGGAAGTGAGAAATATATTTAAGGGACTAGATCTGATAGAGTGCCTGATGAACTATGGATGGAGGTTCGTGACATTGTACAGGAGACAGGGAGCAAGACCATCCCCAAGAAAAAGAAATGCAAAAAAAGCAAAAAGGCTGTCTGAGGAGGCCTTACAAATAGCTGTGAAAAGAAGAGAAGCGAGAAGCATGGGAGAAAAAGAAAGATATACCCATTTGAATGCAGAGTTCCAAAGAATAGCAAGGAGAGATAAGAAAGCCTTCCTCAGCGATCAATGCAAAGAAATAGAAGAAAACAATAGAACAGGAAAGACTAGAGATCTCTTCAGGAAAATTAAAGATACCAAGGGAATATTTCATGCAAAGATGGGCTCAATAAAGGACAGAAATGGTATGGAGCTAACAGAAGCAGAAGATATTAAGAAGAGGTGGCAAGAATACACAGAACTGTACAGAAAAGATCTTCATGACCCAGATAATCACAAAGGTGTGATCTCTCCCGCTTACCTAGAGCCGGACCCCTGGAATGTGAAGTCAGGTGGGCCTTAGGAAGCATCACTTTGAACAAAGCTAGTGGAGGTGATGGAATTCCAGTTGAGCTATTTCAAATTCTAAAACATGATGCTGTGAAAGTGCTGCACTCAATATGCCAGCAAATTTGGAAAACTCAGCAGTGGCCACAGGACTGGAAAAGGTCTGTTTTCATTCTAATCCCAAAGAAAGGTAATGCCAAAGCATGCTTAAACTACTGCACAGTTGCACTCATCTCACACCCTAGTAAAGTAATGCTCAAAATTCTCCAAGCCAGGCTTCAGCAATATGTGAACCTTGAACTTCCAGATGGTCAAGCTGGTTTTAGAAAAGGCAGAGGAACCAGAGATCAAATTGCCAACATCCGCTGGATCATCGAAAAAGCAAGAGAGTTCCAGAAAAACATCTATTTCTGCTTTATTGACTATGCCAAGGCCTTTGACTGTTGGATCACAATACACTGTGGAAAATTCTGAAAGAGATGGGAATACCAGACCACCTGACCTGCCTCTTGAGAAACCTGTGTGCAGGTCAGGAAGCAACAGTTAGAACTGGACATGGAACAGCAGACTGGTTCCAAATAGGAAAAGGAGTACATCAAGGCTGTATATTATCACCCTGTTTATTTAACTTAAAAGCAGAGTACATCATGAGAAACGCTGGTCTGGAAGAAGCACAATCTGGAATCAAGATTGCCGGGAGAAATATCAATAACCTCAGATATGCAGATGACACCACCCTTATGGCAGAAAGTGAAGAACTAAAGAGCCTCTTGATGAAAGTGAAAGAGGAGAGTGAAAAAGTTGGCTTAAAGCTCAACATTCAGAAAACTAAGATCATGGCATCTGATCCCATCACTTCATGGGAAATAGATGGGGAGACAGTGGAAACCGTGTCAGACTTTATTTTGGGGGGCTCCAAAATCACTGCAGATGGTGATCGCAGCCATGAAATTAAAAGACGCATACTCTTCGGAAGGAAAGTTATGCCCAACCTAGATAGCATATTTAAAAGCAGAGACATTACTTTGCCAACAAAGGTCCATCTAGTCAAGGCAATGGTTTTTCCAGTGATCATGTATGGATGTGAGAATTGGACTGTGAAGAAAGCTGAACACTGAAGAATTGATGCTTTTGAACTGTGGTGTTGGAGAAGACTCTTGAGAGTCCCTTGGACTGCAAGGAGATCCAACCAGTCAATCCTAAAGGAGATCAGTCCTGCGTGTTCATTGGAGGGACTGATGTTGAAGCTGAAACTCCAATACTTTGGCCACCTGATGCAGAGAGCTGACTCATTTGAAAAGACCCTGATGCTGGGAAAGATTGAGGACAGGAGTAGAAGGGGACGACATAGGATGAGATGGTTGGATGGCATCACCGACACAATGGACATGGTTTTGGGTGGACTCCGGGAGTTGGTGATGGACAGGGAGGCCTGGCGTGCTGCGGTTCATGGGGTCTCAAAAAGAGTCGGACACGACTGAGCAACTGAACTGAACTGAGTATCTCTTATTCTTGATCCACATAAAATTCTAAAATTGATAGTAGTTTTTGCTTCTTGTATTTAAAATCCATTTCAGTTTACATAATTTTTATACCTAGTATACCTAAATTTTATAATGTCTTTTCTTTGTTCAATGAAAATAATTTTTCTGGTTCTATCAGTACAGATCTATAGACCAGGTTTTTTAAGAGTGCATGACCACTGCCCAAAGGTCAGTAAAGAGTAACCTCTTCTGTTTTCATATTAGACCATTTTTAATTGGAGACTTTTGTGGATGAACATCATGAAGGTCAAAGACTAAAAACGTGGGCTCTCTCTGATAAACAAGAGCTTCAAATTGCAAAGTTATACTTTTTATTAACATGTTCTTTGTAACTGACATAGTACAGTACTGCTAAAAGATGAACCAGTAAAAAGAACATCTTTTTTTTTTTTTAACCTCAGAACCTCATGTTAGAAAATAACACAGGCAGGAGGGGGGATCGGGATGGGGAACACATGTAAATACATGGCTAATTCATGTCAATGTATGGCAAAAACCACTACAATATAAAATAAATAAATAAAAAATAAAAGAAAAAAAAGAAAATAACACAGGAAGTTAATAAAATATGTCTGAAAGTGTTAAGTGTCAGCTGCTGAGCAGCTGAGCAGTCAACTGAGCAGTTGTGTCCAACTCTTTGCAACCCATGCACTATAGACCTCCAGGCTCCTTTGTCCATGGGATTCTCCAGGCAAGAATATTAGAGTGGCTTGCCATTCCCTTCTCTAGGGGATCTTCCAGACCCAGGGATTGAACCTGGGTTTCCCGCCTTGCAGGCAGATACTTTACCATCTGAGCCACCAGGGAAGCTCAAAATATGTCTGAATTAACCCTTAATTAAAAGGTTACTGGGAAGACCAGAAAAGCTTTATCTTAGACAATGGAATTTCCCTGTAGAACTATTAAAACCTGTTAAGACAGAAGGTAGAAGTGACGGTTCATGTTAAATATTAAGATGCTAGTTGCTGAATCTCTTTGTACAAACATAGATGTTTGACAGACATCAGTTTGCAATTGATAACATGTTTGTTCAAGGTAAATTGTATCTAGTTATGTGAACTTTTGTAATATAATGCATGTTGATCTCTTTCAATTGCTATTAGCAATTTATATAAAATCTACTTAACTATTTAAAGTCTGTCTATACACGTGAGTTATTAAATTTTTTTCATTGTATCATCTTATTTCAGCTATCTCTATAAATAAATAATTATGCTCTAGAAGATTATTTTTAATTTTTTATTATGGCTTTTTTCCAAAATTTTTTATATTTACACAATTTTTAAAGGTTGCTTTCCATTTATAGTTATTACAAAATACTGGCTGTCTTCCTCATGTTGTACAACACATCCTTGAGCCTATCTTATACCTAGTAGTTTATACCTCCCATTTCCCTGCCTTATATCGCCCCCTTCAGAAAATTATATACATCTTAACAGTTTCTTTTTTTTCAGGTGATGTGGAAGAATTAGAAATTCAAGAAAAGCCTGCTTTGAAAGTGTTTAAAAATATTACTGTAATACAGGAACCAGGAATGGTGATATTAGAAGTAAGATGAGATCATTTACCTAAACAAGGAGGGGGAAATGTTTTGAGTTCACATGTAATTATAGAGAAAATTGGGTTCTTCCAAGTCAGGAAAAAAAATTGTTGGAAAATATATGTGTGTATATTTTTCTTTGCAAGATCAGCTTTAAATATAGCATAGCTAGGCATTTTCTATATAGTTACAATAGCATAGACACTAATAAATTAAGACTTAGTATTTAGTTTGTGTAATGAGCCAAAGTCTCTCATATGAGTAAGTGTTAACTGATTTTGTGGTATCCTAGAATGTCTTCAGTAATATCAAAAGGTTTTAAAATTCTCAAGATAAAAATATAATTGTTACTTTAAAGCAAACAAACTTGTTACGCAGTTCTTCTTAAGAGGGTGGAATCCTGAAGGTTCAATTAGCAACATTAAAATGACCCAAATCCACAAAGGCTCGAAATGATTAATTTAGATAAATGTGGTTCCCACTGTATAATTTTATTTATTTATTTTTTATTTATTTTTACCCTCTGTTAATAACTTTAAATTCATACTGGTAGAATTTAGGACCCACACACAAATGACTTTGATGGTTCCTTTTCATAGGTTGTGAAAGTCACTCAGTCATGTCCAACTCTTTGTGACCCCATTGACTATACAGTCCATGGAATTCTCCAGGCCAGAATACTGGAGTCCGTTACCATGCCCTTCTCCAGGGATCTTCCCACCCCAGGGATCAAACCCAGGTCTCCCACATTGCAGGCAGATTCACTGTCTGAGCCACCAGGGAAGCCCTTTCATGGGTTGGCGTCTATTTAAAGAAGGATTTTCTCAGTGAGTCCTGGAACTGAATGATCCAGGAAGATACCTTGTCTGTTTCTCTGCCTCACGGCAGAGTGTAAATTTCCCAGCTCTGTGGTCTACCATTCTGTTTATACATACTACTTTTTAAACAAACAGAAAAAGATCGGTCAGTGCTGATCCCACTGCAGTTCTCTTGAATTGTATTTATAAGGCTAAAAGTAACTGAAAAACTGTCAAGAGAAATAGTTATCTATAACATGAAGTTATATAAAATAGTATATTCATATAAAGCATATCTGAGAAAGGGGAGAAGTTATTACAGACATTAATTTAGCTCTTGCTACTAAATACTATTAAGAGAATGCATTTTTTTATTTCCTAGAATTAACATGCCAAAGAAGATCTTCAAGGTAGATCTTCAACTGACTCTTATTGCTTATAAAAGTACTCTTTGGAGAGATAATAATAAGAGGCGGGGTGGGTGGGGGTCTCACCTAACCTAGTAGACAGGGAAGACTTTCTAGAGCATTGGGCACATGGCAGTGACAGAGGATCTTAGGCTTCATATGAGAGACAGAAGTAAATCTTTAAAGACGATACTGGCTGTGCTACTAAAATCTAGTGGCTAGAAATTTGAGTTTGAATCCTAAAACTAGCAATTAATTACTGTTTATGTTATCTGATGCAAATTACTTTTGAGTCAATTTACTCCTTTATGATGAAGATGTGAGTTGAATGAGAGGATGCCTATAAGACACTCACCACAAAGGACGTACTTGTTGTTTAAAAAAAAAAAATTAGAGAAGTCAGCATTATTAGTTAATTTCAGTAAATAATGGGTCAGTTGATTTCAGCGACATGCTAGAAGCGGGAGTCCCCCACGTACAGTCTGTGGATGGGTGGTGGTGATTGCGGTTTGTGGGCGTGGCTGGGCCGTACCCCACTAATTCTGCCTCTTGCTTTGCAGTGGTTGGCAAATCCTTCCAATGATATGTATGCAGATACAGTCACAACCGTGATACTAGAAGTTCAGTCAAACCCGAAAATAAGGAAAGGTACAGAATTACTTCATTTTTTTCAATTCTTTCATTTCTCCCATGGTTCTGTGAAATAAAAAGCAGAAAACAGTCCTCAAGAACTTGAAATCTCTTGATTGTTTCATTCCTGTAATTCAAGATATATGAATAACAGTGTATATTACTAATATTTTACTTACATTTTATCCTGAGTCTCCATTTGTGCTGTAAAAATGTGGTTGCAATTAACAGGAAGATAAAAATCTCTTTAGTAATAGTCCTCTTAAGAACAATCAGAAATTCCAGAATATTGCTGAATTGAGCCAACATTTCTAATATGAAAATATGCTGCTATATTCATGTCTAGTAAAACTTGTTAAACAAAATGGAATTTCCATTGGGTGCAGTTTTGCAGTAATTTTGTTTTCTAAGAAGCATTTTTTAATCAAAGAAAACACCCATAAAAATATCTTTGTATCATTTCTTCATAGTTTGATTCTATTTTATACATAATTCAGTATAACACATGTTAAGGTACACATGTACGGTGGGCCTTTGTGTTCCTGGGGAGGAAGCTATGCTTGAAACATTCTGGGAAGCCTCACATGCCAGCTCTATTCTAGAAGCACCTTCAGTGAAACACTCTGATTCTTCTATGATAGCATTTGCTCCTGTTTCATTTCTTAAGCTGCTAACACCTCAGTCTAGATCTGGAAACAGCAGCTGTCTCTGTACCTGCATGCATGTTCAGCCCTACCTGCCATTTATTTTGAGTCCCCTCATTCTGAGGACACATAAGAAAGCTACACATTTTCCTCAATTTACCTCCACAGGTAGATGCTGTATGTACGTTTGTCACTTAAAGGATTCCAGTTAACCATTTTGGTTTCTCAGCAACTAACTTCTGACTGTTGATTTGGAAATTATCCTAACCAGGAATATGGACATTGAACCCACCGTTGCTTTTTTCCCCCAGGTGCAGTACAGAAGGTTTCTAAAAAATTAGAAATGCACGTTTACAGCAAGAGGCTGGAGATCATGCTCCAGTAAGTGTCGCCTGATTACTGCTCAGCCGGGTAGTGACGCAGGAGGGAGGCGCTCAGTGGTGCCATCGCTGCCTGGCTGAGATGCTCAGACGAGGCCACCGAACTGGTCTGGTGCCTGTTTTCTATCAGTAAAGTGGCTTGAGCTGCTTCCTTCCAACTAAACACCGCAGCCACTGCTGACTGTAACTCACAGGAGGCCTTTGGAATTGATTTTAGAGGCCCAGAGAGCCAGTGGACTGGGGTGCTGGGATTTGAAGACTACTCCAGTGCTTCGTAGCTGTGGGGCTTTAAGCAAATCTGTGTCTGTTTCCCTCCCATCTGAAAGGGGCTCCTTACCAAAATGAAGTGAAGGTGAAAGTCGCTCAATCATGGCCGACTCTTTGCGACCCCATGGACTATACAGTCCATGGAATTCTCCAGGCCAGAATACTGGAGTGGGTAGCCCCTTTCCCTTCTCCAGGGGATCTTCCCAACCCAGGGATCAAACCTAGGTCTCCTGCACTGCAGGCAGATTTGTTACCAGCTGAGCCACCAGGGAAGCCCCCTTAGCAAAACACATACAGGTTAAGATAATGTATATAAAGTACCTAACACAGTGCCTGCTGAATGGAGCATTTTTAATAAACGATAGCTGTGTATTTTACCTGTCTTGTAAAATTAATAAAATACCTGAAAGTAAATATATCTCAGGGGTAGATGGGGATAAATGCTGTGGCTGACAGTAAAGACTCTGCCTGCAGTGCATGAGGCCTGGGTTTGATCACTGGATGGGGAAGATCCCCTGGAGTAGGAAATGGCAACCCACTCCAGCATTCTTGCCTGGAGAATCCCACGGACAGAGGAGCCTGGCGGGCTATAGTCCATGTGGTCACAGCAGAGTTGGACACTACTGAGCGGCTGACACTTTCACTTTTTGGGGGTAGGTATAAGTATTACACTTCACAACTACAGGCTATTTCCAATATTATTTTCACCAAAATATATAAAACTGTACTCTACATATTTATAAAGCATTTTCCACTAATAATGCATCTTTGTTTATTTTAAGGGACATATTTGGAGAAGACTGTGTTAGTGTAAAAGATGGTTCTATTCTTAGTGTCACAGTAGATGGAAAAACTGCTAACATAAACTTGGAGACACGGGTATGTAGCTGTTCATTTCTACATTTCAAGACATTTGGGGGAAAAAAGTGAAAGCAAAAATCTCTTACATTTTGGCATTTCCTTCCAGTTTTTTCCTACATTTTAAAAATTATGTTTGTGTTACCAGTTTTGCGTCCTTACTTTTTATTTCTCTTTTGTCATAAGCATTTTTTGCATGTTGCTGCATGGCGCACATTTCCCTTGTCTTTATTACGCCACTGTTTTCTATTTGCATAATGTGCCTTAACCTCAGCATTTCTCTAGTTTGGCGTCCAGTTGACTCCCGATTTTTCAGAGAAGTTGCTCTTCTGTTGGCAGCAAGATCCAAGTGATTTTTCCAAACAATGGGCTTCCAGAGTATAGGGCCTCCTCCCACCACACCCAGCAGATCTTTCAGGATTATGTCACAGGCAGAAATGAATAAGTATATCCTCCTTTTGGAGTTGTTTTTGAAGATTAAAACAGTTCTACTAAACAAATAACACTTTTGGTATTTCTTCTGTATAAACTTTGGCTGTTTAGATGTTTTGAAAAAACACTAGATTTATTTTACCTCAATAAGAAAAACCAAAAAAAGCTAAGAACCTAGAGAAGAAATATTGAGAGCTAGTAAACCTATGAAACAAACATTCAAATGAGATCCACTAATAATTAAAGGAAATACAGATTTAAAGCATGGGACGTCACTGTTTCTGTGCTTATATTGGCACAAGTTAAAAAGGGTGCTATGACCCAGTAACAGTGAAAGAAGCGGGGAACAGTGACGTCCAGGGCTATTTTGGACAAGGAGGAGGCTGGAAGTTGGGTGGTGCATTCTTTCTGCAGGGTGGTTTGGTGATCTGCATCCAAAGTCTTCAAAAAATAAATACTTTTATCCACAATTCCACTTGCTGGATTTAACCAAAGAAGATAATTAGGCAAGTGAGCAAAAGTATCTATAAAAGGATGTCTGTTTTAGCATTGATTATAACATAGAACGGAGAAGGCAATGGCACCCCACTCCAGTACTCTTGCCTGGAAAATCCCATGGATGGAGGAGCCTGGTGGGCTGCAGTCCATGGGGTCGCTAAGAGTTGGACACGACTGAGCGACTTCACTTTCACTTTTCACTTTGATGCATTGGAGAAGGCAATGGCACCCCACTCCAGTGTTCCTGCCTGGAGAATCCCAGGGATGGGGGAGCCTGGTGGGCTGCCATGTATGGGGTCGCTCAGAGATGGACACGACTGAAGTGACTTAGCAGCAGCAACAGCAGCATAATGTAGAAAAACTGCAAGAGACCTACATTTCCAAGAGTAGGATCTAATAAATAAAACAACTGAAAAAATAATGTGTGTTATACCCTTATAATGATACTATATGTATAGCCACTAGGAATGATTTATTAATGTGCAAAGTTGTCCACTTACATTATTGAATGGGAGGGGAAAGTTACAAGATAGCAAGTATGATAAATTATCCTATTTTTGTTTTAAAGGAATGTGTGTATAGCCAGAAGTCTAGAAGATTATATACTGAAAGGTTAACAGTAGTTATCAGTAGGTCATAGAATTAAGGGTGTTTTCATTGCTGAATTTTTACATAAGGGATATTTATTGTGTGACAAAAATTCTTTTAAGCAGCTTAGTAATTTGCAGTTAAGAAATAACTGGGAGATGACTGGGCTTCCCAGATGGCGCAGTGGTAAAGAATCCGCCTGCCAGTGCAGGAGACGTGGTTTCGATCCCTGGGTCGGGAAGATCCCTTGGAGGAGGAAACGGCAACCCACTCCAGTATTCTTGCCTGGGAAATCCCATGGACAGAGGAGCCTGCAGGATACAGTCCATGGACTCACAAAGAGTTGGACGTGACTGAGTACGCATGCACAGGAGATGATGAGTGAATAGAGATCAAATTTAATACCAGGTGTTGAGTAGATGACCGAATCTATTGTTTGCTCAGTATTTCAGTAATTTGTATTGCATAGACTAAATTCCTTGGAGTATCATTTGCTGGATCAAAACACAGGCTGTGAAGTAAACAGTTCTCTCAGCTTTCCTTGTATTCTTTTTCTCCTCCCAAGTTAGCCTCTAGTTAGACCCAGTCGTCATGCCATTGGGGATCTCTGCATCCAGCTGCAGGCTCACAGATGTGCAGTGCAGCCATTCTGGCTTTTGGTAATCCAGGCCCCACCCCCTTGGGAACCAGTTGTTTTTAAAGAGCATTAGTTTACCTCGTATATAATTCTAGACACTTGTGTTAAAAGGCATGTCTGTGCTCTCACTTTCAGACTGTAGAATGTGAAGAAGGCAGTGAGGATGACGAGTCCCTCCGAGAAATGGTGGAACTGGCAGCCCAGAGACTGTACGAGGCCCTCACACCCGTCCACTGACAGCCTCTCTCTGTCGGTGTTCAGCCTTTTGTAATGCCTGATTCTACTTCTGTTGCTTAAAATAAAATACATTCATTTCTCTGGGGTAGCCTGTTCACTTCGATGGCAACTGGCCTTTATCCCAGCACCTTGAATACTGCTAAATCACCACCAAATTTGTCCATTATTCTCGCACTGCTGAATAAACCGCTGTTATTGATTCTGCTTCTAGGCATGTATGCAGCTCCCTCGGGAACTTCAGATCTGTTCCCAGCAGCCGGGTCAGAATGTCTTATGTCCCTTTTAAGGAAAGGTAATGTGTGATGGTTTGAGTTTTCATTTATATCCTCTGAATTTGAATTACTAATTAGAGATTATCACTTAAAAGTTTTAAGCCCCCTTTCTATTCCTTCCCAATATTCTTGCCAAATTCGTTAATTTATAGTTTGTAACATCAGGACTTTAGAGATTCAATATTATTTTCTTTGTATAATTCAATTCAGAGATATTCAGAATAGAATTTTTGTGACTCAGGTTCAAGGGTTTTATTCTTATGTTGTTGAATTGTTTTATGCGTAAAGTAATCAGTAGTCCAGTTTCCTCAAGTACAAGTAATTCAGACTTGCAAGTAACTGGACACAGGAGTGTTGGGTGCCGTGTGCTGAGGGCTCAGGCCGGGGCTGCTTTCCCAGGGAAAGGGCCTGATTGCTCCCTCTGAACGAGAATGAGCACAGACGGGGGCCAGCTCCTCACGTCGCAGCCCAGCTGCAGAGCTGTGACACTCACTGTCAGGCTCAAGCCTCCACTCATCCAGTCACTGTTTAGTTCTTCCCTGTGCTTCCGTGGTACACGTCAGTGCCTGAATCTGAATTTTTGCTTGAAACAAAATACATCTATTTCTATAAGGTACTCTACTTTGGCCCAAACCAGAGGTCTAAGGGTCACCTTTTATAAGTGGCATTTAAGATTTTGTTGAGATAGATTTAAAAACATTTTTAAGTTAATACACACTTGTGTTATCTTTACAACCCAGGTCATATACAGCGAAAAGAGCAAGTCCTGTTTCCCAGTCCCTCCCCCTAAGGTACCAATTTCAGTTAAGGATGCTGAGCTGCTCTTGAATCTGCACTGTGGCTCTGAGTCCAGGTCATTTTCGCCCATCTGGTTCCTGCCACAGTGTTTCTTCTCTCCCTATGATTGATTCCTAAAATAACAGACCTGCCCTCAAGCCACCCCTGCTGGGAATCCTGCAGGGCTTCTTCACCTTAATTAGGGTGAAGTCCAAACCTTGACTTGGCCTCACAGGGGGTTCTCAACCCTGGCTGCACATTGGAATCACGTGGGAAGCAGTGACGCTGTGCTGATGCCCACATCCCACCATCTGCAGTGTAGTTAACTGGTCTGCAGTGATCTACTTCATCAGCACACTCTTAAAGCGCTCAGGTGATACTAGTTGAAGCCGAGAACTCCCAACCTAAAGACAGGGTCCCTGCCTGCCTCCAGCTCCAGCCACTCCCCCGACACTCCATGTCCAAGCCACGAAACCGACAACTTTTCTAACACACATGGCTTCCCTGCTGGTCTTCCCCTTAAGCTCAGTTCTTTCGGGACATCCTTCTGGCTCACTTCGATCACAACTGTCAAACTTCATGGCTATGACTGAGGTGACAAGGACTCTTCTTTGAGCAAACATGGGCCAGGCTCCTCTGTCTTCTAAGCCTCCACCTTGGGTCCTACTCTTAGCCCCTTTAGATCAGTTTTAGCGAGAATCCCACTGAGTCGGTTTAACAAAAATTCTTCACTATTGATCTAATCACCCAGAATAGCCACTCAAATTCCTCATCCTGATATCACCCTACCCTGCCTTCAGTGGGAACCCTGTCAGGGAGATTTATCCTCCCTCCTTGTGGTTTCACATTCACCTGACCCCTCCCCCTGCTCCTTGGCTACAGACCCCCACTCTTCTTTCTTATATCCAGAGTTTAGTTAGGTCCATAAATCAAGGTAAATTGGAAGTGGTCAAGCAGGAGAGGGCAACAATGAACACTGACATTTTAGGAATCAGTGAACTAAAATGGACTGGAATCAGTCAATTTAACTCAGATGACCATTATATCTACTACTGTGGGCAAGAATCCCTTAGAAGAAATGGAGTAACCATCATAGTCAACAGAAGAGTCTGAAATACAGTACTTGGATGCAATCTCAAAAATGACAGAATGATCTCTGTTCGTTTCCAAGGCAAACCATTCAATATCACAGTAATCCAAGTCTATGCCCCGAACAATAATGCTGACGAAGCTGAAGTTGAACGGCTCTATGAAGACCTACAAGACCTTCTAGAACTAACACCCAAAAACGATGTCCTTTTCATCTATAGGGAACTGAAATGAAAAGTAGCAAGTCAAGAGATACCTGGAGTAACAGGCAAATTTGGCCTTGGAGTACAGAATGAAGCAAGGCAAAGGCTAACAGAGTTTTGCCAAGAAAACACACTGGTCATAGCAAACACCCTCCTCCAACAACACAAGAGAAGACTCTACACATGGACATCACCAGATGGTCAATACTGAAATTAGATTGATTATATTCTTTGCAGCCAAAGATGGAGAGGCTCTATACAGTCAGCAAAAACAAGACCGGGAACTGACTGTGACTCAGATCATGAACTCATTGCCAAATTCAGAATTAAATCGAAGAAAGTGGGGAAAACCACTAGACCATTCGGGTATGACCTAAATCAAATCCCTTAATGTTTATACAGTGGAAGTGACAGATAGATTCAAGGGATAGATCTGATAGAGTGCCTGAAGACCTATGGGTGGAAGTTCATGACATTGTACAGGACGCAGTGATCAAGACCATCTCCAAGAGAAAGAAATGCAAAAAGGCATAATGGTTGTCTGAGCAGGCCTTACAAATAGCTGAGAAAAGAAGTGAAAGGCAAAGGAGAAAAGGAAAGATATACCCATTTGAATGCAGAGTTCCAAAGAATAGCAAGGAGAGAAAAAAAAAAAAAAAAGCCTCGCTTAGTGATCAGTGCAAAGAAATTGAGGAAAACAATAGAATGGGAATGACTAGAGATCTCTGCAAGAAAGGGCAGACATGGTAGGGACCTAAGAGAAGCAGATGATATTAAGAAGAGGTGGCAAGAATACACAGAACGATACAAAAAAGATCTTCATGACCCAGATAATCACGATAGTGTGATCACTCATCTAAAGCCAGACATTCTGGAATGTGAAGTCAAGTGGGCCTTAGGAAGCATCACTACGAACAAAGCTAGTGGAGGTGATGGAATTTCAGTTGATCTATTTCAGATCCTAAAAAATGATGCTGTTAAACTGCTGCCCTCAATATGCCAGCAAATTTGGAAAACTCAGCAGTGGCCACAGGACTGAAAAAGGTCAGTTTTTATTCCAATCCCAAAGAAAGGCAATGCCAAAGAATGCTCAAACTACCGCACAATTGCGCTCATCTTAAACGCCAGCAAAGTAATGATCAAAATTCTCCAAGCCAGGTTTCAATAGTACGTGAACCATGAACTTCCAGATGTTCAAGTTGGATTTAGAAAAGGCAGAGGAACCAGAGATCAAATTGCCAATATCTGCTGGATCATCGAAAAAGCAAGAGAGTTCCAGAAAAACATCTACTTCTGCTTTATTGATTATGCCAAAGCCTTTGACTGTGTAGATCACAACAAACTGGAAAATTCTGAAAGAGATGGGAATACCAGACCACCTGACCTGCCTCCTGAGAAACCTGTATGCAGGTTAAGAAGCAACAGTTAGAACTGGACATAGAACAACAGACTGGTTCCAAATAGGAAAAAGTATATAGGTGACAAAATGATATATATATCATGCAAAATGCTGGGTGGGATGAAGCACAAGCTGGTATCAAGATTGCCAGGAGGAGGAAAAAAAAAAAGATTGCCAGGAGAAATATCAATAACCTCAGATATGCAGATGACACCACTCTTATGGCCAAAAGCCAAGAACTAAAGAACCTCCTGATGAAAGTGAAAGAGGAGAGTGAAAAAGTTGGCTTAAAGCTCAACATTCAGAAAACTAAGATCATGGTATCTGGTCCCATCACTTCATGGCAAATGGATGGGAAAACAGTGGAAACAGAGACTTTCTTTTGGGGGGGCTCCAAAATCACTGCAGATAGTGACTGCAGCCATGAAATTAAAAGACGCTTGTCCTTGGAAGAAAAGTTATGACCAACATAGACAGCATATTAAAAAGCAGAGACATTACTTTGCCAAAAAAGGTCCGTCTGTTCAAGGCTATGGTTTTTCCAGTGGTCATGTATGGATGTGAGAGTTGGACTATAAAGAAAGCTGAATGCCGAAGAATTGATGCTTTTGAACTATGGTGTTGGAGAAGTCTCTTGAGAGAGTCCCTTGGACTGCAAGGAAATCCAACCAGTCTATGCTAAAGGAAATCATTCCTGAATATTCATTGGAAGGACTGATGCTGAAACTGAAACTCCAATACTTTGGCCACCTGATGGAAAGAACTGACTCACTAGAAAAGATCCTGATGCTGGGAAAGATTGAAGGCAGGAGGAGAAGGGGCTGACAGGATGAAATGGTTGGATGGCATCACTTACTCGATGAACATCAGTTTTAGGAAGCTCCGGAAGTTGGTGATGGACAGGGAGGCCTTGTGTGCTGCAGTCCACGGGGTTGCAAAGAGTCAGACACGACTGAGTGACTGAACTGATGAAGCCTACCTCTGTCCCCTACTGCAAAATCCCACCAGAGTCCTTCCTGGGTAGTCTGCTATACTATCTTTAACAAATGTCTTAACTTTTTTTTTTTTTTTAACCTGAGGTCAAAAGGTTGGATGCCTCATTCAATTAACAAGGGATAGCTGTGATGAATGAATCCCTTGGAAGTCCTTGCTATACCGCTCGTTAGTTCTTCAAACGACTTGCCATTTGCTCAAACACCTGAACCCACCTTCGCGGGGTAGATGTTGGATCTGATTGCAGCGCCACATCGCTCTTTTGGGGTTGTCTTCCACTCGCAGAGCCTACACTGGATACTAGCCAGAGGGCGGGCGGATGCAGCGTCGCCTCATCTGTCTCAGGGAGTCAGTGGGCTTCCGGACGACAGGGTCGCCACGCGCCCCGCATCTAACGGCTCGGATAATGGAATAAAAAGCTAATGAATTTCAGGAGGCTGAGTTTTGTAAACTGACAAAAATGTGCTCTCCAAGAAGCGACAGCTAGCGCATGTCTTAAAAGTGACCTCCAAAGAAGCATCCGCCTGCAATGCGGGAGACCTGGGTTCGATCCCTGGTTTAGGAAGATCCCCTGGAGAAGAGAAAGGGAACCCACTCCAATATTCTAGCCTGGAGAATCCCATGGACTGTATAGTCCTTGAGGTCGCAAAGAGTCGGACACAACTGAAAGACTTTCACTTGGTCTGCAAAGGAACCCCGCTCCTGGAGCCCCTAAGGGACCATCCAGGAAGAAGAGCCAACCAGCAAATACCTGCTGGCGAAGGCTTCGGACTGCGCAGGCGCCTCGTCCTCCCGCCCGCCCCATCCCCGGCTGCTCGCCCCGCCCCCCGCTGCTCGCCCCGCCCCCGCTGCTCGCCCCGCCCCCCGCTGCTCGCCCGCCCGGATATCCGGCGTGGCCCCGCCTCCCGGCCGTCGGCATCATGGCGTTATGCGAGGCTGTGGCGAGCGGGAGTCCTCTCCTCTGGCCTCGGGTTCTGCTTTTCGGAGACTCCATCACTCAGGTGACCGCCGCTCGGCCCCGCGTCCAGTCTGCGGACCCCGGCTCGGCCCCCTCGGCCTCCCCGCGCCCCCTGGGCCTGCGGCCCCGGCCGAGAACCGCGGGCCTGGCTTCTTGGCCTATCCGTGGCTCCCATTTCCCCCGACTGTCCCGGGGTTGCGGGGCCGCCTGCCCCCGCAGCCCGCCGCCCCCAGGCCGGGCGCCTCCGAGGCCGGCAGCGTGGGCCCCTTCGTGACACCGCGCCGGTGTCATACGGTGTCACGTATGGTATGTCATGTATGTATGTCACATACATACGGTGTCACGGCTCATTTCTCGGCCTGGGAGTGACGGCCTCGGGGGGCGGCACGGCCTCGCAGTACTAGACCCCGGTCTCGTTGAGTCTTAGGGAGCCCGTTTGACAAATGAGACCGTGTGCGGGCGCGTTTAGGGGCTCGTCCGGGCCGCCCCTGGGCTCACTTTTTTTAAAATTAATATATTTTTTATTGAAGGATCGTTGCTTTACAGAATTTTGCTGTTTTCTGTCAAACCTCAACATGAATCAGCCATAGGTATACATGTCACCTCCCTTTTAAACCTGACTCCCATCTCCCTCCGCATCCCACCCCTCTAGGTTTATACAGAGCCCCTGTTTGAGTTTCCTGAGCCATACAGCAAATTCTGAAAAGGGACTTTTAAACTCGCTCACAGCAGGAGCAGTGCTCTGTAGCCCAGAGCTTCCCTGGGCCGGTAGCCTGCACAGGTCCCAGGGTGGGGCTAAAGCACTTTCTGCAGTTTTGTACTTCCTGTCAGCTCCATGCAGAAACGCTGGAACCAGTTCACCTCTGTGCTTCCTCTGATGGAACAGGTTGATCCAGGAAGAGATGCCTCCAGGTGTTACAGGGTTCTTGGCCTTTCCCTAATCAGTTGGCAAGAGACCAGTCAAGGAATTCAGGCAAGGCTTGGTTGAAGCTCCTGGGGCCACATGGAGGGAGTGAAAACAAGTAACATGTTCCCTTGCTTGCTCCCGAAGGTGGGGCAAACTGGTTCCTTAGATGGGGTGAGGGTAGGTGTGTTTCGGGTCCCGAGGCGGGGTGGCTCAGGTGGCTTGCCCCCCCCCCCCACAAGTGTGTTGAGTGCAGGGGGCACTGGGCAATACCATGCTTTTGCTCGTAACACCCCGCTTTTGTTCCCAGCTCTTCAGAAGTGGCAGTTGGGTTTTTGTTCTCTTTGTATCTTGTCCATAACTGGCCCCACCTTGGCGTGGATGCAGCCATTTTTAGCCCCTTACCGTGTCTTTTTATTTTGTTGCTCCCGTGTCCAGAGGCATACACTGCAGCAAAGAGCCAGATCATGTTTTTACCCAATATTATTTCAGCTCTCATCAGAGGAAAAATAAATGTTCTTAATTCAGGGAAGGAGTTCATTTTAAAAATGACCCTCTTGCGGCTTTTGTTTCTTATTTTTCTCACATTCAGATATGACTTCTTAAACCAGTTTTATTTTTAGGCTTCTAAGGACTTTCCAAATTCCACAAGGGAATGTATATCAAAAATACTCTGAGTTCTCTAATTTCCTTATTAATTCAACTATGGTGAGATAGTGTAGTGTGGGTTTCATTTCCTAACTAGACAGTTGATTTTATTTCTTGTACCTCTCAAGTATCTTTTCTAAATAACAGTGACTCGAGTATAGGTCTCAATAAGATGCAGCTGGGGACTTCCCTGGTGGTCCAGAGGTTAGGGCTCTGTACTTCCACCACAGTGAGGGTGTGAGTTCACTCCCTGGTCAGGAAACTAAGATCCTACGTGCCTTATGGTGTGGCCAAAAAATAAATAATAAAATGCAGCTGCCTGGCTCAAATCCTGTTGCCAGGCAAGACCCCTCACTTGCAGAGTACTGCTGCAGTTTGCAGCTATGGTAATCCCTGAAATGACCTCGGAGCAAAGTGAATGGTGCAGACCAAGAAGTCAGAGAACGCGCAGAGAGAACAGGACAGGGGCTGCTGAACAGATTGTCCTGATGACATGGATAAGTAGTAACCGGCTTTTCTTTCTTCAGTTTTCTTTCCAGCAGGGTGGATGGGGAGCGTCACTGGCTGACATGCTGGTCAGGTGAGAATAGTTTCTAGATTGGTGCTTGAGTGCTTATTGATGGAGAAGAGAGGGAATGATAGTGCCAAACAGTAAGTCCCTCCTCTCTCCCTCTTTTCGGCCTTTCCCAGTTGGTGTATGTAAAGGGGTGGGGGAGGGGGGATAGCACTCAGGTTCAGTTAAAACTTGGCCACTGCATGAAACCGAACCCTCAAAGTTGTGAAAAAATGTATCAGGGGTTTGGATCTAAAACATATGGCTATTCACTATCTAAACAAGTTCTTTTTCACTTATGGTAGATACGACCTAAATAATTAGCAAGGAAGTCAAATGAAATAATACAAAATATGTCCTGAAACTACAGTTGGATTCCTTTTTGGGTAGAGACTTTTTTCCTCCCAAATTCACTTTATAAAACAGAAAAAAAAAAATATATATATATATATATATATATAGCAGAAATAGTGGGGGTGGGGAGAGAAAAAGAAATAGTGATGATTTTGACATTCCATTTGCCAGAATTCATTTAAGCATATGCTAATGGATTATTAAAAGGAAAACATGTCCCAGTTCAAAGGTTAAGAAATATTTAGAAACATTTCCACATTAGAAACAGGAGACACCAGGATTTGTGGTTGGGTTTCGGTAAGCTGATCATCAGTTTGCTTTTTCCCCTTCAGAAGAAACAAGCTGGGTGTCTGCCAGCTTTTACTACTTGATAATTTTCTTCAGCAGTATAACTAACACTCCAAGAAAATATATTTAATGTAATTTCTGAATTTGAACTGTGTTTTAAAATGTCTTCATTTCTTCTTCATCCCCTAAACCAGAAATGAAAAAAGTGACCTTCCAGCTTTCTCTACTTACAAATGCTTTCTCTGTTTAAATTGACTTAATCTAAAAGCCCAAAAGTGTCGTTTCATTCCTGTTTTCTCTCATGTAAGAAGGGTAGGAGGGTCTAATAGCTAACTTTATTGAGTGCTTACCAGGTGCCAGAGAGGTTAAAATACTTCATGTTTATTATCTCATTGAATCTTTACAACTACCGCGTAGTACAGCTGGGGAATTCTCCCATCCATTTGGTGCTGAGAAATCTAGGGTGGAGAGAGGTAGGTGAGGTCACCCAATAGCAAGTGTCAGGTGGCGTGGCCTTGAGCCCAGGCTCCTCCCCTCTGGGGACAGTGGGGACCCTGCTTTCCTGTTGGAGGGTGAGTAAGCTACTGGGTGCTGCTCAGTCAAGAACCTGGCTTGTAAGTGCTCAGCAAATGCTAGCTTTTGTTTTTAGTAATTCAGTACTTGTTAAATTGATCAGTTAGCCTTTTCTGATCAAATAGAAGATACTGAAAAGAATAGTCATTCCAGTCATCTGAAACTCTAGAAATGTCTGACCAATAAATGTTTTCTGAATCGTTTTAGTACTAGAATCTGGTCGGAACTGTTTGTTTACTGATGTGATGGCTAAGTGAGTGAGTGAAAGTCTCTCAGTCGTGTCCGACTCTTTGCGACCCCGTGGACTGTATAGTCCTAGAATTCTCCAGGCCAGAATACTGGAGTGGGTAGCCTTTCCCTTCTCCAGGGGATCTTCCCAACCCAGGGATTAAACCCAGGTCTCCTGCATTCCAGGCGGATTCTTTACCAGCTGAGCCACAAGGGAAGCCCAAGAATACTGGAGTGGGTACCCTATACTTTGACCAGGGATCTTCCCGACCCAGGAATCGAACCAGGGTCTCCTGCATTACAGGCGGACTTCCCTCGTGGCTAAGACGATAAAGCGTCTGTCTACAATGCTGGAAACCGGGGTTTGATCCCTGGGTCAGGAAGATTCCCTGGAGAAGGAAGTGGCAGCCCACTCCAGTACTCTTGCCTGAAAAATCCCGTGGATAGAGGAGTCTGGTAGGCTACAGTCCATAGGGTCGCACTGGACATGACTGAGGGACTTCACTTTCACTTTTCTTTACCAACTGAGCCATGAGGGAAACTTGTGATTGTTAAAGACCATTTAATTAGAAGCTAGTTAATTTTCAAAACTGAGAGTAATTGTAGGGAATTCCCTGCTGCCCAGGACGCAGATTCAATCCCTGGTCGGGGAGCAAAGATCCCACAAGCCACGCAGCCAATAAATAAAGAAAATTATGTGTATTTCTTAAAGATGAAGTTGTAGACCATGTATGGATATGTCACATTTTAAAAGCATCTTGTGACAGAACAAAACTGAGCGGCTGTGGCTGACCCACAGGGAGGCCTGTGTGGGCTGAGATCTCCCTGATCCTGGCTCTGCCCACAGAGCCTGCCTCCCCTGGGCTCTCTGACCTCAACCAAGGCCACGAAAGCCTGTTGTGAACGAAAATACCATGTGGAACAGAGACTAGAAGCTTGGCAGCAGGGGTTCCTCATGTGGGCGTCCTGAGCCCACCTTCTCCCAACAGGCAGGTCCCTGGAGCAGCCAGGAGGCCACGCGGGGAGCAGCGTGCCCAGCGTCAGAGGCGCCGTCTGCTTCACGCCGATGTCCACAGTCCCGGCCCGCCCTCCCTTTCTATAATGCTCCTTTCCGTCCCACCGACAACTGCCCCTTGGAAGGACACGTTCTGTCTTTAGCCATTTGAACACTTGGTGTGAATGTTTTTTGCAGACCTAAGCCCGGAACTGATTTGATTCAGTTAAAACACTGAATTAACTTACCTAACTTCCAACTCTGCACATTACTAAGAATCACCTTGCTGTAACTGCCCTTGTGTACTGCCTGGATGAGCGTGCGTGTGCACTCTTGCACCGGACTCTACGGCCCCATGGACTGTAGCCCACCAGGCTCCTCTGTCCATGGGCTTCTCCAGGCAGGAATACTGGAGTGGGTTGCTATTCCTTTCTCCAGAGGATCTTCCCGACCCAGGGATCCAATCTGAGTCTCCTGTGGCAGGCTGGTTCTTTACACTGCGCCCCCTGCCTGCATGGAGAGCAATACACTTAAAATAAGAAATGGAGTCCCATAGGGACATCTGAAGTTTTAGTTTTAAGTAAGATCTTTGTATATTCAGTACAAAAGCATTTTAACAATTCTTAAATCTACTTAAATGCTTTTGAAATTTATTGATATGTTAATATTTTGAATAATTCTTTTAGCCTCTGAACTTAAATTCCTGTTGTTAGCCAAGAATTTGTGTGAAAACCTTGCTTAATTTTCCAGTTTCTTTAGCTATTTGAATAACATGGGCACTATTGTGTTAGTCAATCCAGACCTTGGATATTCCCCTTTTAGACAGGAAGTGTAACAGTTTCAACCCTGGGCCTCACTAGCAGTTTTTTCCTGGTTCCCAGCCTTATTATGACTTTTTTTTTTTTTAATCTATAATGGCTGGCATTTATTGAGATCCTTATATAGATAGATCTGGCCACTATGTTTTAGTCGTCAAGTAACCTAGCAAATGAGGTATTAGTGTTCATCTCTCAGTGGTGGGGAGACAAGCCAAGGGAAACTGAGTGGCCAAGGCACCCTTGCTGGTTGGGGCGGCGAGGTCTAGCCACTGGCCGCTGCGTCACTGCCACACCACGCGGGCGGGGGCGGCTCTGCCTCTTGTTTTTTAAGTGCAGCAGGGACTTCACCACTGGATGGATGTGATACAGACTACAGACTTACCAAAATTCTAGAGTGCTCCCCTGTCAAATATTCTCAGTGGAGGCTTTAGAATGGCTAGTCAGTTTTTTGCAATCATTACACACCAAGACACAAGACTCAGAAATAAATGTCCCTGAATTTCTGTTGTCATCGCTCCCAAGACTCGCAGATGCTGAGCTGTCAGGGCAGAGGCCCTCCTCCTCTCTTGGGCCTTTGGTGCCCCAGCTTCTCTGCTTAGTTGCTTACATGTAAGAATTTGAACCAGACAACAAAACTGACCACATCAGTTTGCTAAACCACAAACTGAACTCTGAGATGCATTGGGGAAAAAAATTGTTTTAATGAGTAACTGGAAACATCTAGAGCTTCCCTGGTGGCTCAGAGGTTAAAGCGTCTGCCTGAAATGCAGGAGACCTGGGTTCGATCCCTGGGTCGGGAAGATCGCCTGGAGAAAGAAATGGCAACCCACTCCAGTATTCTTGCCTGGAGAATCCCATGGACGGGGGAGCCTGGTGTGCTACAAGTCCATGGGGTCGCAAAGAATCGGACACGACTAAGCGACTTCACTTCACTTGAAACATCTACAAACCTACCAAAGGTCATAGCTACTCAGTGTTAGCTCCATTTCCATGGTTGGTTTTTTCAGCGTTCCATATAGTATTGTGAATCAACTGGTTTAAACTGAAACACAACTAATCTACTGAATCAAAACCATGGGGTGATAGTGATGGTGGCAGTGTCGTTGATGACCTGAACAAATGCCCCCACTGGTGGCTGCTGTAGACAGCAGGGGACACATGGACAGTCTCTGCCTTCTGCTCCTTTTAAAAGCGCCCCACCAACCAGACATGGCATCAGCAAGTACGTACAGCCCCTTTGTCTGTACTTCACAACCTCTGTCAGGGAGGCCTGGGCAGACTTCCCTCGGTCTCGGAACCAGGAAGGAGTCTGACGTGCCTCAGTCAGGCCCTGCCCCAGTCCCACACGGTGAAGCCCAGGCAGCGTCAGCCACCGGGCACTGCCCACCTCCTCACAGACACACCCCTTCCCTCACCAAAGCGTGGCTGCAGGGGGCTGGAAACAGTTCTCTGCCCACAATTCACCGTTTTTTTTCATTTCAGGAAATGTGACGTCCTGAATCGTGGATTTTCAGGTTACAACACCAGATGGGCCAAAATTATCCTCCCCAGACTCGTCAGGAAGGGGAGCGGGCTGGACAGCCCAGTGGCTGTCACAATTTTCTTTGGTGCCAATGACAGTGCGCTCAAAGGTACAGCCACTTGTGTTTCCGTAGTCCGTTTGTCACTGTTTTCTGTTACAGCCAACTTAAGTTTCTGCACTTTTTTCAACTGTTTTCATTATCTCACAGGAGGTAGTTTTGCCAAACTTACAGTGGGTTCCCCGAGTTTACTTCCAGTAATTTCTTCTGTCTTTAATGTCAGTCAGTTTTACCCCCGACTTCACAGAGGCCTGAGTCCATGGCAGAACTGCAGTTTCTGGAGTTTAATGCTTTTGGACTCCATCTGGCCTGCGCTCAGTTCCTGAGGTCCCTCTTTAGCTGATGCAGTTGGCAGGAGAGAGCCCACTGTAACATGTCGAGGTGCGACTCACACTGACGGAGGAAGGGCCGCTCTGGGCAGCAGCGCGGGAAGCAGGTCCGAACAGGAGGCGTGTCTCCGTATTTTTGGAAGAACTGTTGCCATGACTGGAGGCACAGCTGGCCAGCGCAGGCCCCTTTTCCTTCCCTGCTTGTGAAAGGAGGGCCCTCTGATCAGAGTACCTGAGAGGAGCAGCAGCTTCCAGAGGCTTCTCTGGTGCCCCGCCCCTCTCCACAGCGCAGGTGGGGCCCTCAGGTGAGGCTGAGAGCAGGGAGGGGGCAGCTGCCAACCGTGATGAAGGCTGCTTGCGCCTGTGAGGTTATAAACTACAGGTGTTGGCAGAGACTGGAAGTGCTCTCCGTGAGACAGAAATTTCCCAAAGAAGGAATTTCTTTCAATTCAGGCCAAGGAAAAACAAGTATGAAAACAGTGGAGGAAATTGCCAAGGAAAAAAATATAGATTTATGAAATAAACTTAAAATAGCCTATGTCAAAAAAAAGAAAATGAGGAAAGGAAAATTAAGGAAAATATTTGCAAAAGCATGACGACAAAAGGTTAATGTTTTTAATGTAGAAATCAATCAGAAAAATATTCACTCCAATATTTAAAAATGGGCAGAGGCAGGAACAGATGGATCACAGCAGGAGAAATGTAATAGGCAGTACATGTTTGAAAATGTAATGCCTTCTGTCACGCACAAAATGAAAACTGAATCAAGGAATACTGGCGTTTTGACTCACATCATTGGGTTTAAGCAGCATTACTACAGCTGCCAAGCATGGAAAACAGGTGCTCTTGCAGGACCGGAGGAGGGGTGGGGACAGGGAGGACTTGAAATCTTTCTGGAAAGCTCCCATCCAGACCCCCCTCATCTAGAAACCTGGCCAGCCAGGTCCATGTGCAGAGACGTCTCTGCTCTGTTATTTACAACAAAACGTTGGCGGGCTGCACAGTGAGGAAGTAGAAGCATTCACTGTGGTCACCCTACAAGCCAGCACCAGGTTCCTGAGGACTCCTTGTGGACACACATGCTTATAATGTATGTTTAAAGAAAAACAGTATGAAAAACAAAAACACAGTATGGTCATTTATCTTTAGTGTGATCTTTTTTTTTTTTTTTTGAAGTATACATATCGGCTTGGAAAGGACTGAAAAGAAATATGACCAAGTGCCCACACTGGTTTTCTAGGGGGTAGGATCATGAGTGCTTTCACTTTCCCCCTGAATTACACTCTGTGGGGTTTGCAGAAAGCCTGCAGCGAGCCTGTGAGCCTGTCTGGGAGGAACCCTCGCAGTGGTGACAGCTGTGGCTTCGCTGTCACTGAGCTCCCTCCCGGCAGGCCCCGTGCTGTGAGTCTTGACCCTTGCTGATGTAACCTCACAGCAACCCCATGAGCTCCACCCTGTTGTCACCCCATTTTACCAGCAGGAAATGGAGGGCAGGAAGGTGGGTCATTTGTCCAAGGGCACAAGGCCAACCAGTGGCAAAGCCAGGCTAGAACCTGGGCAGGTTCCCTCCACAGCTCGGGTCTCATTTACAAATCCAGCCTATTGGGTTCATGACCACAGAACAGAAAGCAGGAGAGGCAAGCGCACTTACAAGGCTCCAAGCCAGGGCTGCTGAAGTCCGTTTTATGAAGAACCCCGCGCTGGAACTCTTCCCCCTTCCCCGCCCTCGGTGCCACACAGTTCCCTGGTGACATCACGATCGGGGCCCACCTGTGAACATGCATCAGCCTGACCTGTCACCCCTTAAAACAACCCTGCTTTGGGGCTGAAGTGTCTGTCTCCCTCCCGAACAGACGAGAACCCCAAGCAGCACGTGCCCCTGGAGGAGTTCGCGGCGAACCTGAGGAGCATGGTGCGGTACCTGCAGTCCGTGGACGTTCCCGAGGGCAGGCTCATCCTCATCACACCACCCCCGCTCTGTGAGGCCGCATGGGCGCAGGAGTGCCTCCAGCAAGGTGAGAGTGGGCTCCCGGACACAGGGCTGCGTCCTCTGGGGTCTGTAACTCCTGCTTTCAGTCAACAGAGGTCACAGAAGAGCTCCCATCATGTTTCCTGTTGACAGAAAGCATGTAGGGGCCAGCCCTTTGCAGAGAAACTGAGTGAGCACTGTGGTCTCATCCGGCTCTCACTTCCTCTGGTTCAAAGTTGACGGGTGGCTCTTCCCCCGTCCAGCAGTGGCGTCTCATTCCATATGCCAGTTCAGGCATGTGGGCCCTGCAGTCTTCCCCACACACCCCGCGCTGGCCCCCAGACTGACTCCATCCACCTCCAACCAGGGCTCTAGCCAGGCAGCTCAGGTCTCCCCGCCTGTCTGTCTGGTGTCCCCTAAACGCCCTTCATGGCTCCATTGGCCTTGGTTCCGTGCTGGGGAGCGGGACACGCGTGACCTGCGAGGCCCGTCCTGTGTCCCCTGAGCCCCATGGTGGGCCAGCTCGGGTCCGTCAGCAGGTATACCCATTACCCTGCGCTGAGAAGCCCTCCAGGTCATAGGACTTGCACAGAGGGGCCAGCTCCTGGGTCTGTTGGTTGCACCTGGATTTTCTTTTCTCAATAGGCTGCAAATTAAATCGCCTGAACTCGGTTGTTGGTGAATATGCCAGGGCCTGTTTACAAGTAGCCCAGGACTGCGGGGCTGAGGCACTTGACCTGTGGACCCTAATGCAGAAGGACGGTCAGGTAGAGTGGAGTGCACAGTCCTGGCGGGGACCTGGTGCAGAGGGTCGGATGGGTGGTCCTCTCCCCCGCTGGGTTGGATTGGATGCGGGGGAGGACCTGGAGAGGCTCCGGGAGAGCCTGTAGTCGCAGCGGCCCTGGCTTGGCCATGTTCTCTCCCTGCATTCAGCAGCTGGCATCATGCTCTGGGAACCCCTCTGACAGGAGTTGGCATACAGTGAGACGAATGAGCAGTAAATGGTCAGATGGCGTGAGAAAGTACTGCTGCTAGAGAAAAGGGGCCAGCGGCTCTCAGTGCATCACGTCCAAAAGAACTTTCCAGGGGTCTAGAGCTGGGAAGGTCTTCCTTGGCAGTTACCTGCTCGGACTTCATCAGAGCAGAGAAAACTAAGGCCCAGGAGCGGTGTAGCCTGCAAGTCCTGAGCCAGCTCCCGATTCTGCCAGGCGGGGCGGGGCTCAAGCAGAGGGGGAAGACCCCTCCCCAGAGGGGAAAGGGCTCCCATGGTCAGTGTTCCTGAGACCGGGGGCCAGGGGGGGCTGGACTCTTGGCTGGATGGTATAGATCGTGCACCTGTCAATATAATATCCAGACTGAAGAGTCAAGACAGCTCAGGGCCCAGTGTGTCCAGCTGTTTTTCACGAGTTTCACTTTGTTGATCCCAGCCGAGTGCTGTGTTCACTCACTGATCTCTTCTCCCATCTGCTGAGCCGGAAGGACGCGTCAGCTCAGGTGCTCTCTCATGCTGTGAGCTTGGGGCGCTCCGTGTGTCCTACGTAGATGGTCGGGGCCTCCGCAGAGGACGGGGGGCCTGGGACGAGCTAGGGCAGCTCCAGAGGGCTGCCGGTCAGGCTGGGGACCCGCCAGCAGACCAGCACACGCCTTTAATCGAGTTCTCTCCCCCTCACAGGACTTTTCCTCTTATTTGTCAGATGGACTACATTTATCACCAAAAGGAAATGAGTTTGTATTCTCCCATCTCTGGCCTTTGATAGAGAAGAAAGTCTCCTCCCTGCCTTTTCTGCTCCCCTACTGGCGAGACATAGCAGAAGCAAGACCGGAACTCAGTCTCCTGGGAGATGGGGACCACTAGTCACTGAGAACCAGGTCCCGCTGTCTATCTACAGAACATGAAGTCGCTGGTGCACAAAGACACCAAGATAAGTGGCCAAATGATTTTTTTTTTTTAAACGTTTCAAGTCTTTTGCTCATGACTTTGGAACAAAAAGTACTATCTGCCACCAATATGAATAAAATCATTAGAATTTTCTTAGGACACCTTTGTACCTAGGTACATCATGTTTTGATAATAAATATTTATTGATTGATGCAGGTGTCATCTGTGCCACAGCTACAAAATATGCCCAGAGCAACTTGTTAATAAGTGGAAAAAAAGATAGACAGTTTTGTTTCTTAAAAAGTCACAATTTTATAAAAAATGGTTTTCTTGCATTCACTCATACATACACCCACACACCCCACTCACCTTCTATCCGATTGCAGAAGTGTAACTACAATGTAAGAATATCATGACTAGTTAAAGAGAGCAAATACCATAAGGTACAGGTTCAAGTATTAGTGTAACAGGTATCTGCGTAACAAACGTCCTTAGGAAAAAGGATATGATTTGTCACAGGTTTGGATGATTGCCCTCAAAACTTACAAGTTATCTCAGTTAAAATGTGTTGGCTGGTGAGCACATTTCAGTACTTAGCAGGGGAAAAAAGCTTTTAAAGCAGATCAGAATTCAACCTGATGGTTTTTATCCTTCACATAGTGAACGCAGACGTTACTGAAGCACTAGATCAAGAACGAACACAGGTGAATACCAAGGATTTTTAGAAGTCAGTTGTGTGGGAAGAAAGCCCCAGGCCAGCACATCACACCCCGTTCCTTTGGCAAGAACCATCTCACATACCCTCTTGGCCACTAGTGTTTGAGCAGAGGCAACCATACTCTTACTCTGAAGTAGTTCAGGTTTCTGAATGGCAAATGTTTTAAGAGCATGGTAACAGTGCTGATACATGAAGATACAAAACAGAAAAACTGCCCAAGCTAACTAGGGTCCAAAAACAGTTGGGAGGATTTTGTAGATTCATTTGGCTGTAATTTGTAACCTTCACTATAAGCTAGATTGTTTTAATTCTAGAAATTAGAAATTCTAACAATTTAGAATTACATATTAACCTAACTAACTTAATTCCCTTCTTCTGTTACAAGTTCTAGGTATTACCTAGAACTACCTAGAAACAGAACCCACATTTTGGAGATAATGTATAACTTGTTGGTTTTATCTCCCTTTGTCTTGAAGGTAAAAAGGAAATCTGTGTCCTGTTACCCTCACACACAAACCACTACATGCCTATGTTCGCCAGGTCATTACAGTGTATTTAAAAAAGAAACTGATCATCTCCCTAATCAGTGCTGTTCTCAATGTAAAAAGTTTAATTTACAAAAACGTAAATATTCATAACCTAGTCCAGCCATAGTTTCTGCTTCTGCACCACAGGTTGAAAGATAAAGATCAAAAAAACTAAAACCTGAAAGCCTCAAAGTAAGCCAGATTCACCTTACCTCTTCAAAGGAAAAGGGCCTGACCACACCAGTATTACATATGCAAAGGAAGTCCAAACACATGACCAGCATCTGCTGTGAAGTCACTTCCTTATTTCTCTCAAATCCTCACAAAAAATATGCAGTGATTTGAGGTCAAATTCATAAAAAATATTCTGTCCACGAAGTCAGAGAGCCCAGTATGCGGCTGGGAACTAGCACTCGGTCTCCTTGCTGTCCACGCGGTTCTGACGCTGCAGCTTGAAGGACGAGGCCTTTTCACTTCTGGTGACCGGATGATCTGTAAGGTCCTCGAACGACTTGGCGGCTGCACTGCTATTTGGGAAGGGATCCTTCTCAAAGCCATCCTCGTCGGCATGCGAGTCTGTGCTGGGGTCCTCCTGGATGGTGTCCATCCGCTGGTGGTCCAGCTTTGGGGCCAGGGGTGCGGAGGGCACGGGGGGCATCACTGGGGTGGGCTGCAGGCGACCAGGGGTCTGGGGCGCAGGAAAGGGCTTGATGATGCGCACCGATGCTGAGTCCATGCTGCTCAGCATCTCGACGTTCTGGAGAGACACGGGACAGGGGGTGAGCCCCACCAGACGGCCGCACCTGTCAGCACCCTCATCCCCGCCCACCTTCTGAGGAAAGCAATTAAACAGCTGCCAAGTGTCCTGACAACCCGTGTGTGAAGACCCAAGAGAGTCAGAAGAACCCTTGTCAAGTTAAGATCCCAAGACAGGAAAAGCTCTCCAAACGTGAAAGTAAGTCAGCGCCGAACAGCCAACCACTCAGGGCTGCAGGGAGGGCAAAGCGGCGCTCCTCTGTCGTTATCAGTCTCCATCCAAGAGACTGACTAAAAGGTCACCATCAAGAGAATTCACGTTCAAATCCTGCCTGCCAGAGAACGGCCCACCAGCCAAAGAAGGCGCAGCTGGGGAGGCCAGTGAAGGTCTCTGCTTAGCAGGCCTCCAAACACAATTGAAAATGACTTCCTTTTGTGTGAGATACTTACACTGGGGTGGAACAGAGACAGAGACTCAAACTGCTTATCCAGTTTCTTATCCTAGAAAGACAAGAAGAGTGGAGTCATTCCTACAACCTGCTCAGTACAGGCTCGGTCCTCCTAAGCCCCTCCTAACAGTTTGCTAGTGAAGAGCTAGCTTAGAGCTTGAGTCGAAGGAAGAGTGAGCAGGTCCAGCAGGTGAGAATGTGAGTTCTACTCAAGCTTGAGGGGTTCTGCCACAAGTGTTTCCTCTTACACTTGATGGAAGTATGCTTTTTGGTGTTAATTGCAGAAACAGGCAAGGTTTGCTGTTTTTCTGAGAGACTCGCCTCATGCCCTCGGCAGGAACAACCAGGACACCTCCGTGCATGCTCCGCATTCAGAGATGAGGCTGACCCTGAGGGCAGCCCTGGGAGGTGGAGGGGCAGGGCCCACGGCCTCACTTGGCACTGACCTCAAAGTGCCCCACACCCCCCAGCCTCAGTACTCTTCTCAGCGTGTCCTGAGCTTCTGTGGCCCAAACTCTGAGAGGAACTAGGCCTCAAGTCCCAAACCGGCCCTCAAGTCATACTGTGGAAGGCTGGACACACAGTCCCCGCCTCTGCCCTGCTCCCTGTCTGGGGCTGACTAGTGACGGGTGACCACGGGCGAGGCAGGAGGCTGAGCCCAGGCCTGACTGCCCTGACCATCTTCTGTGCTTGGAGACCAGCCACTGCCCGCCCTCCTGTCGGCAGCTCTGCTCAGAAATCAAAGGCCAGGCCTCCGCAGTGGGTGGTACTGTTGCCATGTGTCAGAGCTTCAACTCTTAACAGAGCTGGGCTTGAGCAGAGGTTACCTCAGGCCCACCAGGCTCATCAACCTGAGGAAGGAACCTCACGAGACAGCGCCATGAGGGAAGGTGGCCAGGGCCAGGAAGATTGGAATTCCCTGCATTGGAACTTCCCAAGTGCTCACAGGAGGGACCCTGCTCAGGAGTTTCAGAGCAAAAGCCTGGAAGCCTGGGTCTGAGTTCCTCGTCTCTGCACAGCAGGCAGATCCTCACTTTCCCACAGAAGCAAGGAGAATTGATTTTTAAGAAAACTTATGAAGTACTGGAGCTTCACAAAGTGCAACCAAGCTTGTTAGCTGTTACTTGTCTTGAACAGTCAAACGACTGCTCCATGTCCTCACAGGGAAGGATCCGAACACCCCAAACGGTGCTGCCGGGACCCTGGACGAGATGGGGCAGTGTCTCTGGACGGCTGCTGGTTGCCATCTGCGCTGTGACAATAGCCTGAAAATGCTCGTGCCACAGCTTCACTCAGAAGTGCTACACAAGTCCAGCTACAGAGTCTCTGGTGCTTAGAAAGTATAAAATCCCTCAGAAATTACACACAAGAACAAAACGGCCACACACAAAAAATACCATTTTTAAAAATTTAGTCTTTTAACAAGATATGCTTTCCTAGGGGTAACACCGACAATGTCATTAGAAACAGGTCAGACTAAATTTTATCTTTTCAAAACAGCTCTATGGCTAGAGGTGCTCAAGTTTAACAAAATATTTCAATTACTTGAAAACTGGTGACTTACCACACAATGGACCAGAATGCTGAAAGGAATCCAGAATATCAAGGAGAAAACCAGGACGGAACCGACGATGTTGTCTGCCAGAAACTTCCCTGTGAACAGTTCCAAACAGTGAATGTCCTGAGCAAGGACTCAGGAGTCAAAAAACAGCATTCTTAGAGTATCATCAGGTGTCGGGGGCACAGACTGCCAGCGGGGTACTGCGATGGAGCCGGCACTGAGAGGCCGGACCCATGCCACCCACACGAGACCTGAGCACCTCCCCACACACGGGCGCTCTCTCCAGAACGGCCCAACGCACTTGTGGAGGACACGTCACATCATGGGCGGCCCACCGGTCCCCAGAGGGATGGCCCGGGGGGATCCTGCTAGAGGAGGCTCGTACTAGGAACAATGCTCGCCAAGACAGTGCTGCTGCTGTCTGGGCCCCATGGTTATTTCTGGGACTAAACTCAATTATGCATCCTAGAGGACATAGTGTGCATCCTCACTTGTGGAAAATCTGAGACCCACTTGTAAATAAATGATTCTCACATCAAGCAGGATTCTGGCAATCTACAGCTTGCAGTCTACAATCTGATGCACTGCACATTTATGCTGTCAAGAGTTCATTTCCAGTAAAGCAGTCTGTAATTTCTCTTCCCTTGTCTGAAAATCTGTGCATCCATGCTATACGGGTACAGACCTGTAAGTCCCATTTTTTTTTTTTTTAGCCAACAAAGTCATTTCAGAACGTAAGTGGTGACTGTTTCCCTCCTCTATTGCAGGACTGTTAGTTGCTCAGTCGTGTCTGACTCTGTGACCCCGTCCGTGGACTAGAGCCCGCCAGGCTGCCCTGTCCATGGGGGTACTCCAGGCAAGAACACTGGAGCAGGTTGCCATTTCCTTCTCCAGGGGATCTTCCCAACCCAGGGATCAAACCTGGGTCTCCTGCATTGCAGGAGGATTCTTTACCCACTGGGTCACCAGGGAAGCCCATTGCAGGATTCGGGCATATCAGTCTGAAACCACACTTTCTTACGTTGTCAGGGAAGTCAGCTCAGTTCTAAGCAGCCTCCCACCCGGGGAAACCACATACCGAAAGTATTGATGCTCAGCTTGTCAATGAACTCCCAGAAACGCTCGATGACATCCTGCACTCGCTTCTCGCATTTGCCCTGAGAACAGAAAACGTCAGGTGTTACCTCAAGGGCCATGCGTTTAGAAGGAACGTGGCTTCCTTCATGTTGAAACACATAACGTGAAAAGGGGTCCACCTGTGACACATTGAAATGAGGACCTAAAGTCCGTTTTTATAAGTGAATTTAGTCACCAGAAGACAGACTCCAGAAAACCAGTCTGTTAAAGATGGGTCAAATCAAGTAAAGCTGCACTGATCATACACACACACACACACAAACACACACCCAGAAGCCTGCAGAAGCCTCCCAAGCCCCTAGCAACCCTCTTCTGTGAGCGTGCCAGGATAGTCGTGTTTCTATGAGGAGCACAAGGATCTGACGAAGGTGGGTTGGGCTGCCGGCAGGTCGTTCCTACCTACTCTGTACCCATTTCAAGGTCAGAGCCCACAGTTCTGAAGTTTTACAATTAGCAGAGAAAACCAAGTGGGAAGTGAAGTCGTGTCCAACTCTTTGCAACCCCATGGACTGTAGCCTACCAGGCTCCTCTGTCCATGGGATTTTCCAGGCAAGAGTATGTAAGTGGGACTCACAGCATAAAAGCAACCAGCTTTAGCATGAAGCCCCCAGGGCCTGTGCGGTCTCCAGAGACACCCATGGAACCTACCTGACTCTCACAAGAGGACAGTGGTCAGACGTAGCACCGTCTGTGTTCTGATTTCCTTCCATTTTCAAAGCTAAGCATTTACAAGACAAAAGCTTCACATGAATAAATACTGTACATAAATAAATACTCACATTCATGTCACAGAAGCCTACTGTACAGGGCTTGCCCTTCCTCAAAAATAAGTTCTTCTGTTCGGCGTCGACATACGGCAGGCAGCGGCCCGAGGGGTCCCTGCAGCACACCTTGCACGAGTTGTCGGTTTCTGAAACGGAGCAGAGCCTCATGTACATGAGCTCCGCTGCTGCCCTGACCCTGCCGGGCCCCCAAGGGCGGGGTCGGGCTGGCAGGCAAGGGCCACCTCCGCCCCTCCTGCTACAGACACGTGCTCACCATTACATGCACAGGACTCCAGCCTCTGCTCACGCTCGCAGAAGGGCACACACTTGCCGTCCTTACACTTGCCGAGATCCAGGCACACAGTGTCATCGGCGGCATTTCCGGGAGGCGGGCACTCGCTGCTGTTACCTGCAGTGCGGGGCACACGGTCACCGTGAGTCACCTGGACCTGCTCCATTGGGAGCTGGGGAGCACTGTGCCAAGCACTACGCTGCCCAGTGTCCACTCAGCCCCACGGCCTTGCCTCCATCAGGATCTACACGTTCCAGGTATCCTCTTCGTAGTGAAACAAAACGTGCGTATAAAAGAATGTGTATATAAAACAGATCCCTACTACTGCCACTAGTAAAAGACACCTGTGAGCCCTGACTTGACCGCACACTCCCCCAGAGAGCCTCCTGCCCACAGCCCACCCCAGCCCACACGACCACGGCCACCCTTCTTCACCTTCTTCCATTCGTCTCACCTCAGAACCTTAACGCACGCTGCTCAGTCCCCTAGAGAGTTCCTGTCTCCCTCTTTCAGGTGTCCTGGCCCTTTACATTTTCTCTCAAGTATCTCCTCCCCCAGACAACCCGAGGCCCCCACCTCCGCTGGAGGCCCCTCTCCCCATCAGGCCCCATTACTACACGCCACTTCTCCTCTTCACAGCACATCTTACAGTGTTCATCTATTTGATCATCTGTGGTTCTTTTCTGTTTCTGACCACCAGACTGGTAAGCTCTATGAGAGCAAAAACCAAGTCTATTAATGAATCAATGTATGTCCAATCTTGTCACACTGTAGGTAAACCAGAGACATTTCTTGAAAGAATCAGTGATTCTTAAAGACAGAAAAGCCACCCAAAAATGTTAAATTCAGGAGAATGCATGAAACGAGTGACTCATTCTGGAAAACGAGAAGCACAAGCAGTTAAAAGTCAACGCTAAAAGAGAAGAGAGAAAGGACTGTACAAAGACACCACAGGCCTGGCCTTTCAATTGAGGAATGAAAGTGAAAGTTGCTCAGTTGTGTCCGACTCTTTACGACCCCATGGAATTCTCCAGGCCAGAATACTGGAGTGGGTAGCCTTTCCCTTCTCCAGGGGATCTTCCCAACCCAGGGATCAAACCCAGGTCTCCCACATTGCAGGAAGATTCTTTACCAGCTGAGCCACCAGGGAAGCCCCCAAGTGAGGAATGGAACCAATCAAAAGAATTCAGACTTAACTACCGAATAACACAAATGACACAGTAGAATGGCTGTGATCAGACAGACGGAATTCCCTGGCAGTCCAATGGTCAGGACCGAACTTCTACCGCAGGGGGCATGGGTTTGATCCCTGGTCGGGAAACTGAGATCTTGCATGCTGTGCAGAGCAGCCAAAAAAATAAGACAAATAATAACAAGCATTGGTGAGGATTTGTAGAAATTGGAACCTTCACACATGCTGGTGGGAATGTAAAATGGTGCAGTCACTTTGGAAAACAGCCTGGCAGTTCTTCAAAGGATTAAACAGATGTACCACAGGACCCAGCAATTCTACAACTGGATACACACATACACAGACACGTGAGAAATAGCCTAAGCCTACACAAAAACTTGCACACAAATCTGCATAGTAGCTTTACTCACAGCAACCAAAGAGCAGCAACAATCCAAAATCCATCAACTGATGAATGAATAAGAAAATGTGATATATCCATACAATGGAATATTATTTAGCAATAAAAATAAATGAAGGAATGATTCATGCTACAACATGTATAAATCTTGAAAACATTCTGAAAGCAGCACACACATTGTATGATTCCGTTTATATGAAACATCCAGATTAGGCAAATCCATCAACATAGAAAGTATAGTGGTTGTCTGAAGCTGGGAGGATGAGGAGATTCAAAATGATAGCTAAAGGGTATAGGTTTCTTTCTGAAGCAATGAAAACTGACTGGTAGGTGGATGCACAAACATGAATATACTAGAAACCACTGAACTTACACTTCCAGTGGACAGGTGGTATGAAATGCTTATTATCTCTCAATAAAGTGGTTACAAAAATCAAGCCAAGCAACCAAAGGATATATAAATTAAAAAATATAAGAAGGGATAGATACACCAGACAAATAAGAAGGACACCATGACCACACAGGCAGCAAACCGAATATTAAACAATTTAAAAGAGTATATGCAGGCCATCATGAACGACACAGTAACTATCCGGACTAGGAAGTTCATGACCAACCGACTGCTTCAGCGGAAACAAATGGTCATTGATGTTCTTCACCCTGGAAAGGCAACAGTACCTAAAACAGAAATTCGGGAAAAACTGGCCAAGATGTACAAGACCACACCAGATGTCATCTTTGTGTTTGGATTCAGAACCCATTTTGGTGGTGGCAAGACCACTGGCTTCGGCATGATTTACGACTCCTTGGATTACGCGAAGAAGAACGAGCCCAAACACAGGCTTGCGAGACATGGCCTGTATGAGAAGAAAAAGACCTCAAGAAAACAGCGAAAGGAACGCAAGAACAGAATGAAGAAAGTCAGGGGGACTGCAAAGGCCAATGTTGGTGCTGGCAAAAAGTGAGCTGGAGATTGGACAACAGAAGGAGTAAAGATTCTGCAGTGACTGTATCTGTGGTGCTTGTGCAGATTTTTCATGAAAGAATAAACTAAGACCTTTTCCAAAAAAAAAAAATAAAATAAAAAAATAAAAGAGTATATGCATAACTGATTCACTCTGCTGTGTGCCTGGAACTAACATAACACTGTAAATCAACTGTACTCCAATAAAAGTTTCAAAAATTAAAAAAAAAAAAATTAAATCACAAGGGTCAGAAAGGAGCATTACATAGTGATGAAGGAATAGCAAGACCAAGATGTGGAGAACATGTACCTGATAATACAGCTTGGAGATTTTTTGAAAGGAATTAACTGACAGAACTACAGGGAATATTGACAATCAATACAGATAATCTTAAAACTAGCTCCAGATAGATTAAAGTCCTAAAGGTAAAAGATAAAATTATGAAGCTAACAGAACCAACTGTGGAAAATATCTTTGTAATGACCCACAACTCAAAAAAATACACACACACACACACACACACACACAAACAAAATGACAGATTTGATTCAAGAGAAAGATTTCTGTTCCAAAAGGACAACAGATAGGAGGAAGGCATATGCAGTATTTAAACCAGATGGATTATCATAAAAGAACTCCAAATCAATAATAGCAAATATTAAACCCAACTTTTTTTTTAAACCCAATTTTTATAAATGGACCAAATAAATGAACTAATTATGCACAGAAGAAATCTAAATAGCTAACAAATATAGAGATGTTCATGAAAAATGTAAATAAGGAGAAGAAATCACTTTACACTCAGACTGGCAGAAGAGAGCTACATAATACAGTGTGCTGACAAGGACATCAGAACCTGGACACCCCACGGTGGCCCTGACTAACCCATTCTGCTGTTCCAGAGACCACTGGAGCGCTGCCCTCCACGACGAAGCAATTCCATGCTTCCCTGTGCACCCAGGAAGCCCTCACGGCTCCCACAGGAGACGTGTGAGGGTGCCCAGTGTAGTCCTATGGGCAGTATTAGGAGAGAAACCCTAGCAGCTATTGCTTGGTGAACAGATAAGCAAACACAGTAAATCACTGGAAACCCAGCAAGGGCCCAAAACAATGAACTAGACATACACAGAAATACAAACCAATAGAAAACACAATCGTAAAAACATGGCACAGAGTTTTCAAAAAAGATCTAATGTAGAGTATCATTTTGGCACATTAAAAACACACATGTATAGAGTTCCCTGGTAGTCCAGTAGCTAAGACTCTGTGCTCAACTGCAGGGGGCCACGATTTTGATCCCTGGTCAGGAAACTAGAGCCCACATGCTGCAACGAAGACCCAGTGCAGCCAAATAAATAAATATTAAAAAATACACATATACATATATATATACACACACACACAGAAAATAACCGGCTTCCCAGGTGGCTCAGTGGTAAAGCCTTTGCCTGCCAATGCAGGAGACGCAGAGACACGGGTTCAGTCCCTGGGTCGGGAAGATCCCCTGGACAGAGGAGCCTGGAGGGCTGTAGTCCATGGGGTCACAAAGAGTTGGACAAACAACTTAGCAACTCAACAACAACAGCAACAAAAAATAACACATTATCTCAAGGACATACACCTATCCAGGCAAATATCAAAGACATTAAAGCTGATGCCTATGAGGGAAAGGAGAATGGAAGTGAATGATCGCAGGTCTTGCAGTGACCAATGCAAAGCGTGCTGCGATCAACTCAACTCTGTCCGTGAGGTAAAAGTTCATCTGAATGAAACATTAACTCTGCTTTCAAACACAGGCATACCCATCTGAACAAATTATTCTAGGAGAACCACCACGAGGACATACCTGTACAATAAGACACGCCTTTGCAAGTAGCGTTAATAGCCTCTTGGCACTTCTTCTGGGCCGTCTCGAACTGACAGTTTTTACAGCAAGGACTGTTCCTGTCGCTGCAGAGAAAGAGCACACAGTCCAAGTCAACGGCCAGCTTCACAGCACAGACTATGGTCATGTCCCAGGGCCCCGAGAGGGCAGGGCAGAGCCTTCTGGCTGGGGCCACCCACTCCTGCAGACTCCCAGGTGCTGGCACCACCGGACAGAGTCCCTCTGCCCTTCCCAATGCAGACACGGGCAGCAGTGGTCCACAGTGACTCATCTTTAAAACACCTTCGTGTCTCTGGTTTTCATTCACTTAATACATTTTTTTTCTTTTTTTAAAAAAGGAACTTCCCTGGTGGTCCTGTGGTTAAGACTCGTGCTCCCCATGCAGGGTGCGTCGGTTCAGTCCTTGGTAAGGGGACTAAAATCCCTCATGCCACATGACCCAGACAAAAATTAAAGCAAAAAAAAAAAAAAAAACCGCCACAAAGAACAACCCCACAAGGCAATCAGTAGTCAAGAAACTAGGCAGCCTAGTCAGTATTTACAGTGTTAATATGCACTGTATACAGTTAAATCTGGCACTCACCATAAACTAAAGTTACCCCCTCTACTTCTAAGCCAGGCACAGGACATTAAAAATGGAAATATAAGACCTTCTAACTTGTAACCTGTAACAAGTTAGAGGTTTGTAACTAAACCTTCCTCCACGTTTAGTTTCTGTGATTCAATGGTATTCTTCAATGCTCTTCTACAGCACAGATACACAGGAATGAGTTTATGTCCTAGGATTGTTGTTATGAAAGAATGTGCCATGAACCTCCTTGCTAAGTCATCTTTGTACATCTCTGCTTCCTTAGGATTCTCTGTACTATGGCATCGCTACAGCAGAGAGGATGCAAGACTGAGGATTTGTCATGGAATGTCAAATTGCTTTCCAGAAAACATTTTTCTTGCTGTACAGGGGTAGACACACACTTCACAGGCCCTCTAATGATTCTAAAGGCCCTGTATTTTCAGCCCATCATTGTGGGGACCCCTCGTTAGGCACCCAAACACCCACCATGCCACACCCCTCACCTGCACTGCACACCTGGCCTCAGCGTGCAGTCGCTGTTGCAGCAAGTGTCGTTGTTGAGGTACATGATGCCGGGGTCGCACTCCTCACCCTCGTCCACCCTGGAGTTCCCGCACACTTTGTTGCTGCGTTCTTGGAAACACTCCTGGGACTTGCTTTCAATGGTCTTATAGATGGACTGTTTACTGCAGTTTGAAAACATCTTAAGAGAAAAAAGGCCACAAAGGACCCAAGATAACATAAAAATTCAGGTAGTGTTTGTGCTTATTCTCCAGGGACAAACTTTAACACAAAAGCCACAACCAAAACCAGCTTGAAGGCTTATCAGGGTTCACGGTCGCCTTTAAATGCCACGTGCATGGCATCTTCCTCTGCAGGAGGCTAGAAACATTATGTGAATTGGTAAAGAGCCTAAAATTCTTCACAGGAAAGTAAGCTACACAAATGCTGAGACCAAACACCCGCACCAGTCAGGCATGAGCAGAGTCACCAGACTAAGCCTCAGGCTCAGAGTTGCCCCACTGCGGGGACACTGAGAACCAGGCAGACCCCTGTCTTCCTAGATACAATAATCCAGGCCTGAAGAACACGTCTGCTCCGATTCCCTGAATTTACATTAGTCATCCATGTTTAAAGTGTTTTAAAAGTTGAGTTTATTAAGAGGTGTGATACTACATATATATATGTGTGTGCGTATATATACAGTCTATTAAAAGATTAAATTTCAAATTATTACCTAAACGTCTTCATTGCTTCCCAAGATCTTAAGTTTGAGTTGCTACAGTTGACCCCTAGCTTGTCTACTTGATATGCAAAACCACAGAAATGACCTACATTTGGGCATTTTTCCTGATGCTCTAAAATAGAGTCCAGTTCCCAAACAATTTGAAAATATCAAGAAAAGCGGAAAAAGATTTGGGTAAAACTCAGCCCGAATACTTTTAGAGGTAGGGCCTCCACAGTCTGCAAATGACTACAATGGCTTCATCTGCCACCCAGACAAGCGCCATGAGACCCCTGAGGAGCAGAGAGGACAAGACCCTCATGAGACAGTATAAAACATACACTCATCTCTGGCCACAGCTCCGGGCACAGAGCTCCTGAAACCTCCATAATTTCCTAGGTAATAGGAGTGTCTTTGGTTGTAATGAGCAGACTCTGAGTGGGCTCCTGAGTGGGCACTGGTCACCAGAAAGACCAAGTCATGATTAGAAGCTTGGAATTTTCAGCCCCACTTTCCATTCTCTTACAAAAAGTAAAAAGAACCAGACAGATGTCTATGAAGACTTTCAGTTCAGACTCTACGAGTGAGCCACAGCCACTCTCAGGAAGTCTCTGAAGCTATTTCCCATGTCCCAAGTCAACGAGTGTCGAGTATTCCAAACACCTTCAACAGAATATGATCTCTCTACTTACTTGACAAAGTAAACAGTATTTACTGCATACCAGGTACCCTGAATGAGCACTAAAGACAGAGCTGTAAAGCAGAAAGGAAAGGGCCTGACCCACAGGACACTTACATCTGGCAAATTATACATACTTTGTTGCAAAAGTTTATTAAAACATGCAAATTGTGAAGCAATGTAGAGTTAATGAGAGTGATACGCTTGTAAATGAAAGAAAATTTTAACTGAAAGTCTGAGCCCACCAGACCCTGCAAACTAGGACTCTAGTGCAAGGCAGTAAGTAAGTGATTTTCCATACAGCTCAAAGCAACACATGATTAACCTTGACAACACACAGTCCAAATGGGCAGATTTAGATGGACCATGTTTCACGGTACTTGGTAACGTGCAGTTCCACCCCTAGCTGTTGTCAGGCAGTCCCTCAGCCACTCAGTCACGTGACCCTGTGGATTGCAGCATGAATGGAAGGCTTTTCTGGGCTCTCATGATCATTCAGCATCATCTCTTCTTACCTAATCACATTAAAAAAATAAGGTGCCAGAAGACACGTACCTTATTGTTCTCGTGGTCACCGCTCACAGCTATGGGGTACATGACGTACTTCCCTCCCTGGTCCTCATTTGGGGCACATTCCGCCAGACCGTCTGGGTCGTGCTCTGCTCCAAAGTTGTGCCCCAATTCGTGAGTTGTAACAAGGTCAGCTTCCTGAAGGATCATGCAGAGAAAACGTTACTTCCTAACACCTAACCATCACCTGCTGTGGCGAGTTGGGCTCTGCTCTTAAATGGGACCTGATCAGTCAGATTCAGATCAACAACAGGGCAACAGATGGACTAGGACTTCTTCTATCAGTTATAGAAATTAAATGGAATATTTAAGATTGTATTGAATACTGTTAAGTAGTACTATATCAATGAATTTAAATCAATGTAAGAAAATATAAATTAAAAGATAGATTGGAACACTGAATGAGGAACCAAACACTGGCCATTCCAAAACTGCCTGGCACTGATAAACCAAAGAGCTAATAACCAATCACCCAAGTCCCCTGCCCCCCGCCCCTCATCTCAGTCACACTTCTAAGTGTGGTGGGAAGGTTAAAACTAGACAACTAAAGAACAGCACAACAATATTGCTTATCCCAGTGCCTGAATTCTTGTCCAATGACAATCTTAATGACCCAGAGGATTTTGTTCAGAATCCAGTTAAAGGATTGTACTGAACCTATCAGATCACCAGAGGATTTCTATCTGAATAGAAAGGTAAATTTAGTCAGTAAAGCTAAAACTTTTCCCATATTTAACTGCATAAAATAACAATTTACTGATTTCTTTTTTTTTCTCCTGAGATGAGGGGGGTGGGAATCACTCCATGGACATGAAAAAAATCTGTACATATTTTACAAGACACTGTATATTTTTTAAAAACAAACAGTCCCAATTCTGAAACCAATATGTTGAAGGTTTTCAAGTGTTAATATTAAAATGGTAGTAAAGAAAATTTTGCATTTTTAGCAAAAAAGTATTCAAATCCCAAAGGTGCAATATGGGGAAGTAATTCCAAACTATGCTTTGGAAAAATTCATTAGTGGATTCTCTAACCCACTTTAAAAAAAAAAAAACAGACTAACACTTTAAAAAACATATAAATAATTTATTTTTCTTGTTCCATGTGTCTTAAACAATAGAAAAACTCTGGCAGACATGTCATGAAATCAAACCACTGATGACACTATAATGACAAAAAGGCAAAGGAGAGCACCATAAAAAACAATTTTGGAAATTAAAGTTTCCAAAAACTACTTATCATATTTTTCTTCTGAATCCCATTTCACTTTTTTTTTTCTTAATTCACCAAAGTCCATAATTTATATTAGGGTTTGCTCTTTGTGCTGTACTTTCTATGGGTTTTGGCAAACACATAATGTCTTTTTCTTTTTTAAACAAATTTTTTTTGATGTGGACTATTTTTAAAGTCTTTATTGAATTTTTTTACAATATTACTTGTTTTATGTTTTGGTTTTTTGGCCATGGGGCACGTGGGATCTTAGCTTCCTGACAAGGGATCGAACCTGCACCGCCTGCTTTGGAAGGCAGAATCTTAACCACTGGACTGTCAGAGAAGTCCACACATAATGTCTTATATCCATCATTAAAGTATACAGAATAGTTTCAACACCCAAAAGAAAATCCTCTGTAACTCTGCCTACTCATCCCTCCCTCCCTCCACTCTTGGCAACCACTCATCACTGTATTGCTCCCATGGGTTTGCCTTTTACAGAATGCCATATAGATGTAATCAAACAGATTGGCTTCTTCTACTTAATAATATACATTTATGGTTCCTCCATGTGTTTATAACTTGATAGCTCTTTTTTAAAGTGCTTAATAGTATTTCATTATCTGGATGTACCAGTTTGTTTATCCATTCACCTACAGAAAGACATGTTGGTTGCTTCCAAGTCTTGGCAGTCACTAATAAAGCTGTTATAAACATCCACGTGCAGGTTTCTGTGAGGACTCCTTTGACTAAATACTGAGGGTGCTGGGTCCAATGTAACACCAGAGTATGTTTACTTTTCTGAGACACTGCCACAGTCTTCCTAAGCGATTGTATTGATACCATTTTGCACTCCCATCAGCTATGTATGAGAATTCATGTTGTTCCACATCCTCACTAGCATTTGGTATTATCAGTACTTTGGATGTTAGCCATTTCTATTTGTTTTATAATGGGCTCTCCTTGTTGTTTTGATTTGCAATTGCCTAATAACATACAGTGTTGAGCATCTTTTCACTATGTTTATTTGCCACCTGTATATCTTCTTTGGTGAGGTGTTTATTAAGATCTTTAGCCTATTTTAAAATTGGGTTGTTCATTTTTTTATTTTTGAGTTTTCAGTATATTTGTTATATGTTCTGGATAGCAGTACTTTATCGGGAGCTGCAGATGAAGGGCTCCAGAAAGGATGTCTTTAGGAAAAACAATAATCCCAAACTGGTCTCAAAAGAAGTTTGACAGCTGACAATATTTTCTTCTTTATACTTTTCATATTTGTCACTAAAAACATACATCTGTTCAGGCACAGACAAAAAACAGTATGCATTACTTTTTAAAAAGATATCTACATAAATATGTAACTGCTGAGGTCCCACTACAATAAACTCAAAATCTACTCTTTTAAAAATTAAAGAACATACCTTTGTAAGGATGGTTTTACCATAATTTTTTGTGCTGGTCAAACCACTATTCAAATATATATTTTTCTTCCCAATTGGACTGTAATAAGCTACAGGCAAAAAGAAACAAATGGCTTGTTCAATAATTATAATTATTATGACACAATTATATTATAATCCAATCACCTTGCTATTCCCAAATATTTCATACAACAAATGAAAAACTTACCCTTTGGACAAACACCTCCATGACTGTTCGCTCTGGGAGAACCAACATAAGCTAAGCCAAGAGTTCCCATATCAAAATCTTGGTACGTGAAAAGATGTGCTAAGCAGACTTTAGATGCTTCTTCAGCAATATCAAAACTAAATTGCTTTTAAAAAAACAAAGTGCTCTTAATTAGATTAACAGTTACATCAGACTAAAAGATGTTTCAACTAAATATTCCAGAATACTACCATACTGTACAACTGCATTGTTTTACATTTTTTTAAACCAAAGTATAGTCGATAGACATAGATTACAGATGTACAATACAGTAATTTACATTTTAAAGGTTATACTCCATTTACAGTTGTTATAAAATAATGGCTATAGTCCCGTGTTGTACAGTATATCCTTGTAGCTTATTTTATACATAATGGTTTGCACCTCTTCATCCCCTACCCCTATATTGCCCTTTCCTTCTCCTCACTGCTAACCACTAATTTGTTCTCTATATCTGTATTTCTTTGTCACCACATCCACTAGTTTTCTGTATTTCTGGATTGCATATATAACTGGTATCACACAGTAGCCTTCTCTAAATTATTTACTTATCGTAAGACCCTCCAAGTCCATCCCTGTTGTTGCAGATGGCAAAATTTCATTCTTTTTCTTGGCTAAGTAGTATTACACAGATACAGCACTCTATGGATCTCAAACTGGTAACAGCCTCAATTCCGCTCAAGCTTTGAAAACCTGACTTCACTTCAGTCTTGTGAGACTCTAACCAGAGAATCCAGATGAGCCACACTGTGCATGGACTAAGCCTAGAAACCATCAGATAAACAAAGTGCTGTTTTAAGCTGCTAAATTTGCGGTAATTTGTTACAGCAGCCATGGGAAACTAACAAATTAACAACACAGTAGAAGATAAACGTTATCAATTCACAGAAGGCCATTTTACAACAAAGCAAAGGTATAGACAGAGTGCGTGTTAGTTACTCAGTCGTGTCCGACTCTTTGCAACCCCATGGACTGTAGCCCGCCAGGTTCCTCTGTCCATGAAATTCTCCAGGCAAGAATACTGGAGTGGGTTGACATTTCCTTCTGCAGGGAAGTCTTCCCAACCCAGGGATCAAACCTGTGTCTCCTGCATTGCAGGCGGATGCTTTACCATCTGAGCTACTAGGGAAGCCCATAGACAGAGACCCGGGGACAAAAACGATAAATCGTATCATGTCAAGACAAGAATCCATATGGCATATGGTATTTATGTTATCCTTAGTTACCAAAATAAAAACACACAAATTTAAAATTTCCTAGAGTACTTTCAGATCTCCACATTACACCTCTACCACCTAATATATTTTCATACCATTTGGTAATTACTGACCTCAGACATCTACTAATAAGCTTCAAAGAAACCTGAACTAACAAAATCATGTATAAGAAATTTATTCAGAATAAGGTGTGCTGGGAGCCATTATGGGAGATCCCACCCATGACGAGGTCATGAAGAAAAAACCTGACACGCAAGGCCGTTCAGGATACAAGGGACCCTGCAGGTTGGCCTCGGCCTCTACCCCACCCTGTATCCTCCTCCCTTTTCTGCTGTTGTTCTTGTTTGCCCTGCTGCAGATTCTTGTGTTGCCTGCCGAGAGTTCTCCTGCTCCTCTTTCACTGAATAAAGACCAACTTAAAACCCTAATTAATAAATCTCCCAGATGCTGGTATCCTATGAAGGGGCCAGGGATGAAGGAAATGCTTCAATTCAAACTCTTTTGCTGGCATTCTGGCTTGTTTGATAAATGTGTGCTCTCATTGCAAAAAATGCTCATGATTGTTCTAAACACCCTAAGCACAGTACGCTAACAAAAGAAACTATTAAGCATAGGTCCCTCCTCGGGATGAGAAAAGCCCCACAAATATAATAGCCACAAATGAGCCTAATAGAAAATAGTTTAGATAGAGATTAGCTGGTGACTTCTTGCAGGTAATTAACTTTTAGACTAAGAGCCTGTTTTGTGCCGTATCTGCTGTTTTTGCAATCCTTTGCATTTCTGTTCTGTAAAAATGTAATCCTATCTAGTTCCCATGGAGATGACACCTAATAGAAAGAAAACAGATTAACCACAAAAAAGACAGGGTTGGCTACTGAAGTTGCTTAAAGTCACACCAGGTGCAAGCCATAAACTGTCAACAGGCCTGAAAGCCAAAAGATATTATACATAAAGATTAACCATAAAAAAGGCCCAAAAAAAAAAAAAAAAAAAAAAAAGGCCCTAATAGGCACAGAGCCCTTTGAGGGGTGAGGAAGCCCTATTAGAGAACACAAAAAATATTGTTTTAAAAGTAGTTATTGGATCAACATTTGATTGATGTTAATGTGCTCAGGTTGTGCAGTGGAAACTATTGTTAACGTAGTTGGAGATCTAGAAAAATAAGAGTTTAGCCCTAGTGTAAAAACAATAAGATAATTGTTAATTTTAACCAAGAGTGCTAAAACAGAGGCTGCCTCACCGGTGCTGCAGAGTCTTTGTGTGTTAAACTTTTTAGATAAATTTAGCTGAGAACTTCTGCAAAAAGACTGACTTTTGTGTTAACAGGATTGTATTTCTATTATGTTGCAACCTGCTGTATCATGAGACTGCCACTTTTCTGTTTTCTGCTAAGCTCAAGGCCAGAAGATAATGTACAAAAAATCTATGGGAAAAGACTCTCATAAACAAAAATATACAGAGAACACCTGGTTTCGTGAAGGACAAGCTGATGTAATGTTAAACTAAGTCTGTATGCTTATCGCCCCCTTAGAAATGTACCAACTTAGGGTATAAAGGCTACAGTGAAAAATAAAACATTGCCAGACTCTGCTGCACATCCCGATCTGGTCTCTCTCTTTGTTTCTCTCTCTCCCCCTTTCTCTCTCACTCGCCAACGCCGTTCATCCTGAGGGTACCCCTGGATCCTGCTGGGGCAAGGACCCCGGCAAAGGTGGGTATCCATTTATTTCCTAAAGCTCCATTACTTCATTGGATTCGCAGAGATTTTACCATTAAGAAGCATTGTTTTCTAGCAATTTTCACTTTCAGTTCTGTTCACCTTGCTGTCTGCCCAGCAACAGGGGAAGAGGTCATCCTGGATCAGCTAGGGGGTGCTGACCCTGGTGCTCACCACCTCTAAGACACCCCCTCATTAATACAAACATGACCCACATTTTTAGAAACCACAGAATGGTGTTAAACAGTATCACACTCAGGGTTCCATGACCTACTTCTAGTAACATCTTCACATCCCAAGCATCTTTTTCTTCATTTGGGTAACTTTTTGCCATATTGAAGTGCCTTTCACCAGGTTTCACCACTTGTGGAGACTTGAGAATGCGAATCTATACTTAAAGAGATAAAATACTTAGAACACTTCAGAAAAGTTCACAAGACTAAAATAATACTGCATTGTTTCAACTAAGTCAAAAAAGACCATTGACCATTCTTTAAAAAAAAAAGTTTTAGAGTCAAAATTCCATAAAATTCTTCAATTCTAATATCCAATGATTAAAAACAAACTGAGAACCAAAATGGTATGAAAAATGTCAAAGAATGATTTATAAATTTATAAGTGTACTCATTTTTATTTCTTATTTAGTTGGAAAAAATAAAAATCTAGGTTCCATGAGCCTAAAATCATTTATTCCAGTGATTCAGAGACGAGAATAAGATGTACAGCTCTGCACACCACAGACATGTGAGTAAAAAAAAAAAAAATCCTAATACATATAGCACAAATTCATATTAATCCTACTTTAAAAAAAAAAAAAAAGGATGCTGGTTTCTCTCCAAAGGCTAATGCAAAGACGAAGAAAGTCATGCTCAGCTCACTGTTTCTCTCATCTCTTTCAGATCTGCCTGCCTACAGAGGGGATACTGCAGTCTGCTCCCCAACCATGTGGTAAACTCACTGGGGTGGGCTTTGAAGCTCTGGTGCTGGGTGATCAAGATCCATTCTGGGATGAACTATGTGGGAGCCCACTCTGAGTGCACATTTAAGCCACATTCTTCAACCCACCTACCATCATTAAAGAAGCTGGTATTTTAATCTCCTACCACATCTAGTTTTTCTCAAACTGGTTCCAAATTCCTAAAGCAAAAAGCAGCTTTATTCATTGGTCTGCTAGAATTCAAATATACTGCAGCTATTTTAAACAAGTGAGACACCTTTATTGTACCATAATGGGGTAATCATCAACATATTCATGAAATGAAAAAGCAAGGTGCAAAAGAGTACAACATATCACACACAGACAAACACATGCTATTCATGCATAAAATATCTCTGGGGAGATATGGATGAAACTAGCAACATGGACGTCTCTGGGGAAAGGAACTGGTTTGACGACGGGTAGCTGAGGAGACTTACTTTTCACTGGCTTTTGTACCATGTGTATATATCACCTATTCAAATAGAAACTTTAAAAAGGAAATGCAAAAGAGTAAAAGAAAACGGAAAAGGGAAAAATAACTCTTAGTTTTATACAGGTACTATAAAAGTGGAACATTTATTAGAAGTATGATACATGATTTCAAAAGCTTTCTTCTTTTTATTCTCTAAATTCTACACTACAGAACCTGTAATATGGCTACTTTAGTACAAACAACCTGAAAAAAAAGAGATAATTTCCTTAATTTATATGTCAAAATGTCTGTCCAAAGTAATAGCCAATTTCAGAATACCTGTTACTAACAAGTCTTATCAATTTGGAACAATTTTCACTATGTGATATAATTGGGATGACATTAATACATCAATGCTGGACATCATTAACAGATAGGAACTCAGAAGATTCTTAGGAAAAGAGATCTAATGGTTCTATATGTATAAATGCCTTGAAAATGTACACACAGCATTTTTGAGTGAATTTTCTAAGGTTTCAACAATGTGTTAGAATTCTAACTAAAGACATTAATTAAGCATAAGCAAAAGTAAAGCAACACAGAAGATAAAAAGGCCATGAATTCAGAAAAAAAGAAAGATCTTAGTAGCATAAGGTTTCCTGCCTAAAACAAGCCTAAGAACAGAATATTTCATAATCTATAAATAGTATCAAAACACTTAAGTTTATCAGATAAATCACTGTCATATCAGAATATTAATTCATGATTAAAGTAGAAGATAAGTTTTTGGGCTGTTAATACAAGTGACAAATATTTATACCACACAACTTAGTTGAACATTATAACACCCATCCATTGATAAATACCTGTTCTATCTGTATTCCATAACCTTTAAAACCTGCATTGTCCCATGAAGTGTTTCGATAGATGTCATCAACTCTGTCAATTAGCTCTATCTGTGTGTATAAAAAGAGAGTAAGAGAAAGACATTATGTATATTTCACCATTCTTTGCAGTCTAATATAAGTTCTTCAGGGATTAAAAAAAAAAATCCATTTAAATACCACTGTAAAAGTTTCACCAAATAAAAAAACTGACATTAGGATGTTATTCTTAACGTTGACAGTTCTATCAAAGAAATTATTCCTAGCCTCAAACTTAAAATGTTACCAGAATAAAGCAGTTGTACAATTAACCCCCAATTTCAGGTAATCAACTGCATAGAGAATGGAAATATCAAGTAATGGGTTTTTTAAAAACTGCCACTCAACTATGGAAATCAAAGTTAATAGTCAATTTACCTAAAATAGCCCAAAGACGTACTCTGTTCACTCATGCCACATACTTAAAAAAAAAAAAAAAAACACCTTCAGAAAGTAGTAAGGAGCAGTGACACATACCACCACCATTATCTCAGACCCTTCCTAGGCAAAGTTCAGCACCCAAGCACGAGGTAGAAACAGGAATGAGGTCTCACCATGTCTCCTCTCTCCTGTCCTCTCACGGGGGTGGGGGGAGAGGTAGAGTACAGAGATTACTGAGGGAGGAGGGACAGTATTACAGCCAAGTATGATTCAAACTACAGTAGGAACAAGATACTCATTACCTATCTTTTCCTTAAGAGAAGACTTCACTGTTCAAACTGGGTAAATGAGGTTTGTTCTGGCAACTGCGAAGTATGTTACAGGTCTAAGAAATTGTTCTTTGCTTACGGTAACTCTAAGACCAAGAAATGCAATTTCTGGGAATTCCACATGGTCCAGTGGTTAGGAACCTGCCTGACAATGCAAGGGACACGGGTTCAGTCCCTGGTCTTGGAAGATCCCACATGCCGCACAGTAACTAAGCCTGTGTGCCACAATTATTGAAGCCCACATGCTCTAGAGCCTGCAAGTCGCAACTAGATAAAGTCCACACTCAGCAACAAAGACCTAGAGCAGCCAAAAAAAAAAAAAAAGAAATGCAATTTCTAAGACAAGACCTTACCTTATATTCATATTCCTGGTGTAATGAACAAAGAAGTAAACTAACAGCCCCTAATACAAAACCCACACTAAGAAAAGAAGCCTCTCAAGAAAGACTACCTGGGCTTCCCTGGTAGCTTGGTGATAAAGAATCTGCCTGCCAATGCAGGAGACACAGGTTCAATCTCTGATCCAGGAAGATCTCACATGCCGTGGAGCAACTAAGCCCTACACCTGAGCACCCAACTGTTGAATCTATGCTCCCCAACAAGAGAAGCCACAGCAATGTGAAGCCCGAGCATCCGACAGGAGAGTAACCCCTGCTCACTGCAACTAGAGAAAAGCCAGCACAGCCAATAAACAAATTAATTTTTAAAAAGAGTTTCTTACTTAGGAACAAGAACTATAATGACTTCACACACTACTCCTACTACCCTCATAATAAAATTACTTGACATGGAGGGCAAGGGAAAGAAGGGCACAAAAAACGCACAGTCTGGGACCAGCAAGGCGAGGAGAAAGGCAGCGTTGCTGCGCTGGGCTCTGCAGCACTACAGAATGAATAGCCACATTCTCTGTTACTCCCTCAATGTCATTTCACTCACTGCCAAGTGATCACGAGGAATGAGGTCAGACTGACAAAAAATGTCAATGAAATATGATTCCCTTGACTTTTAAAATTACAATAGTAAATGCTTAAAAATCCAGCATCAATGGTTCTGTAATCTTGCCTTCAAATCTTCGCCCTACAGTTATGACACTGAAGTTCCATTTATTTCACCCAGTTACGGTCTAACAATTAGACATTTTACATGATACAAACCAAGTGACCAATTCCTCTGATATATACATATAAGCAAAAATAATACACATAAGTTCATACAAATACTTTTTCCCCCACTCTGGAGTATATCCATATGTCCCAGCAACAGGACCACTGTCATTACAACAGTGATGTTTTCACAGAGTTCAGTTCTATAAAGAGAGAAGGTCTATATTATGAACTTTCCCTAAACATAACACGCATAAAACTTCTGATGTGCAGAAAATCCTAGTTGAAAGGTAAAATAGGTTTTCAAAAATTTGAAAATAGCATCTAACAACTAATAATAACCAAACTACATTATTGTTTAAATAATGTAAGAACCTTAGGTGACAGACCTCAAATATTCTAGGAAATCACAAAGCATCTGAAACAGATCTCATTTCATTACATTTCAAATTACAGCAGTCTTCTCTTAAATGGCACTTGCCCACCTACAGGAACGTTTCTGCCGATTATATCCTCCAATGTCAAATACTCACCAAGTAGTTGGTAGTTGTACTCTCTTCCCCTCTGCCCATGTATTTGTAAAAGCGATGATCTGCTACCACCAATAATTTACACGTGTTCTTCAAGGGATTAGGGTCGGCTCGTCTCTTCACCCGATGAAAAAGCTCTAATATGAATTTGGATGCACTATTAAATCAAAATTCACCAAAACAAGGAGTTTTTTTATAGCAAAGTTTTAAATCTAGCATATTTTTGAAACAAATATTATTTGAGCTCAGTATCCTTAACAATATCTTGAACAAGAAAAATTTGGAGAAAGAAAAGTGAAAAGTAAGAATGAGATTTTCAAATTGTAGAATTCAAGGGACTTCCCTGGCATTCCAGTGGTTAAGACTCTGCACTGCCAATGCAAGGGACACGGGATCGATCCCTGCCTTGTGATCCCGAATGCCTTGTGGCGCCGCCAAAAAAAAGTAATAATAAAAAAGTTTAAAAAAATTGTAGAATTCAAAAACAAGGAAAAGTGTAAAAGTACTTCACAGAATAAAATAACCACCCATCTATTGCTCAACTATGGAGGAGTCATTTTCTTCTCGAAGAAGTCTACAAATTAACTAAAGTAAAAGTAAAAATATCCAGATAATCCAACATTAAAAAATTAGTGAGGGGATTTCCCTGGCAGTGCAGCGGTTAACACTCTGAGCTTCCAATGTAGGAGGTGCAAGTTTGATCACCAGGCAGAGAATTAGGATCCCTCATGCCACTTGGCATGGCCAGAAAAAATTTAAAAATAAAACTTGATCTTTAAATAAAACAACAATAAATGGGTAGACAATCTTTAAAGCACTCTAAATTCATCTATCCCAGGGCTGCTAATCTTCTTCTTTTAAACAAAATATACCTCTCTTGCTACCAACTGATTTCTTATAAACGTATCTGAAGATTGTTTATTCACCGTACTATTCTGTCATTTCTAAATACCTGATAATGAAAATGTTTTTCCTCAGATTATTCAGTTTGCCCTTTCCCAATCTTTTTTCTAGTGGTTTCAATTATTACAGGCAAAAAAAATGTAACTTAAGAAATTTTTGAACAATCCTGTTTCCTGTCTATAGCCATACCACCCTGAACATACCTGATCTCTCCTGAACAACTATTTTCAAGCCAAAATTAATACTACAGTTACTTGATAATCATGTTTTTTTTTTTAAAAATCAACTAACAACCATCCCTATTGAAGACAGATGTTATGCTTGCTTTTTATTTGAAATGTATGTTTTTCGTCTTACCATCAGGCGGCTCGCTGTCTACCAGCCCTTTTGGAAGCAACTCTTCATTATCCGCCTTTATATAACCACACACTTTTGGAGACTGCAAACGTGAAACATTCTTGATATCTTCAGATTTATAAACTAACATTCTTTTGTCTTTAGTATCATTAATTAGTCTCCAAAGTGGCTAAAATGGAAAACAAATATAACTGAGATGGAAAATATAAAAATGCCTAAGTATTAAACTCTTATAACATCCTTTGCCTATTGTTAGATATCAGTAACATTCATTTCCAGGTTAAGTAAACTGACTAGTCAAGACCAAATTCTACTCTGTAAGGACACTGGTCTCATCTGAATTAGATAGTTCATACAAAAAAAGATGTTGTGTCTGTGTATCTGTGCATCTATATATCTCCATATCCATCATGGAAATGAAAATCAAAACCTGAAGGACACCATATCCCCTAGGACAGCTGTAATCAAAACGACATATAACAAGTATTGGCAAGCAGGTGGAGAAACCCTCATCTACTGCTGGTGAGAATGGAATATGAAATATAAAATGCAGTAAATGAAAATGCTGAGGAAGTAAACTGTGGTCACCATGGAAAACAGTGAAGCAGCTTCATAAAAAGTTAAAAAAGGAGTTATCATATGAGCCAACAATTCCATTCCTAGTATATTACATACCCAAGAGCAATGAAAATATATGCTCACATAAAAACTTGTTCAAAAATGTTCATAGCAGGATTGGTCATAATAGCCGAACAGTAGACACAACGCACATGTCCAACTGATGAACCAATAAACAAAATGTGGTATATCCAAATAATGGAATATTATTTGGCAATAAAAAGAAACGGTGTACTTGACACATGCTATAACATGAATGAACGCTGAAAACATTCTAAATGAAAGTAGCCAGACACCAAAAGATCACATGTTGTGTGATTCCATTTATATGAGTTGACCAAGCAAATCTAAAGAAACAAAAAGACAAATATAAACAGACAGAGAATAGATAAGTGATTTCCTAGAGCTGGCAGAGTTGGGGGTTGGAAGCAGATAGTGGACTTCTAAGTAAGTAATAAACCACTTGACCAATTTAAAAATGACTAATCTCATGCTAAATCCTTCAACAAACCTGATGAGTTTACTTTTAAGTGACCATTTCACAGGAAAATGTTAATTATGATCATTTTTGTACTTGGTGAAACAGAGAGGAATGAATGAAAACAGAATTCCTAACTGTCCCAAAGGGAATTATTTGGAAAAGTGAGGAATCTGAGAAAATTTAACTTGGATCTTAGGGCTTCCCTGGTGGCTCAGTGATGAAAAATCCTCCTGCAATTCAGGAGACCACCTGTGATGCAGGAGATATGGGTTCAAGCCCTGGGTCAGAAGATCCCCTGGAGAAGGAAATGGCAACCCACTCCAGTATTCCTGCCTGAGAAATCTCATGGAAAGAGGATCCTGGCAGGCTACAGTCCATGGGGTCACAAGAGTCAGACACAACTAAGTGACTAACCACCATCACCAACTTGGATCCTAAATGCACACATTTTTGGACTAAGAAAAGACGATCTTAAGGAAATAAGCAAACACGTGCACTGTGGCAGAAACAAGGCCGCGCCCTCCCCCCACTGTTCAGCTTGCTGAGCACAGGAGGTTAGCTTTTCCAGCCTCTTCTGTAGGCAGATCAGAGACAAGAATTCTGGAACGTGGGCGGAAGTGACATAGGCCACTTCTAAGCCTGGCCTATAAAATTCCCCTGCGGGATTCTCCAGCTGTTTCCCTTCTGTGGCAACCTCAGAGAACATGTGTCCATGTTCCAGAGTATTCTCTTTTTTCAGAGACGCAGAAAACACTTCAACCCACAAATCGGGAGCAAATGGTTTGTTTTCTGAACTGGTATCTGACATGCAGTGATGTGTCTCATACAAACATGGCTCCTCTGGACTTGGTTTCGACTACTAGGGTTTCTTTTTTTTTTTCGACTGCAAGGGTTTCAATGAAAGAGTGGTCAGAGCCTATAGCTTCATCTTTTAACTTCTCAAACTATGAACTGTCACCTTTTATTGACCACATACTTCCAGAGCATCTAGGAAGGAGATTTCCTTTCCATCTATGAGAAGCTTTACCTTTTGGGGATTATTAAGAGAAAGAATAAAGACAAGAGGAGGGGAAGAAAGTTTCCTATTCTATTATCCATCCCACATATGACTTTCTCTCGATTGTTGTACTTAAAAATACAGAGTGTGTCCTATGACAGTATCTTAGATATGTTTTTTAAAAGTCTTTCATCTATTTTCCTGGTCTTAAAAAAATAAAATTTAAATACAAGGAGGAAATAAGTATAATTAAACACCTTTTTCTTCCTAAAACAACTCTGAAATGGCTTTCTAAAAATAAGAGATATATGCTCCTTGAAAAAAAACTGACATGCAGACTTACCTCTATATTATATTCTGCCCCATCTGTGTTGATTCTTATTGTAATATCATCATCTCCTATGTGTGCTAGAACCCTAGAGTCAGGCTCACCTTAAAAAAAAAACAGCCATTATTAAAAACATTTAAAGCAAAAAAACTATGCACTATTGTCGATAAAAATCAACCACACCCTTCTACGGCGTGGAATGCGTCCAGGCACTGTGGAGATCTAAGGAACACAGGCCATAAAGTGGGTGGGTATTCTCACTCCCGCAAGAGGAATCTCAACTGTCATCTGAAATCGGCCTCTTTCCCTCAGGTCATCTAGAGTGTGTTACGGAACAAAAGAAAGTACAAATTTTCTTCTGGAAAAATTTTACCTATTTTGGGGTAAGAAAGAGGAGGCAGAAAGCATGATCTAGAATATACAGGTCTGAAACTATACTTTTTGAGTATTTTAGGGCCATTTTTTTTTCTTATTGCAGAAAAATGTCCAGAAGTAAACTGCAATTGCTTGTTTAATATATTTTATTAAATAAATACATGATAGGAGGTAAAATAATTGATCTATGATCCCATCTCCCTTGTTTACAATCTCATAAGGGAAGTCTACAGTCCTTCCCTGGAGACAAAAGGAGGTTAAATTCCCATGACTTAAGAGGAACTCCACTGTATGATCAAAATACCCAATCAGTAATGACTTGCTGGATAATACCCATTTCCTCCTGTTTGCATGCTTCTGCTTCCAGACTTATAAAGCTCAAATAAAAGAGACAAACAATAGAACTTCTTGGCCACCCCATTCTCCTCCCCTCAAAAAAGAAAATACAACTCTAGTTTAATCGGGACACCCAACCTCCCAGTAGTGGTAGCAGTGTTAGTCACTCAGTCATGTCTGACTCCTTGTGACCCAGCAGCGTTAGTCACTCAGTCACGTCCGATTCCTTGTGACCCCACGGACTGTAGCCTGCCAGGCTCCTCTGTCCATACACGAGGGCAAACAAATGAGCACATACTCACCAACCACGTGTCCGCTAAAGAAGTCCTGCCACTTGACGGGGTACTCCCTTTCATCTTTCCCATCTACCACCACGACTTTGAAATTTTTGGAAAAGCGTTCAGTACTTGATGTCAGGTATAATTTAAAATGCCTAAAGAAAGAATGCATCTCAACTTGAAGCACATAAACCTTTAGGAGGAAACATGTCAACATCAATAAGCATTTGTAACATGTACACCCCGACCCAATACAGTAATTCACCTTTCAGGAATGTATCCTAAAAAGATACCTCGACAAAGTACATTTATAAAGACATTCCCTGCAGCACTGTTTGTTATGGGGGGATCACTTTGATTAAACAATATCCATCTGCAGAGTACTAAAAACAGGAATATTTATGCAGCTGTTAAAAATGAGGTAAATCTATGCTATCTATATCACCTACACAAATATAGATCTATATGCAAAAAATACTCATTAAAATCTTTTGGAAGTTTATAAGGAAACTTGCTGGGTCTGGAAAGTGCAACAGAATTAGAAGTGAAAACCTCTTATACTTGCTGTCTGCTTTTTTGGGGAGGGGGGCCCCAAGGCCTAAGAGATCTTGGTTCCCCCACCAGGGATTGAACCCTCACCCCCTGCAGTGGAAGCCTGGAGTCTTAACCACTCAACTATCAGGGAATTTCCTCTGTAGTTTTTTTTTTAAAGCTAGGTACATATATTACTTTAAAATATTTGAAGAAGCCCTATCCCATGTATAAAGAAAAAGTCAGTCCATTTATATTCCCCTAATGTTTGTTTTTTGATATGAATAAAACTCTCTAAAAAGACTTTATAAAGAGGCCAGTAATTATCTAACAAATTTACATCTGCGAAACATGAGATATTAAAATTAATGACCAAACAGACCACACATCTATCCATGTATGCTATAATATAAGAGCAATTCAATGAGGAAAGAGCACTGAATTGTAGACCCAGCTCACCACTAGGCTGTGGAGGCCTAAATAAATCCTTTATCTCTAAAGCTCGGTGTCTTCATTTTATATATGAAGACAGTACTCAGTATAAGGTTGACAATTCTAAAGCAGCACGAAAGTAGTACAACCATTCAATTAATTAAAATTCTTTGTCAGAATTCCAAAAAATAAATTATACCATCATTAAGCAACAATAAACCATCATTAACACTTTTGAAATACACATTTACTTTTTAAAAAATAGTCATTAGTATGAATTTTAAAATAAGCAATACATTATTACAAGCACAACAGACTATAATTAGACTACAAATCTTTACACTGTAACTTTCTAAGATTTAATTAGACACTCCAATTTTTCTGCTTTTACCAAACCAAGTACCCCACTGCCCCAACATTATTTTATGAATACTTCAAATTACCTTTTCAAGGCTGAAAAAGTCAGTAGTGTTTCTAAGTGTGTTGAGGCCTGCAGCTCCCTTTTTCTCACAGAGTGCTGCTGGATATTGGATAAGGAGAGGATATCGTAGTCCGAGAGCAAAGAATCAAGCTTTTCTGAAATAAAGGTAAAAAGGTTATTAACACTGAAACCTACTAATCAATTGTAATGTCATTAAAAAGAGAGTCAAACAACAAACTCTTCCTGATGTAATGTCCCAGCAGTATCAAAGTATTCTTATCAAACACACACACACACACACACACACTCACACACCCCTGAATCTAATTAAGATCGAATTTACAGTTTTTAAGACAAAAAGGGATTAGAGGTTGCCAAATTAAATAACCACCTTGGGAAGTAACCAGCCACACCCAGAATGTTCCATTCCTGCAAAACAAATGACCCAATTTTTCCAGGAAACAAATGGCATGAGAAAGAAGGGAGGGGTGCAGACAGAAGAGACTTAAGAATACAGGAAGCAAGTCGAGGTGTGAGCCTTCTGGGCTCCAAGGTCAAACGAATGGGTTCTGGAAAGAGACCTGGGACACTCAGGGAAATGTGAACGTAAGTCCATGTCCATGTCTTAATCATTTTAATACCTCAGAGAATATCAGAGTATGCAATGAACTAACTTCTAAATTCAAGGCATTTATGGCTATATGTTCAGAATTTCTAAGAACAAGGCTGCCTACGTGACCTGCCCACTGTTCACCTGGGCAACATCAATTCCTTACCACTTGATGTAAAGTAACAATGAGCAACAAATGTACCAATGGTCTGGGCAAACCAAACTGGAAAAGCAAATCTTTTATAGAAAAAAACATATTCCAAATTAGAGAGCAAAATAGTGGTGATATCCCTATCACCGTGCTCTCAACAGATGCAGCAGAACAGCATCCCACGGGGCACCAAGAAGTGCAGTGGTAAGACCAAACAAATCCCTAAGAAAAAAAATCTAACACTTTTTTACCAGACTGACTTGGAACCCAAGAAAAGCAAAGCTGCACTGCCGCACAGGCAGGACAAGCACATGTAAGTTCTTATTTGGCGCAAAACAAGAGTAAACACTGTAGACGGAAGTCACTTTTTATCAACAGCAACTCTTCTGTCTCTCCCACCATCAGGAAGATTTCTGGAAGACACTTTTGGTGACTTAAGTCTCTGTAAAAACTGTCTAAAAATATTTGAGCCGATGTTTCCTTTCTTCTCAACAACTATCACTGCAGAAGCAACGGTATTCAAAATCATTCCAGTGGACTTAGAATGTCCTCAAAATAGAGCAGCAGGAGCTTAAAATACAAGTCTGTTGCTGCTGCAGTTAAAAATGCTCACAAAACCATTTTTAAAAGAATCTACCCTATACTTTTCTCCATCCTCTTCTCCTAAATACCCTCAACTGGTTCTTTCATCCATTCATTCACTATGTGCCAATCACTGGCCTAAGGGCTAAGATACAGCATTCAACGAGCAAAGTCCTTGCCTACAGCAGTGGGAAAGACAGACAACACTCAAGAAAACCCACGCCAGTGCTGTGGGCATGAGAGTAGGAGAGCAGAGACAGGCAGCGGGGAGGGTCAGTTTATACAGAGTGGTCAAAGAAGGAAAAACGCCTCACTCTCGCATGATATTCAAGCAAACCTGCAGAGGCACACTGCTATGTAGTCAAAGGAGATTTAATCAAAGTCCATTCAAGGCTCTACCTCAAGATTAAAGGGGTAGCAAATTTCACACTCACTGGGTACCACCCATTTTCTGTTAACAAAAATTGCCTTTTAATTTTATTCCAGCTGTTTCGGAAGGCGCAGATCTCTTTTATGCCAATGGATGGTTATTGGTGACTTGACCTTACTAATTATAATGCTAATTATAACCAATGAAAAACCTTAAAGAAGCTTGTCATTTATTCAACAATTTTTGAGTGTTCTGTTTCCTACAAGACTGCATACTAGGCATTTTACGTTATCTCCACAAACATCCTTGGGATATTTTCCCTACCTTACACATGAAGAAACAGACTCGGAGAGAAAAGTATCACAAAGCTAACAGCACGGTACAAAGATCTGTCTGAACTGGGGCCTGTCTGGCTGAAAACTACAAGCTTTATTGATTTCAACTTTGAAACTGCTTAAAAATAGCCTAACTCTTCCTGGACCTGCCACTTCTTGGCCTCCTCCTTTTTGATTGTCAATCAAACATGATTCTGCCTCCCTCTGAATTCTTCAGCCTTTTGTTTACACCTCTCTTCTGGCATTTTTGAGTTATATTTGTCTTATCTCACAAACAGACTGTAAGACAGCCAAAAGTGAGCTCCGTTTTAAAATCACAGTATCCTTACCTCACAAGACCTGGCACAGAACCCTGCACAAAACAGCACTCCCACGTTCACAAATTGCACAAATTCTCAATGCTGAGATGCTGACACAATCCTTTAGCCCTTCAACTTCCTTGATACAGGTTGGTACATGGACTGAGTTTCACTCAAGATCATAATCACTCCTACTGACTGGGATACTATAGTTTTATTGTCAATGATACAAGCTAATTGTTCTCAGAGTGTCCTCCCCACAACCAGCATCACCTGGGACTTTGTTTTCTCCTCAGTTCTCCACAATCGGAAATTCTAGGCAAAGGGCCCAGTCATCTGTGTTTAAGGTGCCTTCCAGGTGATGCTGACGTACACTCCAGTCTGAGAACCACTGAACTAGGCAACTAAGGAAACAGCTCAAAGTGAAGGGAAAAATCTTCAAGCACTAAGATGTTCACTGTTCAGTCTCGCGTTAGTTTTAAGAACAAAAAACTGAAAACAAACTAAGTACCTGGCAAACAGAGAAGTGACAGCACTTCCTAATGACAAAGAAAAGAAATCTGCAACCATTTAAAAGCTGTCAACAACAGATTTTAAGAACATGAGAAAATACTTATACTATAATATTAAACAAGCAAAGGTAGATTTTAAAATCTATTCATATTGCATGACCTTAACTATGTACAAAAATAGGGCTAGGAAAAAAAGAGCAAGATAGTAACATCATTGGTTATCTTTAGGTGTTTTTCTATAATAAGCACTTTTAAAAGGGAGTTAGCTAAAGCACTTTAAAGTACTTAACTAATAGGTTTCCATTGTAATTTACCCTCTTTTTAACTAGAGATCTCAAACTGGACAGCCTGCAGCCATTACAGACAGACAGCAGACACCTTTCCTTGTCCTGCACTCTTGAGCTCCTGATCTTATGCAAGCAGTAACCTTCCAGATGCTCAGTATTTCACTGCACTTCACCAACTACTGGTGATCCAATTTTCCATAGCTCTTTCAAAAAAATTTCTATTTCCCCCATGCAAATCCAAAAATCTCCAAAAACTTAAATATAAAACACGTAACTTCCTGTGGTAGAGTTTATGACAGTCACTACCAGACAATGCTAAAAGAACTATCTTATCAGCTCAGGGTACCTTCATGTTCTCTCTTTTAGAAACTCCACAACAGCTGCCCAGCACTCTCCACATGAGAACACTTTCCTCGCTTCCTACAAGTTGCTCCAGCAATCACCCTGAACAACCAAGCTTTTCTCATTTCAGCTGCTACAAACACAAACTAGAAAAAGACACAATTTAAAAGAGTATGGCTTTTACTCTTTGTATTTACTCTTTGTATAGAGTACACTATACAATTTATAGTGTAGTAATATAGTATACTGGGCTTCCCTGATGGTTCAGTGGTAAAGAATCTGTCTGCCAATGCAGGAGACTTAGATTTGATCGGGAGGCTCCCCTGGAGAAGGAAATGACAACCCACTCCAGTATTCTTGCTTGGAAAATTCCAAGGACAGAGGAGCCTGGCGGGCTACAGTCCATGGGGTCCCAGAGAGTCGGCCACGACTTAAGGACTCAACAATACAGTGCGCTGTCCAGGAGTACCGTATCATTTAGGATCTCCTCCCAAACCTGTCAGCTCTCCGCTGCCACATGTTAGTTTCCCGCACTTGGCCTCTTCTGCCTAGTCCTCCTTAGGGACTCTTACTCACTGCTTTTTAAGCCTTTCCACCCCCACCCCTTTCTTACAAACACATCCTGCACGTATTCTTCCCCTTTCCACCAGACCCCACCTACTCATTTACTCAACAAATATTTGCTGAAAACCTCCCACCTTCCAAGCACTAGGGATATTAATAGAGAGAAAGAAGATGTATTTCCAATACTGCGACTTTGGGAGAAAGAACATGATACCCCCTGCAAAAAAAATCATGATAAAGTACTTCACAAGTCTAGGAAGAGGAAACTGCAAGAAGTTATAGAAGGACACAGAGGGAGCATGACCTGTGTGGCAAGCCAAGGATGCTTCCCCAGAGAACAGCATTGAAGTTAAAACCAAAAGGAGGAGGAGGCAGCCAAGAGAAGAAAAGGACAGGGTTCTCAGTAGAGGGCATATCTACGCTGAGGTCCACAGAAATACAGAACGTCATACACACAGAGAACTGAAAGCAAGTCAGGGAGGCTGGAGGGCAGAATGGCAGGGAGAATATGAACAGGTGGGAGGCTGCAGAGGCAGGCAGAGTTCTGGTCAGGGAACTGAATTAAGGATGCAGGACTTTGGACAAGGGCAACAGGTATCAATTGGAAATTTCATCCTGACTGTGAAACCAAATCCCCTAAAACAAAGTTCTCCTGCTGAGCTTATGATCAACCTCTCTATCCAAAACTTAACCTCTCTATCCAAAACTTGGGACTGAAACCAAGCAGGACCCTCCCAGGTACAAAAGCCTTTCTGTCTCCTGCTGCTTGTTTGTAGAAAAGGCTTTAGTCTCCCAAGCATTCCCTGAGTTCCAAACGGCAGATTCAAGCAACTACTAGAGAAGTGAGGACTGCAGAAACCAAGCAAAAGCAGTCAAGAAACAATAGACAGTCCAAGTTCCTCCTCCAGGGACATACAGAACAAAATGACACAACCCTCTGAGTTGTTCTGCAGGAACTAGGACACCTCCCCCCTCCCAGGTGGAGGATGGTGACGACACGCTCACCACCAGAACGCAGACCCCAGACTGGTTGGGACCAGAAGGTTGAAGATTAAGACTCATGAATCACCACCCTGTTGCCTCACCACCAACCAATCGGAAGAAGGTCATGCTCCCTGAAACACTCACCCCAAATGTTACCTTTAAAAACCTTGGGTAGCCAGGAAGATGGATCTACAAGCCTACATCTCCCATCTTCTCCACTGGCGCCCTTCCAATCAATAAACCTTTTTCAGCTTCAAACTCAGACATTTCCATTTGTTGGGCCTCACTGTGCGTCAGGCACATGAACCTGGGTTCAACAACCGCAGTGACTCTTTGCAAACCCATGGACTGTACAGTCCATGGAATTCTCCAGGCCAGAATACTGGAGTGGGGAGGGAGCCTTTCCCTTCTCCAGGGGATCTTCCTGACCCAGGGATCGAACCTAGGTCTCTCACATTGCAGGCAGATTCTTAGATTCCCTGAGATTCAGATTCCCTGAGCCACCAGGGAAGCCCTGAACGGGCTACAGGAGGACAAACCTGCAGTCTAGGAAATCAGCTAGTAAGTTGCTACGCAATCTGGGTAGAGATCACCAGCTGACCCTCAAGCTTCTCACTTGGATATCTGGGTAGACAGTGGCACCGTATTCACTGAGATTACAAAACAGAAAGCACAACTGGGAGCAGGTTTGGGGAAGGGATTTGTTAAAAAGAAAACACAGCCTATGACGCCAAACCAGGCTTAATACCTAACCTCACTGTAGTTTCAATCTTCACCAGAAAAGTAATCTTAAGCAACAAGTTTGGAATTGCCTGGTCAGCACCAAGGAGGTAATCTGTCACACGGACCCCTTCATCCCACAGAGGAAGAGATATTCCATATGATAAAATCCTTGCCAGTTCCCTTCCCCCCTAAAAAGATGATGTCTTGGCCTAAAAACTACCCTTTTCTTTCACTAACAGCACCCGTATCCCACCCTTCTTCCTATCAAAAGCTTCCATTTGGTCCAGACTCTCAGAGAACCCTTCCAGCTTCTGGCAGACATGCTGCCCAATGCATAAAGTGCCTCATCAAGCCAATTAGATCTTCAAATTTACTTGGCTGAATTTTGTTTTTAACAGGTTGACAGAAGGGGACAAGTGGATACTGAAAGATTCTGAAGTTCTATACTACATCTTGTTCCTTTATATACAGTCTGCAATTATTCATTTACATAGAACTTTTTTGCATTAAGTCATCATATGTTTGCAGTTGCATCACTGAAAATTCAGTGATTTTAGGCAGAGAAAGAGTAAATCTGTTAGTCTATGATGTTCCAAATCAATACCAGTGATAAAAAACAGCTGATACTTCTTTCTTTATGTTCTCAAAGAATACAGACAAAGCTGCACCTTCAGCTCTGCAACAAACCAGCTTTCTGGATCCAGAAATGGAGTGGCCCACAGGTTTGATAAACCTTCCACTCCACCCTTCCCTCAAACCTGAATTGTTTTATCTTTAGGATATGCTTTTATGACCACTGACTTCAGGACAATGACATAATATATACCCTTACTTCATTCATCATGTCCAGAGTCAAGTTTTTAAAGTAAAACTGATTATTTATTTTTCTTTTAACATCAGAAACATTTTGTTTTGGGGTACAGCTGATTAACAATGTTGTGGTAGTCAGGTGAACAGCAAGGGGACTCAGCCATACACATACATGTATCCGTTCTCCCCCAAACCCCCCTCCCATCCAGGCTGGCATATAACAATGAACAGAGTTCCATGTGTGACACAATAGGTCTTTGTTGGTTATGAATTTTAAGTATAGCAGTGTGTAGATAACCTTCCCAAAGTCCCTATCTATCTATCCCTTCCCCCTGGCAACCGTAAAGTTCATTTTCTAAGTCTGTGAGTCTCTTATTAAACTTATTTTTAAATAATGAAGTGTTAGAAGAATCTGGAAACATTTGTGAACTTTTTACTTAATTTCTCTTTCCTTTTTGCAATCAACCGCATCTTCCTGGAATTCAGCTTGCGGTTGTCATGCAGAGCTGTTGGAGCACTCTGCTCACTCTCCATGACTCTGCTGCAGAGTGAGTGCGAAGAGCTCCTCCAAAAGACACAACCAGAGTCATGTCCTCACTTCTCGCAGAAGTGGGAAAGGTAAAGCCAGGGTTGCAGTCTAGTGTGTATTTTGCTTTTGCAGAAGACACAGGAGACTTGACTGCTCTTCAGTACTCCTCCAAATACACAGGACAAGGGAAAGGCCTGGTCGCTTTGCAACAAGCCCTAGGCATGGGAGAATCCCTCCGTGGGACAAAGGGATAAGAAAAGAAGAACTGGGCTGTCTGCAAGGCGGTGGGCCCCAAAGACTGGGAACTAAAAACTTCATTTTATGGGTTTATACCATTTAGGGGGGATGAAGGGTGAGGTGCCTCAAATAACTCCTTATCAAGAGCCCTTCAACTGGGCTGGGACTAAACCTGGGCCAAAACTCTCCAGCAAGACCAGTCACAGGGAAGCTGAGCCAAAGGGAAAGTAAGTCTAGCTCAACGTGTGCTTAGTCGCTCAGTCCTATTTGACTTTTTGTGACCCCACAGGCTCCAGGTCCATGGGATTCTCCAGGCAAGAATACTGGAGTGGGCAGCCATTCCCCTCCCCAGGGGATCTTCCTGATCCAGGGTATTCCCAAACCCAGGTCTCCTGCATTGTACTTGGATTCTTTACTGTCTGAGCCACCAGAAAAGCCCCAGCCTAAGGGAACCTTGAAAAAACCCTGGATTGATCCATAAGGCTCTGCAGCTGAAATGGATGCAAATTCGGGTTAAGAAATCAGATTACTTCCAGTTTGCAACATTGCTGCCTATTCCTGCATTAAATCTTGTCTCCTATATACATTCTTCTAATCAAACAGATAAGTAATTTTGGACATCTGAAGTTAGCGGACATTTGAAATTTGAAGTATCTGTGAATACTGAGATGGATACATGAGAGTGGAGCTTCAGAGAACAAGATGAGGTCAGAGATCTGTATTTGGTAGTTATCAGGACAGTCAAATGGTAAGTGAAACCAGGGTACCAGATGAGACAGCCAAAGCCTACAACTCTTATTCTAAAATCATGGCATCTGGTCCCATCATTTCATGGCAAACAGATGGGGAAAAAGTGGAAAACAGTGGCAGATTTTATTTTCTTGGGCTCCAAAATCACTGCGGATGGTGACTGCAGCCATGAAATTAAAAGATGCTTGCTCCTTGGAAGAAAAATTATGACAAACCCAGACAGCATATTAAAAAGCAGATACATCATTTTGCCAACAAAGGTCCAGCTAGTCAAAGCTATGATTTCTCCAGTAGTTGTGTATGGATGTGAGAGTTGGCCCAAAAGGAGGCTGAGCACTGAAGAATTGATACTTTTGAACTATGGTGTTGGAGAAGACTCTTCAGAGTCCCATGGACTGCAAGGAGATCAAACCAGTCAATTCTCAAGGATATTCTCAACCGTGAATATTCATTGGAAGGACTGATACTGAAGCTCCAATGCTTTGGCCACCTGCTGAGAAGAGCCAACTCACTGGAAAAGACCCTGATGCTAGAAAGATCGAGGGCAAGAAGAGAAGGGGGCAACAGAGGATGAGATGGTTGGATGGCATCATCGACTCAACGGACACTTAGCTTGAGCAAACTCTGGGAGATAGTAAAGGACAGGAAAACCTAGCGTGCTGCATGCAGTCCATGGGGTTACAAAAAGTCAGACAAAAAAAAAAAAAAGTCAGACACAACTTAGCAACTGAACAACAACTTTTATTAAAACGCAGGAAAAAATTTAAAAAACACAAGGAAGGACGTAGGGAAGGAGATACCTGGCTCCTTGGCTCACTTTAGGACTAAGGGACATATGACAATGCACTTCATTTCACCTCACTACCTCTATGAAGGTTTCCCTGTGAAGACTTTTCCTGTCCTTTCCTCCCTCCCTCCCAATCTTCTGACTTTCTTCAAATTATACTTCCAACAGAAAACACTCACCACCTCTCACAAATACTAAACGGTGAAGTTTCTGATATTCAACCACACTGGGCCTTGAAAGACACCTACACTTAATGTTCTGGAAAACCCCATGAAGGCCAAAAGGAATTCTCCAGTTTCCCCACCCCGGCTCTCTGCTTTACTCTTCATTCTATTTTAGAAATAGTTTATCTCTTTCACTAGCACACAGCAGAGCTGCATTAAATTTCTCTTGAAGCAAAGTGGGGTGGGCAAGTGTTTCAGTTTCAATAGAATCCATCCTGTAAGCAAAATTTACATCAAAAGAGGAAGTCAGATGTCAAATATTGAGCAGAATGATGCCATCAATAATGAGAAATGAGCACTGCAAAGTGGAGAATCCCCACACCAATTACCTCAGGGTACACGATTCAGATACAAACTTGCACCCCTCATCTGTGATGGTATTTTTTTCTTTCCAACCACTATATTCTCTTTTATTAAATGTTACACAGAGAAAACTTTTGAAATCAAAGTGAGACTTATATACCCCAGCTGCAACCTCAAGATACTATGACTAGGCTCACATGACTCATAAATTTCCTAAATTATGCAATTCGTAACAGTTCAACTGAAATAATTTTCCATTGCCTATGCAGTACTCCAAAAGGCAGAATTCTATTATATATATGTATTCTTCAGAAAATGTTGTCAAACCCCTAATAAATATTTAGTACTGTGGCTATACATGGTAACATTTATAGGATAAGAAGGCTGTTAAACAATAAACCACATTCTTTAACTATGAAATTACTCATTGGCCTTGACAAATTCAATCTAAATGCTAGGGCAGAGTTAAGCAACAAATTACACTCAAAGCTATCAAACACACACAAACACACAACATTCTTCAAAAGAAAAAATACCCACAAGGCATGTATTTATTGGTATATATTTATCACTAATGGTATGGACCTGACAAGTCACTACAGTTTTCTGAGACTCATTTTTCCTGCCACTTTATTTAAAAAATTAGACATGATCTCCAAGTTTTGTTTCAATTCTAACACTAAATGCCTCCATCAGGAATGTCCTTGTTTTCTCTTTTCAGCTACTTAACCTTACAGCCAGGCTCAATATCATCACCTCCTTCAAGGAGCCTTCACTAACCTTCCCCAGCGAGGTTCAGTACCACCTGATGAAATTAATTCCCCGCCATAATGTCTTCTAACAGTCTCCTTCATACTTTTCTAGAATTTTCTGCTTAGATCTCTCTATTCCACTATACCAAAAGCTTTTTGAAGATGGGCTTGTCTGATCATTATATTTTCAATGCCACACATATTACCTGCATACAGTATGTGTTCTTCAAACATGCAGTGAATAAATGGCTAAGTCTGTGCATTTTTCTGGCACCAATTATCTGCACTTTGCAAATAAAAACACATGGTCAAAAAACAAAAACAAACCCTCAAGATTTGTGACTGTTCCTGAGAATAGACCTAGAAAGCAAGGTTTTTTTAGAAGAAAATATAGATAGTACAGGTACTATGTGCGTTCCTAGGATTCGTGCTACAAGTTTCCTACTTGTGAACAACAGAATGATAACAAAACTGAAAGTTGTATTAGTGGTACAAATATTTGTATTTCAGTTTTGTTATTCTCTTGTTCACAAGTGGGAAACTTTAAGTAGCACGAAGCCTAGGAATGCATATAGTACCTGCACTATCTATATTTTCTTCTTCTTTTTTTAATATTAGAGCTTCTCTGGTATCTCAGCTAGTAAAGAATCTGCCTGCAATGCAGGAGACCTGGGTTCGATCCCTGGGTTGGGAAGACCCCTGGAGACGGGAAAGACTACCCACTCCAATATTCTGGCCTGGAGAATTCCACAGACTATTCCATGGGGTAGCAAAGAGTCTGACACGACTGAGCAACTTTCACTTTTTTTTTCATCTTTATGAAGTGGATCCTTACCCTCTTCCTCCATCCTGATCACCCCTAACTTAGCATTTTCCTTCAATCTGTATTAACTTATCATATCTCAGCACTTCCTACCAGGTTCTCCCTAGCCGTTCATTAAACTAATCACTTGCAACTCATTTTCAATTTGAGATAACCACAAGGCAGTAGTTCAGGTGAGAACACAACACCTTTAATACTTTCCATCAATTACGGTTTTTGTCCATTTAATAAGAAAAGAGAATTGCCAGGTAAAGTAATGCAAATTTGTTACTGGCCATAAAAAAATCTACATAGTGTCTCAGTCTGCACAATATTATATTACATGGCATCATGGTAAGACTTGGAAACCAAAACAATCATGAAAAATCACGGAGGCTAGAGCTTCTCACAGCGGGAAAATAGTTTCATCCTTTATTACTAATTAACCAACCTCTCTTACATGTTAACTTTTAACAGATAGAGAACCCCAATGGTCACTGTACGTTTTCACAAACTAATTTCCACCAAATTTCACATCTCTCAATGTTAGTCCTTAAAAATCCAAGCTCTTCAGAAAATTTAAATAACCTTCTACTTCCAGCCTCAAAACTGGTCAAACTGGGGGTCCCTGATCATTTTTGTTTAAAATGACAAGGAAGGCATTCACAGTAAAAGGCATCACGAGCTGGCCTGGCAGGTTTAAGTACCTCCGACAAGCAGCTACATTTTAAATAACTACACACACGCTTAAAATGTTCGCAAAATACAACTCCAAGAAGAGTTCCCCAGTCACCGCCTTCCAACCAGATTACAGCCCAAGGACCTCCTGGGCAAAAAATCTAGTTCGCTTCCTTAGAGCCGCGGAAGACATGGGGAGCTCTGGGTCTCACTATCCTCCTCCAGAACCCTGCCTTTGCTAAGAACAAAATGTAGCTTTGTTTGTTAGCCGGGCAGGACCGGGACCGCATCTCCCTCTCCGAAGACGAGCCGTCACCACTCCCTGCCTTACCGCTTTCCGGAACACACGCCCAAACACAAACTCGGGGGACAGACCGCTCCCAGGCCCTCAGTCACTAACCGGAAGCCCCCCATCCCACCTCAGGACCCCTTTCCCATTCAGAGAGACAAGCCCAGCTACTTTCCTTCCCCGATTCCGAGAGCCACACCCCCTTCCCATACCGAAAACTTCGGGACGCGCCACCGTCGTCCAACACCCTGCCTCCAAACACCTGAGAGATCCCACTCGCCTGCTCTTCCCCCCAAAAGCTGAGCGCCCCAGGCACCCGGAGCCAACTCCCCAGGGTCCTTACCGAGTCGCCGCGGGGAGCCCCGCTCGTCAGTAGGTCGCGGCGCCAGCACCAGATGAACCAAGCTGGTCAGCAAGAGGACACCGTGCCTCATGGTCCCGGCCCGGCCACCGGCTCCACCTCTCTGGGGGGCAGCCTTCGCCTGAAGGGGGGGCTCGGGACGCCGCTCACATTGGGAGACGAGGGGATCCGCCCGGGCCGGCCCTTCAAGCTTCTTATTCCTCCCGCGCCGCCTACCGGAAGACTCCAAAGCCCGGCTAGAGGCCCCCAGGAAGTGCAGGCAGAGCGCCCAGAGGCTGGAGCAGCCTGCTTCCGGCCGCCGCCGATCCCCCGCCCACCCCGCACCGCCCACTGCCGGAAGCCCGGCGTTACGCGCGGCCTGCCGGGAGGCCCGCGCTCGCTCCGCCCCGCGCCGGCGTGTCGCCATCTTGCCTCCCCCTCACGGTCCCGTCGGGGGCTTGGCCGGCGCCGCCTCTGACGCGCCGGGCGACGTCCTGACTCGACCCAGTGGGGCCGCCCCTCTGTCCCCGGGTGACCGCAGCCAGGAACGGAGTAGCTCACCCTCAGAGGTGCGTCCGGCCGCATCCCTCGGTCCCACCGCATGCGCTGTCCGTTCGCTTTCAGTCGTGTCCGACTCTTTGCGAGTCCATGGGCTGTAGCCCGCCAGGCTCCTCCGTCCATGGGATTCTCCAGGCAAGAATATTGAAATGGGTTGCCGTTTCCTTCTCCAGGTGACTCTTCCTGACCCAGAGATCGAACCCTGGTCTCCCCGGGTTGCATGCAGACGCCTTACATTCTGAGCCACCAGGGAAGTCCATCTCGATAGGATCCCTGTTTTCCCTGGTGGCTCAGAATCCGCCTGCCATGAGAGAGACGCAGGTTCGATCCCTGGGTCGGGAAGACTCCCCTGGAGAAGGGAATGGCTACCCACGGCAGTATTCTAACCTGGAGAATCCCATGGACAGAGGAGCCTGGCGGGGCTGTAGTCCGTGAGGTCGCGAAGAGTCGGCCGGAACTGACTGATCGACTTTCCCTTTCACCCTTTTCACTAAGCCAGTTGTAGAACCCTGGGGTCCAGAGCAGACGAGGAGCCCCTGGCCGGGTGTGCTTGGGTTGATGACCCAGCAGCGAAGAGCTGGAGCGAATGAAGGACAGCTCCCGGGAGCGAGAGGCCCCCGTGTCCGTCCACGCGCCAGCTTCTGCGAGACAAGCCTCCTAGTCGCAAACGGGGTGCAGCTTGGCTCTCCCGGTCCCGCGTCCGACCAGACGGGTGTCTTAGGCCTCCGTCCATTGTAAGGAGAAACTTTTTTTTTTTTTTTTTGGTAAAGGACGGAAATAAACAGGTGCTTCTTTAAGGCAGTTTCTCTTTGGCCCCGCTGTACGTTCAGGGTGTACAAGGAGTTCCAGAAACTAAACGTTGGACCTAACCCCTCCTTCTGCCTGTACAGGTTCTAGAATCGTCCAGCAAACTTCTTGAAATTCAACTTGGTGGTCACTTTTTACTTAGATTGGAAATTTGCCGAGACAGTTTGTGTTTTGTTTTGCAAATCCTTTGCATCATTTTAGCTCTAGTTTAGAGTGTTCATGGTACTTAATAAAGCATTCTAACAACGTTGGATGTGAATTGCTGTTTTGGTTCAACTAACGTTTATACGAGTAGGACAGAATACATTTTCCACTTAAGTACAAGAAATAAAGCCTATCCTCCATTATGAAATGGTAAATTGTTAGGAATGGAGTGTTATTCCTGTCTGGTCAAGTTTTAAGGCTGCTCCTAATAAGATACTCATACTGTGGTTTAAATTTAGGTTCACTGCGGCATGCCTCAGTAAAATCTCAGCAGCTTTTCCCAACAGTTATTATCCATAGTTACTAGTTTTGTGCGTTTTTGACATAACTAAATCTGGTGTGATCATATGAGGTGTAAAATGCCTTCATTAAACATATACATTGATGACATACCTAATCAAAAAGTAAGGCAGAGGTACACCTCTGCCAATTGTATATAATTTTTAAAAGATGTATACCATATAAAATGAGTTGGGTACAGTTTTTTGTACAGTAAGAATATATTTTCTGAGCATCCAGATACAGTCCTCTCCAGCTTATAACTTTAACAGATCCTAGATTGCATTGTCTCCTACCCCAGCTCCTCTACTGTGCCTAGATCACAGTACTTAACTGTTTAATAAATGCCATTTTAAAATAGTAAAATTCCTGATTTTCTTATTCATATCCAGCAGTCCTAGATTTTCAGACTGTCACTTTCCAGTAATTTTTCCCATTCACAAATCAGGACCCAAATTATGATTTCCAGTTTGAGGATTATCTTAAATTTATAAATTGTCCATATAGTTAAGATACAAGAGCACCACGTGGGGGAGATAAAGAGTCAGAAGAACAGGGTAAGAGGGATGCACTGGATAGAATCAGAAGTCTGAGCCAGCTGTCTTCAAACTTTTATACTCGTCTCCAAAAGAATTTTCTTTTAAATATGTACATTTTTAAATCATAAGCATTTTCAAAGGATGAAATTTCCAGCATATTGTAGATACTAGCATTTAAAATTAAAGCTGTTAGGTTTAAATGTACCCAATGGAATATAAATACCTGACAGATTTGACAGTCACTATCATAGCCAGCCTCCCAGATGGCCCTTAGTGGTCTCTGCTCCCTGATACTCAAACCCTTATATAGAATCATACCCCTTCCACACTAGACCCGGGTTGGTCTGTGTGACCAACAGCACATGGAAGTGATGGTATTACACTTCAAGGATTAGATTGTAAGAGACTGTGTCTTCCATTTCAGGTGTTCTCTTGCTTGCTTGCTCTCTCTTGGATCACTCACTAGGTGAAGGCAGCTTTTGTGACATGAGAACATTCAGGAAGTCTATGGAGTGATTCATAGGAATACAGGTCAACAGCCCACAGCCAGCAAGTAACTCAAACCCGCCAAAGACTATCTGCCTGAACTTGGAAGTGAATCCTCCTTTCAGACAACAGCATTCCCCCAACCCAGCAGCTTGACTGCAACCTCATGAGAGACTGAGCCAGAAACACCCACCCAACCATTCCCTGATTTTTGTCCTTCAGAAACTGGGAAATAATAAATACTGGTTATTTTAAGTTTCTAAATTAGGAGTAACTCGTTAACAGCCACTAATGCCCATTTGAAAAATAACATGAGCAAGATGACTGGATCCAGATTCCTCTCCTTAACACCATAAGGGTTTCTTTTAATTTAGGATTTAATAAAGATGTGTAAAAGATGACTTGAGATTTGCTGATCCCATGCTATAGAATGAAATATTTACCATTTACTTGCTGCAAGTGGACTTAAAATATTTCTAATTACTAAATTCACACAATTGGTATGATTCACACAAGCATTGGTACTGCTTTCATCTAAATGATCAGATGTAGCTCTCTAGTTCTGGCTGAGTTTGGGGGCATTTTCTTCTTGTCATCCTTGCTGTGTTTCTCTTATCAGCCACTATTTGCCCTATACCAATCCCATCAGTCCTTATAGATATATAACATCCTCAACACTCTGTGAATTATTCCTACATCCATATATATATATATATATATATATATATATATTTTTTTTTTTTTTTTTGGCCAGTGAATAAATCTGTGTGAAGTTAGTACCTGAAAAAGTACAAGTAAATCTGCAAGTCTCCCTCAGAAAACAGAAACCTCTTATTGGAATATGACTATATACAAAGTCGTGTACCAAGAACTATAGTTTCTAAGATTTTAGTTCAGAAATGTTAATGTATTTCAGATCCTTTTAGAAAGAATGGGGGCTTCCTGATAGCTCAGATGGCAGAGAATCTGCCTGCAATGCAGGAGACAGGTTTGACCCCTGGGTTGGAAACATCCCCTGGAGAAGGGAATGGCTACCCACTCCAGTATTCTTGCCTGGAGAATTTCATGGACAGAGTCCAGAAAGAAAAATGAAAAAATATATCATGCATGGAGCAAAGCAGATTATTTGAGTATCTATGCTGATAAACAGATGATTCTTTGGGAATCTTTAATAAAAAATAATAACCAGCCCTCTTGAAACTGAATTATTTCCCCTCAAGTCTGAAAAGAGAAGGAAACTAGTCATTTCATTGAAAAAGACACATGCATCCCATTATTCATTGAAGTACTATTTATATTAGCTAGAACATGGAAGCAACCTAGACGTCCATCAACAGATAAATGGATATAGAAGTTGTGGTATATATACACAATGGAATATTACTCAGCCATAAAGGGGAACGCCTTTGAGTCAGTTCTAATGAGATGGATGAACCTAGAACCTATTACACAGTGAAGTCAGAAAGAGAAATATTGTATTCTAACGCATATATACAGAATCTAGAAAAATGGTACTAAAGAATTTACTTACAGGGCAGCAATGGAGAAACAGACATAGAGAATAGAACTGTGGCCATGGGGAGGCGAGGAGAGGGTGAGATATACGGAGAGTAACATGGGAACTCACATCACCATGTGTGAAACAGCCAGCCAGTGGGAATTTGCTCTATGGCTAAGAAACTCAAACAGGGGCTCTGTATCAACTTAGAGGGGTGGGGTGGGGAGGGAGATGGGAGGGAGGTTCAAAATGGAGGGGATAGATGTATACCTATGGCTGTTTCATGTTCAGGTTTGACAGAAAACAACGAATTTCTGTAAAGCAATTATCCTTCAATAAAAAATTAAAAATAAAACTGGTAATCTACATTGCCTCTTAGGTGATGAACAGGTGGGAGTGAGGATTTTCTCTACATATCCCTTTTAGCTTTGTAATATGTAACATGTTAATGTACTACTATGCAAAACTTAAATCAATTTTTAAGGTAGTTTTACTACTTAATATGATGCAGTCATTGAGAATGATGTTTCTGAAGAATGTCTCATGACTTGGAAAATTGGCACAATTAGATGAGAAAGAGCAGAAAATTGAACTATGAACTACTTATACTTACCTCTTATTCTTCCTTATGATTATATGCCTACCTGTATTTTCTAAATTACAATGAAATCAGTTAGCATTTATTAAAAAGAAAAAAAAAGGTTCATTTCTAAAATTTCAGTAACAATTTCTTTCTCTCCTGTCTCCCTCACACACACACACACCCCCTTTTTTATGTCTTTTTTATAGGCGTCCTTGTCTTTTATCACAGAATGATTTGCAGTGGCTAATCTGGCTGTGAGCAAAGCATATCCCTTACAAACTGTATACCATACGAAATATGGAGCTGTGTTCTTTTCCTTCTTAAATCTCTCTCTTCTCGTGAGATCTCAGAGTAATTGAGCCATGTGAATAACTGAACGTAGAGAACAGATTGGATAGAGAGAAAAAAATGTCAACTTGCGCTGGTATGAAATCACCTCAGGTCTGAAGTGGCCAAAAGTCATTACCCTCAGGTTGACAGGCCTGAGAGAAGGCAAGCGCCAATTTCCCTCCAGTTCTGCAGTGGCCGGAGGCCTTAATTGAAAACATGTTCTATTTAATCCTTTTTAGAAAAACAGAACTCAGGTAATGAATGTTTAAAATATGCTAATTCTTTAGAAAATACCTCCAAAGTGGATGAAATCAGTATGTCAAAGAGATACCTGCACCCCCACGTTCACTGCATGATTCATAGCCACGCGTTCCGGGAAACAAACTCACTCAGAAGGACAATGCAGATAGTGGAGTGCAGTTTATTACACCGGCAGGCCCAAGGCAGAGTCTCCTCTTAGCCGAGGATCTCAACCAGTCTTTGTGAAAACCTTATATACCCTGAGTGTATCAGGTTCGCTGAAACTAGTCTGAACAAAGGAAAAAGAAAAAAGAATAAAACAATGAAAGTTAACCCGTGATTCATATGCCATAAACCTAGTTAACAGTGGACAATTATCAATAGGCTTGTAGTCATACCCCAATAAACATAATAGAATGTATGATTCTATTCGGTTACACAGATAATCAGGGTATTCTTTTAGGCATGGAAAGCCCTAGGGCTCTTCCTTCCGGGGGCCTGGTTTTCCAGTTGGTATGTCGTTTCCATAGATACTGGGCATATAGCTCAAAGTCCACAGTCCGGCCCAAGATGGAGTCCTGCTTTCAAGATAGAGCCTGTTCTGTTTCCTCCTTCAATAGTAGCCAAGATTTGGAAACAACCTGTGTCCACTGTCAGGTAAGTGGATAAGGAATATATGGTATATACATACAATGAGATTGAATATTTAGACATAAAAAGGAAGGAAATCTTGCCATTTGCAACACCATGGAGGAACCTGAAGTACATTATGCTAAATGAAATGTCGAGACACAAAAAGATAAACACAGTATGATCTCATTTATATGTAAAATTATATAAAGGGTAAACTCAAGCAGAGAGTAGAAAAGTGGTTGCCAGAGTCTGGGGGTGGAAGCAGTGGGGATGGGAGATCTGGTGAAAGGTACAAGCTTTCAGTTATAAAATGTGGGGATCTAAGGTACACTATGCTGACCATGGTTAAGAACACTGTTTTATACACTTGAACTTTGCTCAGAGAGGAGATCTGAAGTGTTCTCACCACACAAGAACAGTAACTATAGATACAGTAACTAGCTTGATTGTGATAATCATCTCACAGTGAAAAGGTATATAAAATCAACACACTGTATACCTTAAATATATACAATTAAATATATATGTGTTGTGTGTATATACAATTTTTTATCAATTATACCTCAACAAGCCTAGGAAAAAAAAAATACCAAAGATGCACATCATACCTTTGCCCGCAATAGACTTACATTCTAAAAAATGAAAGGTACAGAGAAACACAAAAACACATACAATGTGATACTGGTCTAAAAAAAAAAAAAAAGCTATCATGCATTTTTTTCCTGTCAATTTTTTTAAATAAAATTTTCATTTGGGAATCATTTCAGATGTACAGGAAAGCTGCAAGACAGTTCAGAGTTCCCATTCTCTTCACTCAGCTTCCACTAATGTTAGTATCTTACATAATCTAGGTATGTTTTGTCAAAACTAGAAAACATCAGATTTCACAATTTTTAGAAATATGTGCCTTTTTAAGTCTTTTAAAAATTGTGATGAAATAGACGTGACATAAAATGTATCATTAGTGGCATTCAGTACATCCAGTGTTGTATAACCATCACCACTATCTAGTTCTAGAACATTTTAATCACCCCCACAAAAAACCCCCGGACCCACTAAGCAGTCATTCTTCACTACTCCCTTCTTCCAGCCCTTGATAACCACTAATAGGACTGCACAGTTTCAGTTCCAGGATTCAACCCAGGATATCATCTTGTATTTAGTTCTTTAGGTCATACAAAGCTGTATCTAAATATTTTCCTCTGTAGATAAGCACCATTAACATGCTTGGCTGGTGTTAATGGAAACTGTCCCGCTCAGCCCCTCTCTCTCTCCTCTGTACCAGTCTAACAGCCTCTAAAGTGACTTTCTTGCCTCTGGTCTCAGATTACACTTGGATAAAATGCCTCCTCCTCATGGCATATTTCTTGCCTCTTTCATAATCTATCCTGTTTTGTCCCACAATGTTGTCCACCGATGTTATCTTGCTTTTCTCCACAAGAGCATACGTTCCTGAGGCAAGGACCATGTTACCTTCAACAGCAAATAACACAGTCCTGTGCAGAAGGCTATTCCCATTAATCAGACAAATTAGACAATTTAATGCTTGTAATGGATGGAATTGTGTCCCATAAAAAAGATATGTCTGGAACTTTTTGGGGTATGTTCAATCCCTGGTGGGGGAACAAAGATGCCATATGCAATGAAACAGTCAAAAGATGAAAAAGAAAAAAACAAATAAAAAAAAAAACATACTCCAGCTTAGTGATAAAGATGTGAATTTTAAACAAACAAGGGGATGTAGTTGTCATCTAGCTTGGTGATGTTTGGAAGATTTTTTTGGCTATTATTGTTTTTAGCAGTAGCACTCTATCTCCAAAAGAAACAATGTACAAAATAGATCAAAGCAGAGCATTTGGGATTGAAGTACTCCTGAAACATCTTCCTAGAATTCCCCGGCCTTCCTGAAGTTTACAGAAAGAGGGCCATTGATGTTGGCAAAGTCTCAGAGCAAGTTAACAGGCAGGAATGACAGCCCAGGGCTCTGATCTCCAGTCCACAACTTTGTTGCCTAAACCATGGTAACTTTTTTTTTTTGGTTACACAGTAGCGGCTTGTAGGATTTTAGTTCCCCAACCAGGAAGGGCACCTCTACCCCCTGCACTGGGAGTGCAATATCCTAACCACCAGACCTCCAGGGAAATCCCTTTTTCTTTTTCCTAATTTTTTTTTTTTTTTTTGACTACTGGAAAAACCATAGCCTTGACTAGATGGACCTTTGTTGGCAAAGTAATGTCTCTGCTTTTTAACATGCTGTCTAGATTAGTCATAGCTTTTCTTCCAAGGAGCGTTTTTTAATTTCAAGGCTGCAGTCACCATCTGCAGTCATTTTGGAGCCTAAAAAAATAGTCTGTCACTGTTTCCATTGTTTCCCCATCTATTTGCCATGAAGTGATGGGACTGGATGCCATGATCTTAGTTTTCTAAATGTTGAGTGTTAAGCCAACTTTTTCACTCTCCTCTCATTTTCATCAAGAGGCTCTTTTAGTTCTTCTTCGCTTTCTGCCATAAGAGTGGTGTCATCTGCGAATCCGAAGTTATTGGTATTTCTTCTGGCAATCTTGATTCCAGCTTGTGCTTCATCCAGCTCGGCATTTCACATGATGTACTCTGCATATAAGTTAAATAAGAAGGGTGACAATATACAGCCTTGACGTTCTCCTTTCCCTTAGCACACTCATTTCTAAGAAGTACTACCTCCCCAGAGTCATCAGGAATCTTCTGCACTTTAAACTGAATAAGTTAGCAATGAGTTTTCTCTAGCTATAGCTGAGTGAAACAAGATTTTGAAGGAAGAATAGGAATTTGCTAGGCAGAAAGGGAAGGGAAGGATGTTCTAGACCCAGAGAACAAGACTTACAAAGATACACAAGCATGGTCCTTGATGAGCTGTGTTATGAAGCACACAGCACAATCACAGGTTTCTTGCCAGGAAAGCTGAACGTGACTCTTGTAAAGCCTCTTGAGCTAACTTCCACTTACAGGAGATGGGGTTGAGGGCAGAGAAAAATCAGCTACATAAAACTAAAAGCAGCAAAGGGAGATATGGATAGAATAGAGGGACCAGCTACGTAAAACCACAGGAAGCAAGAGACAAGTCCAAAACAGGGCCATCTAACAGAATCTGGCTTCAGCACAAGATGACGCCGCCACCCCTCAAAAAAGAGGAGCATGCTCTGCATTAAGAAACATAAGACCCCCTTCAAACAAACACAATGTGTAGACCCTTTTTGAACCTACATGGCAACAAATCACTACAAATATTTTTTAAGACAATTGGGGAAATATAAATATGAACTGAATAATAAATGATGCCAAACAATGAATGTAGTTTTGTTAGGTGTGATTATTGTTATTATGAAAGGAAATATCATGTTTCTTGTGAAGAGACATAATGCCCATTATTTGCTTTAAAACACTCAGAGAAGTAACTTTATTTCATCATAAAGAATTAAAGCAAAATGGGGACAACAGAGGACGAGGTGGTTGGATGGCATCACTGACTCAAGGGATTTTCCAGGCAAGAGTACTGGAGTGGGTTGCCATTGCCTTCTCTGATCCATATCGGCAGGTGGTACCAAAAGATCCTAGACAACATGGGCTATTTGCATCACCCTCCTTTCCCCACATCTCTCCACACTGCACTCTCCTCCCACTCCGAAATGCAGACACAATTCACACATTTGATCCACTGGGACTGACTGAGCTGCTGCATGGCACAGGCACTGTGTTTTGGTATGTCTGGTGCTTCATATGTTCATTATGCATGTCTCGTCAGATTACAAACCTGATAGGTGAGTGAGGCCAGCTCTGTTACGTCTTCAGAGCCTTTGTTGCCAAATACAGGACTGGAAATATACTAGGTCAGCAACAACTTGAATCACTTCTTTGAGTCATTATTCCTTTCATTATCTGATCTATTAGAAATTTAAGCAAAATTTGCAGAGCTAAACTCAGGATGCCCGTTACCCTGAGAGAAACACTTGTGGTTTGATCTGAAATAAGCATTCTGATTGATAGCTGCAGCCCTGCACCTTAAAAGCAAATGAAATACGTCAACACAACGCAACAGTAAATGCCTACATATTCCTTTTTCCATTTTTATCTTTGAGAGAGAAAGCTCATTCAAATTTTACTTTTGCCTTGAATCAACAATTTAAGAACTAGAGAAATTAATAGAATAAACACAGAAGGAACTCAACTGCAAGAGAAATATCAAGCCTGTAGTTGACCCTCGTGACCCACAGAGCCACTCATCAGCTCACATGCAGCCCTAACAAGTCTCTATGCTTCTGGCCCATGGTTGAGATGTTAATACATCCCTGGCTTCCTGTCTCAATCTCCCAACACTGATTTCCCATTAACTCTGAACACAGACCTCTAACCGCATGTCCACCAGCCAGAGATCCTCCTTACCTAAGGCCTTCAGGATCAGTTCTAAGTCACCCTCTCAGCAACTTGTCAAATCATGCAATCTGCTTGCTCAGTATTAGACTATAACTGCATTTTTACTTTAATACAAAAACCAATGACATGGGCATGACTGCGAGGGTGAGGCAGAGTGAAACAGAACCTCCTAGGCTCGTCTGCGTATCAACCCAACGATTTCAGTTGCTGAGAGGAAGGCCCTCATTCATTAGCCTCAGGTGGGCACAACTGTCAAGTGTGCTGCTAGATTCGGAAGTGACTCCTTTTTATTCCCCTGCGGTGAAAATCACCTGACCTTTTACTTTGGCCTTATTGTCCACGCTTCCTTAAAGCCATGGTACCTAAGAACCAAGTCCTGAGCATCACCATCTGCATGGCCTGGGAACTTGTTAGAAAGGCACATTACCTATGGGCCCTACCTCAAACCTACTGAATCAAAAACTGTTGCAGTAAGCCCTCCAGGTGATCACGATGCATGCTAAAGTTTGATAATTATGGCCCTGTGGCACTACAATCACTTACCATAGTTAACTCTTGAGAAACAAAAGCATTTCTTCTTGGTACTTGTTCTCTGGGTCTTTATTCTCTACCTATTTCAACAAAATGACCTTTCCCCATCTGTTCCATCAGAGAATGCTAATTAGAAGCAAAACCCATGCTTAATAGTTTTTTTTTTTAATTTGCATTCCCAAGTTACACTGTCATTTTCTTTTTGTGTCTACCAAGTCCTTGAAAATCTAGGGCAATAGCTCTGCTCCAAATGTGGTTGGTTTTCTCTTCCACAAGACTGGTTTCACCTTATTAGAACTTTCCAATTCTGAAATCAGGCTGTCCTGCTACTGTATCAAAGTAGTCCTCATCTATACATCCCACAAATACTTACACCTCAAAATACTTTCATGTATTGGCTCAGAGGCAGGGGAAGTGTCTATCTTTCATAGGCAAGAAAACTGAAGCTGACAGAGATGAGGCCTACAACTAAAAAAGTGGCAAAGCTGCAAGTTAAACGAGTGAATAACAGAATGAATGACCACGAAAGCTAGATCTCTTTCCGACAGATCACATGTCTCTCACATGAATCAACAAGTAATCTTGCCCCACTTATGCTCCTAGCTCCTAAGTGGTGGTATTGCTTCAGTCTCAGAAAACAACAGTCTTCAGAAATCTTTCCAGTGAATCCTCCAAGGTTCTAAGTTCTAGAACAGCTGAAAAAACACCATCTGTTACAGAGAAGGGCTCTGTTTAGATGCTCAGGGCCATGTCTAAAGACCTACAGGTCTCAGCACTAATTCCAAATGGGCAAAAAACCTGGCAACACCAGCAGAAAATGAGAAACAAGTAGTCTGATCTCCTTCATAGGCCCAAGTTAAAGTCAGATGGTGTGAAGTGGCTCACAAAATGAGGAATTTTTTTCAATAAATGCCAAATCCTCATGTATACACATGTCCTCAGAAATGAGGTTAACCTGAGCCTCACTGAGTGGGTTTAGCTCCCCTACATTTCCATAGTGGAAAGAAAATCAGGCTGTATTCTAAGTTAAACTGGTCTTAAACAAACCTTTTCTGGTTTTCTGTTGCCACAGAAATGATCCTGTATATACAGGCAAATTTCTACTATTAATAACTACATCAGGGCATTTCCCAATAGCCTAGGTGACAGTGGACCCTAACCTCAGGCGCACATACCATCAGAGCCAGGAGCAAAGTGAACACCCGAGAGAGACAGAGAACTAAATCAGCAAGCCACAGTGTAGCATCCCAAACAAATTAGTCTACAGTAATTTCATTTGTCTAAATTAGCAAGGAAATTGCTAAGTCTTTAGTTCAAATTATAGTCCTTACACAACTTTTTTGATACACATTTGGGTAAGAACCTCAGATACTCCTCACAGAACTGTATTTCAGCTCAAACAAAAGAACTTAAAAGAGCCTAGAGTAGTAAGGCCTATTGTACTGATTTTTACTTGGGACTCAACCCAGTTTCAAATCCATTTAATAATTCATGTCTCATGAAAGCCCTTAATAAGCCTCTTTGCTAGTGGTTTAAGTACCTCCTCGATGGTCTTAGGCTAAGGCTGTGATATGTTGCAGAATCAGTGTCTGAGGACAAAGAAAAGACAAAAGAATTAATCTTTATAGAATCCCTCCAGCAAGTAGAATAAAAGTATCACTCTCAAAAGGAATCCCCTTTTTTTCTTTAAAAAGGCAACAAGGGACTCACTGCTCAGCACAGTCTAAAGTAGAAAGTGCACCATTATCACAATATTGTTTAGTGGAAGGAACCCAGCAGTGCCACCATTAAAACTCTGACACCATTAACCACAGTAAAACTATGAGCAACTTGCAATCCTAGGACATGAATCTTGTCAAGAAACCTTTAAGCTCATCTAGAAGAAATCACTCTTAAATTCAATTGAAATCAATTTTACATCACAACCCACTGTTCACATAAATTGAAAATGATTTCACAAACTATTATGCTTATTAACATGCCCATATTTCTATTAAAAAAAGGGGAGGGGCTGGCCGTGACCCACTAGGTTTCCATTGTCCACTAATTGGTCATATCTAAAGTTTAAAGAAACTATCCCAGTTTTAATCTCAAAAAAGAGCAACATTAACACAGTAGCAAGTATACCAACTTTCAGGTAGATTACCCAAGTTTGAATCCTGATACCAATATTCACTTAGCTATGGTGAGTCCTAGAGCATGTCATTAGCTTCCGTGCCTCAGTTTCCTCATTTCAAAAATCAGGAGAGAAATCTACCCCCAAAATTTTATGAAACTGAGTTGAATTTGTGAAGATGCTTAAAAACATAACCCGTGAAGATGAGTAAGTCCAGCTTCCAATACGGTCATCCAAGATCACAGGCAGCTGCCAGCAGGGACCCTGGGATAGAACCTTGCCAACGGCCTCACTGCCACACTACAACGTTGGGTATATGATTAACATTGATTACACAAGGGCCTTCAGTGTGAACCACACGAAATGCTTGGTAATGAACATTAATTTTTCCTTACTTTCTGAAAATCATTAGAGGGCTCACACCTTTTAAAAAGACTTATGAGAGAAATATAAACTAAAGCCTTCAATTTCTAAATCTGAATGGCAAAAGAAACAATTTTCATTGAAAATTCTTTTCACTTTACACAGTAGAGAACTACTGTGAATCTGGAGCTATTTTCACCTGTTTTTGTCTACTTTTATCTAGTTTCAGGTCAGACATTAGCTGGGATCTTGGGAGTCAGTTGACTTTTTTGGACTTGTTTCCATAACCATGGAGGTTCAGACGTCCTAATATTGCTTGAGCTGCTTTTAAGGTTTCCCTCAAGGGCAAAGCTGACAGATTAAGGGGTAAGTTGGGCAAGAGTTAAAATAACAAATCCTCCAAATATGGGAGAAAAGAAACTAATTCTACTTACCTGCCACAGTAAACAAGTAGAAGCGCACCCACAACTGGCAACAGTGGCACAGAAATTAATTTGGTTTTGGCATCTGATTTCAAACTATACGTCTGCCATTTAAGACACACAACTTTGGACAAATAACTTCATTTTTTTTCTGATCAGATGTCCTATCGGTCAAAGGGAAATTTATTTGGCAGGGCAGCTGAGAGGATTAAATATGAAGGTACATGACCCAGCACTAGAATGATTTCAATCAACGCAGATTCCCTGTAACTAAAACAAAAGGACCAGACCATTTATGGCCATGCTCAAGGTGCTATAAACTGATGATGGTTCGTTCAGTCTCCAGCTTCTCCCCTTGGCTATTTATTATTACTTACTCCCTTTAAGCATCAGGTCTGAGGCTTTTGTAAGTAAATGTGGCTAAGCAGTAACTGGCAAGTCTGCTGTGAACTGGACTTCACGATGGTCTGGACTCATCTTCAGGTACTACAGGTTTCTTAAGCACCTGTTGAATGGATCAAAAATGTTATTGTGGCAGGTTGTTTATATTGATACTTAACTGTGATGGCCTCAAAATTCAATAGTAATGTATATGATATTCATACATGGTAACTATCCTCTTGCAAACGTGGTAAAACAAATTATACAAGGGAAGATGATACACGGCAGAATAAAACAAACATAATTGCCTTAATCACTGTAAAGTAGATGTCTTCCTAAACCATAAGAATGAGGAGTTTACGTGTTAGTCTTTTAAGTATCAGATGACACCTATCTATAATCAGTACAGATAAAACCTGGCTCATATTAATAATTTAACAAAAATTATCACATTCGTGTACAAGGCAAACCATTCAATATCACAGTAATCCAAATCTATGCCCTGACCAGTTATGCTGAAGTTGAATGGTTCTATGAAGACCTACAAGACCTTCTAGAACTAATGCCCCAAACAGATGTCCTTTTCATTACAGGGAACTGGAATACAAAAGTAGGAAGTCAAGAAATACTTGGACGAACAGGCAAATTTGGCATTGGCGTACAGAATTAAGCAGGGCAAAGGCTAATAGAGTTTTGACGAGAGAACGCACTGGTCATAGCAAACACCCTCTTCCAACAACACAAGAGAAGACTCTACACATGGACATCACCAGATGGTCAATACCGAAATCAGACTGATTATATTCTTTGCAGCCAAAGATGAAGAAGCTTTATACAGTCAGCAAAAACAAGACCGGGAGATGACTGTGGTTCAGATCATGAACACCTTATTGCCAAATTCAGACTTAAATTGAAGAAAGTAGGGAAAACCACTAGATCATTCAGGTATGACCTAAATCAAATCTCTTATGATTATACAGTGGAAGTGAGAAATAGATTCAAGGGATTAGATCTGATAAGAATGCCTGAACAAGTATGGACAGAGATTCGTGACATTGTACAGGAAGCAGTTATCAAGACCATTCCCAAGAAAAAGAAATGCAAAAAGGCAAAATGGTTGTCTGAGGAGGCCTGACAAATAGCTGTCAAAAGAAGAGAAGCGAAAGGCGAAGTATAAAAGGAAAGATATACCCATTTGAATGCAGAGTTCCAAAGAATAGCAAGGAGAGATAAGAAAGCCTTCCTCAGTGATCAGTGCAAAGAAACAGAGGAAAACAATAGAATAGGAAAGACTAGAGATCTCTTCAAGAAAATTAGAAATACCAAGAGAATTTTTCATGCAAAGATGGGCACAATAAAGGACAGAAATGGTATGGACCTAACAGAAGCAGAAGATATTAAGAAGAGGTGGCAAGAATACACAGAACTATACAAAAAAGATCTTCACGATCCAGATAATCATGATGGTGTGATCCCTCACCTAGAGCCAGACATCCTGGAATGTGAAGTCAAGTGGGCCTTAGGAAGCATCACTAGGAACAAAGCTAGTGGAGGTGATGGAATTACAGTTGAGCTATTTCAAATCCTGAAAGGTGATACTGTGAAGGTGCTGCACTCAATATGCCAGCAAATTTGAAAAACTCAGCAATGGCCACAGGACTGGAAAAGGTCAGTTTTCATTCCAATCCCAAAGAAAGGCAATGCCAAAGAATCCTCAAACTACCACACAATTGCACTCATCACACGCTAGTAAATTAATGCTCAAAATTCTCCTAGTCAGGCTTCAACAGTACGTGAACTGTGAACTTCTAGATGTTCAAGCTGGATTTAGAAAAGGCAG